>NC_089142.1:13913172-14218672 GCF_009819655.1 Sylvia atricapilla
TTGCTGTAACCCAGAGATGGTGAAATATAACTTTTACTTTTCACCCTCACCAGTATTTTTTCTTGTAAAATATAGGGGGGGTTTGTTGTTGTTAGAATGAAGCAGTATCCATTCACATGCATTGATATTGCACTCATTTATTTATTAGGACTTTACTTTTAGTGAAACCGTGTAATTTATTCATTCTGTCATTGAGAAGACAGTCTATTCCAGCTGAATATTCCCTGGATTTAACTGATGCCTGCTTTCCACAGGGAACACAATGAACTGGTGTAACCAAAAGCCATGTCAGCTTTCTTTCCCTATTACAAAGTGGCTCTTGCCCTGGGCCCCATGTCCTTTCCCTCCTCAAGTAACTGTGAATAGAAAGCATGAAATGCTTCCTGTTTGTGGCAGTAATTCCTAAACACTGAACAGCCCCTCCTCAGCACTGGCTACTGCTTGGGAAATTAGCCTGGTGGGAAGCATCCTGTCGGAATCAGTGGAGCAAAAGGAAAGCCACTGTGAAACCACATACTGCTTGTCATGGAAAAAGGGGTTTGAAGGCAACAACATACAAACTTGTTGATTTGGATATCATTTTATGACTTTGTAAAGCTCATTTTACATATACAATCATATTTTAGTGTACTTGTTTGTATCATGTTAATACTGTACAGAGAGTACAGCTAGTACCACATGACATAACATTGCTATAATAGATACACACAATATTAATAGAGCCATAATGAGAACTATAAAATAACGGATGCAGTATTGAAGAAAAATGTTCAGACTAAAAGAATGCACAAATACTCATGAATATACATAAAGTCAAACAGAGAAGTTGCACTGGATAGTACTGATGTATGCATTTGGTAAAGGGTAAATAGGAAGCTGCAAAGGCTATTAGAGATGTTCACTGCCAATATGGAAATCAGGCTACATCTTCTCTTCCATCACAGAAGGCAGATTACAGTTCCCATCCCACACTGATAGAAACTCTCTTTTGAGTACTGCTTTCCCCTGTGCCAAAGGTAGCTGAAGACAATGAGGAAAGCCTGACATCAATGTCCTTAACAATCTTTATCAAAGGTATATGCAGAAAATGCCAGGTCAGTTCTGAAATAAATTATATTCAACGCTGAATGCTTGCTCAGGATTTATAGAGCCCATGAGGGGTCAGAAGAGAAACCCTGTATTTAATCCTGAGGATGGCAGAAACCAACATCTTATCAATGTGACATTACAGATAAGGAATCAGTTAAGATTATACTATTTGTGAAACAGGAGGGTTTTGGAATCCTTTGCAACAAATGCATGTTTGTTTGTCTGTTAGGCAGGTATTTTAATTTTGTGAATGGGTTGGTAAAAACAGAAAGATGCTTTCTGGATTTGTAAGCTCTCATGTGCTTGTGTGATCTTGCAATCAGTGTAAACGCAGTCATAAACCCAGGAACCTGTTTTGGAAGACGTGATAAATACTTTTTAGCCATTTTTCGTCATCAAACACACACCACTGGACCCATAAAATGGGCACTACAGGAGCTTTTTAGCCAGCATCAGTCTTCACTGTTCAGAGTCCCACTGACTTTTAATTGCAGGAGAAATTGCTTCTCCAAAACAGCCATTCCCCACTAACTATACAACAGTTGTCATCCCCTCTTTTATTTAGAGCTGCTCAGACTGTGGTATCTGAATTGGCAGTTGATGACTCCATGGCATCAGGAAGCAAAAACTGAGTCCTATGTCCCTGCTTCAATGAACACAGCAGTGCTAGCCCTGATTTGGGTTTCTCTTGTGTACAACTGGGTGCCACTAAACTTTCAAATGCTTGTGAAAGTCCAAGCCATGCACACAGACAGTGACCAGATCTACTAAAAAAAACTGACACAGAGGGATGGCCCTCGACCCCACCTACTAATAAATCAAAGGGCACCTCCCTATCACATGGTCAGTTTCCATGGAGAGCATGCAGAGGAAAATACTTGCCAATATAAGGAGGGGGAAAAAGGCAAAGAGCTAGACCTGGAAGAGCCTCATGAAAGCATGATAAAAAGACAAAAACCACTCTGAGCAACTTGGTAGCTGCAGAAAAAATTGCAGATACAAAGGAAGCAGGTCAGGCCTATGCATTAGAAATCCATGGATAATGCTGGCAAAGAGAGATGCTAAGTCCAGGCATCTGAAAATGTGAGTAAAGGTTTGTTAGTTACTGAAAGGGGCATCTCAAATTCCAAATAAGGAACTGTCAGCATCTCAGTGGTAAACAGGGACTATGTGATTAAGAAAAACAGGGACCTTCTTATGGGTGAATGTCTGTCACATATAGAGTCAACTTCAAGTTCAACTGCAGCTGAACTAGTCAGGATTTAGGAAAACCTGCTATGAGCCTGCCCTCCAGTGCTGTGATATAAGTAAGGAGTTCCCTCATTGCCATGAGGGCAATCCCTGCCATGAGAGCCATGACAAGGACTGGTCACAGTAAGAGAGGGTCATGGCCAACAGCAGGAGGACATTCAGTCCCAGCACCCAGATCACACAGGGAGACCTTGTGCACAGTGGAACAAAGACAGTAACACACTACTGGCTTTTTGCAGTGAGGAGCGCTAGGGTGTTGTAAAGACTGAAGATCTAGTACAGCAATCCTGGACAAAATTAATCCTACACCTAGGACATTCCTGAGTATCCTAAGGAAAGGGCTTTAGAGCATGGGAAGTAATCAAAGGCTTTTAACAACTCTCATTGCAATAGACTGATAAAAACCCCTGCCCTCAGCAGAAACTGAGGAAGCTAAAGAGTATATGTGGACTGTTTTATGTTGACTTAAAAAATAATCAAGGTAACTAAGTGGGAAATTAGGAAGACCTCGTTGATTACTAAGAAATTCCACCTTAGATACAACTTTCAAATTATTACAGGTGGGAATGTTTCACATTAAGTTGCAAGTTTTTTGCATTACACAATATAATCAACACTGTACATTAATACTTTCACTATTGCTGCATAGCAATGAATATGTTTTCTGAGTTCGAGCAGCCAGCTTTCATTATTTTGGAATAGTTTAACAGAGTAACTTCTATTGTATCATTTCTAAGAGAAGAATAGCAAGATGTTCTCATGGTCCCCAAAAGAATTTGCTATCTCTAGGACAAAAGGCAGTTTTTCATTTGCATAGAAAGAAAGGATTTGTTTGCATGGACAATGGATTTAGGTATCTAAAAGGCTATCTATTAAATTTTTTTCTGTGAGGAGAAAGGAAGCATTATTTACTGCAGGTTAACAATTTGTTAACAGAATAGTACTAGAAAAGCTGTGTGATTCTTTTGCTCTTTGAATATAAGTTATATTCATCCAGTAACACTAAAAATCCATCAATATTTGTAAATTTCAGTAAAGTCTCTAGTAATTTTTTTAAGACTGTATTAAAAACATCAGTCTAAGAAGCAAGAAATCTTAGGGTAGGAACTCATATATAAATATAAGAAGAAAAATAAATTTGGAGACAGCACAAAACTGATTCTCTTCAATGGTAGTGATACATTCTGCAACATCCTCCTTGTGGATTCAGTCCAGCCATGAAACATCATGATTCACTCTTTTATTTCCATGAAGTTATCTGTAATTACAGTGTTTTCTCTAGCTTTGGATTTGGAAGAATAAATTATTTTTTATCTCCTATGTGTGTCATAGGTAGAAGTGATACTGTGTGGTACCTATTTCCCACAGGTTACGTAAAATCAATTCCCACAGGTTGTAAAAATTCTTGATTCAGGAGAACTAAAAGACACTGATATTCAGCCCCCATGAGACCCAATATAGTATTATAGGTTATGTCTTCACTACTAGCCTCAAAGTAAGGTTACTCCATCCAAAATGCCCTTTGGGAACAGTCACTGGTCCATCATGACTCCTGAAGTGTGTCTGGGAACTACTGAGGAGAGGGATTACAAGCACCAGAGCTATGCCAAGACATTACAACAGAAAATTGATTTCTGGCACAGAGAAATCTCTCCTTCAACTCTTTCATTCAGTAATACAGCTGTAGCCCATATGAGCAAAGACAAATTAAAAACTATCCTTCCACAAATCAACCTAGTTGATCATGTACCACAAAATTATCACTTGTAGAAGTAATTTACAAAGCTTTTTCTCTGTCACTACAAAATCACCTAAAAGCATTGTAAAGAGGTGGATTATTGCCAATTTCTGAGAAAAATAGTTGCTGGAAGTCAAATCTGTTTCCTCACTAGTCTGCGAGACTGACTTGGCAGTAAGAGAGAGGAAAAAAAAGGCTCAGAAGACTGATGTTTAGGATATAATACTGGAGTGTGGGAAACATCACCTCATTTGAGATTACTTCCAGACCAACATTTTACCAAAACAATTTTCCCCAAAATCTTCAAGAAGAGTTTGATTTTCTTCTCTTAGTCTTAAGAGAAATTTCCAAGCTTCAAAAGATGCTGAAAATGAAATTACAATTCTCTGCTGAGCCCAACTCTACCAATAGCAACAAGAATAAAATCAGCAGTCATTTACGGATCTGTTGATTGAAATCCACTTCTTCAGGGAAGTAATTTATTCCTTGGCTGTCAGATGAACGAGAAGTCTCTAGTCATTCTGTTTCATATATGACTAGAGTTTGGCAATTCAGTAGAGCCCACTTGGTCCATTACATTTTATATGTAACATAAAACCTTTAAATAAAACCACAGTTACCTTTGCCAGAAATTCTAGCTCATTCTCTGTTTCCAGACCTTAAAACTTCTTTGTGTCTTGTGGACTTAAAGGAGAAATGTTATCTAAAGACCAGTCCAGATTAAACTTAATGGTTTCCAAAAAATCTGGATAGTAGCTCATGATGGACCACAGAGACTCTGATTAAGGTTGATGACAGATCACAGAGAACTTAATCCTACCACCTTTACACAGCCAAGAACAATTCTGCTGCTGTTTCCATAAAATGAATATACTGTAACAAGACTACTCAGATCTCTCAACCACTTCTTTTTATCTTCTGTTTGCTTTTAATTTTTATCTGAGATTTTCCTCTGATTTTGAAAATCAGACTGACAGGTATTTTCTCCAGCATCAACAGTGAGATGGTTTCCTCCTCCCCTGACTCATGTTTCCAAGCAACAGAATGCTGGAACAAGAGTGCAGATTGAAAGATGTCAAGCTTTTTTTTTTTTTTTTTTTTTTTGACAACTCTAGATTCCAAGTCAAATTCCTTATATTTATTGCAGAAATCAGTTTTCTCTCACACACTGCAGAAGTAAATAACTTGGAAATGTCTTTATTCTCAGGAGATTGCTGCAGAGATTAATATGGACACTTTTGCAATGAAATTCAATACAGGAAAATTCCCCCACCTACTGAAAACTACTGAAAAATCAAGTCCATTTCCTAACTGATCACTATAAAAAAGGATGAAAACAAACTTGGAATGATCAATGTTAAACCACTACAATGAAAAACACTATTAAAAGCTATTGTTTTCTTTTTTCTTCAGGCAGGAAATAAATCAAAATTTTTAATGGATCATTGTTATTATGAATTTTTTTCACATCCATTTTTGCCCTAGTAAAGACAATTTCATCTAAAAAAAAAAAGTGTTTTCTTATTTTGCCGAAATTTTTCAACTACAAAACTAATAAGCATTACTTCTGAGTGTTCATTTCTTCAATTAAAATGCTACAATTCATGCAGGGAACAGTAGCAAAAATAGAAAATTAATATTTTCTACAGAAAAAGCAAAAATAATTTCCTGATATGTCTGCAAAAATAAAAAAAAAACTCATAGAAATTCAACTTTACATTGAACCAAAAACAATAAAGCCAGACAAAATCCAGAGCAATCTAAGTTGTCATAAACTCATTAAAATATAGTTATGCTGAGGGATCTGGACTAAGGCATGTTGGCAATTTACTGACAAGGAATCTAAGCTGTGACAGCTTACACTGTATTTTTTTGGGGAAAGAGAAAACTCCAGTTGCAATCAGATTCCTTAAGGATGAAAGGCTCTTTTGGTTTTAAGACACAGTTTAGACTTCCTTTATGGCTACAGGAAATGTAAGCTTCCTTCACCCTAGTAACTTTTATGCCTACTGTCAAATCAGAGCTGATTTTTTTCTGAGACATTTAAAGTAATCTTTTGTGCTAAAATGATACTCTGTTTTAATTTATTTTAAATAGAATAAAAAATGCCAAAGTTCAAATTGCTCGTAAGAGAAAATCCTTTGTTAAGAGCCATATATTAGATTACTATTCAAGTTTTAAAAAATCATAAGCATAAGCACTATTGGGACTGATGCCTGATAAAAATCTGTATTTGCAAAATTAATTGAGAAGAAATCTTTACTTAGACTTTTTAAAAGTGACTTAGCATCAATTATTAATCTATTTTAATTTTTCACTGGAAATCTTTTTTAGACATAATGATGACACTGGTTTTCATTGATTTGCTCCTTGTTTTAGTATTAACCTTCTTTTCAAAGACTTGTCCTTCCTTTATATCCTGACAATTGAGCCAAGGAGCCACTTGATAAAAATAAATGTAAGCTGAGTGATAGTCCAGTGTTGTATTGATAGTGCAGACTGAAACTAATATATCATATGGCAATAAATACATTTAGGCAATGGCATTTCATCCTGTAAATTCTTTCACGTTCCTCTCTGCAAGAAACAATGTATTCTGACACAGATTTCCTTGATTTTCCTACAGGACATTATAAACTTTGCAGGTGTTACTGGAGAGAAAATCCTTTACCAGCAGCCTCCAGCATGGTGCAGCTGATTTACTTTTAAAATGCTTTACTATTTTTCCAGCACAGAACCCTGATCCTGTGGCTGGTCAGGCAGCAGTGCCTTGGCTCCCATTTGGCTTTTGTGCATTGCTTTGATCAGCTCCTGGCTTTGGATGAAAGCAATTCTTTCAGAGGCCACCTTCAAACTCTCTTAAAAAAAAAAAAATTACATACATAAAACCAATTGAGCTTGTTAAGCAGCAGGAAGAAGCCAAATAGAGGGAGGAGAAAGGGAGGTAAGGAGGTGCCACAAATCAGGGCTAAAAAGCAATGATCAAAGTGGTGACTGGAAAATTAGTAAAAAATATCCGCAAGTTGTACGGGTCTGGGGTATTCCAGTAAGTGCAAAGGCTCTCTCACTATCACCTAAGGAGACACAACTGTCTTTCCAAGAACTGTCTCAGACGTCTCCTCTGTACCTTTGAGAACACCCACTTGAGATCTCAGAGTAAAGCAGTAGTGAGCAGATTGGCAAGTCAGGACAGAGATGATCTTGAAATGCATGTTTTCTAAAGATACTTCTCAGAAACCAAAACTTAGGGCATATTACTCTTTCTTCTTGTTACTGGTGCTATAGAGTGTTTCCAAGAATCTTTTCCAAATCCAAAAGGGTTACACAAAGAGTAATGCTGTACTGATTGTACAGGTTAGCTTTTTGAGCCATCCTCAAAAGCAGACTTTTGTTTTTTTCCTTACACCAAGCCTCCAGACTCATTACCACCACTACTCCTCCAGGCTCACCCCTGGAAATAGTGAAGCAGAGGTCTGTGGAGCAGCCCC
Organism: Sylvia atricapilla; assembly: GCF_009819655.1. Lineage (NCBI taxonomy): Eukaryota > Metazoa > Chordata > Aves > Passeriformes > Sylviidae > Sylvia > Sylvia atricapilla. Next base: position 13,920,739 of record NC_089142.1, read on the forward strand.
ACACACACACAGACCAGAATGTACAGCTTAAACATATTTTGGAGCTTTCTTTTCTTCACACTTTTTTTTCTTTCTTTGGAGCTGTCTGTGAGGGCAGCAGAGGCAGAGCCAGTGCCTGTGCCAGTTCTCTAAGGATACACACAGAGTGCACAGGTTCAGAGGTTTTCACCTCATTCACAGTAAATGGCTTCACTGCTTGAAAGACAGCTTCACTGATTTCTACTAGCAGAGCACACTCTACTGTATCTGGGTCATATTTTCCATCTAGTGAACAAAGAGTAGACAAAATACAAAGGGAGCTGTCTAAAACGTGCCTCACCATCTGTGGATAGCAAATACATATGTAGGTGAGTTTATCACATTACAAAATAGATATGAATAGAGCTCAGGGTTTACTCAATCAGGAGATCCACAAGTATTATATGTTGAAAATACATTAAGTAAGAAACATTTGCTAACAAAAATATGCAATCCAAAGCATTAATCAAGTACCTTTAGTTAGAAGTATCAGTGGAATCCTCAAATTTAATTAATTTAAGAAACTGAACTTAGCAGTTTTAGATCTGAGTTGTCTACTTTGAGAGCTTAAAAATTCAAGTCGTCTGAACTTTCAGTATTTTGAAGTTTTCCTAAGAGGAAAATACTCGAACCAAGGACAGCAAACAAGAGACTGAAAATGCAGACAAATCAATATATTTAAAACATCAATATTAGCTGTAAAGTGTCTCACAAATATTATATTTGCACAGTGACCAATATAAGATGGTGTCTGTTATGATATGTTAATATTTTTATTAAACAGTAACATTTTCTTTTCAGCATGGAAATGTGCAATAAAAAAATTATACTGTACCGTACTGAAAGCATGTGCTCCTCACCAACTTCCAGTAAACGACTCCTGAAGTTTCATATCCTGATTGCAGTGCTGAATACTTTACACCTGTGGTAACTGCCAGTGATTATGTCTTTGCGGAGTTTTCTTTTTTTTGTTTCATTTAAAAGAGTCTGCTGCTTGGCAAATTGGTGAGCACACTTAAGGCTCCTGAGTCAGCACTATGTGCAACTGAACAACTCAGTCGGGTCACCATGACACGAACACTCTCCTGTCACAGTAGAGCACAAGAAGGTTTCCAAGCTATCTATTCTGCAACTATGGCAAAAACTAATAAATGAGACCACAATATACCCTGACAAGCTGTTCTCTAATTTGTGTGCTGGCTATACTAAATGAAAAATGGTCTGATTTTATGTCTTATTAATACAAAAGTGCTGTGCTGGGTCATGGTGCTCCCAGCCAGGCACACATGAATGTGTGGAACATTATTATCTGGAACATTATTATCATCAACAGTTTTGTTGGAAGCTTTTGGAAGGACTGAAATGGTTTGAGTTTTTTAAGAAATAAAGTTGGTTTTTTGTACTATAAAGATACCAAAATCACTAAAGTAAGCATAAAGTGTGTACTGTAGGTATTTTGTTTTGTTAGCAGAAGAAAAGATTAACTGGAGAATGAAATCAGGTATGTAGCAATATTATCTTTGTGTTGGTACCATGCCCATATCTCCTGTACAAAAGGATAGGAAAGCAAAACAATAGTTGAGAGAACATGTTCAATATAAAGCTGAATATACAAAGAAACAGCAGTTGCATCATATTTAAACAAACACAGGATGTTTTCAAGATACAGCTAGAGTACAGGTACAGAGAATGTTTCTGGTAAAAGCATATTTTTAAAGCATTTCTTCAGGTAACAACTTCAGAAGATAAAAGCAATAATTCTAATAATTGAACTTCCTTTTTCTTGTATCTCCAAGTCATGCAACTTTCAGATACATGCTTGATTTTAAACTCAGTTAAATATTACTGTAATGAATAAATTCAGTCACTTGTCTAGCCTCACAGTTGAATTAAGTTTCTGTGTAACCTTATATGCAGCATTTTAAACTTCATATGCAGAATATTTTGGGTAGAGCTTGTGAAATTTCATTGTCACCCTTCACTCTCAGGATGTGGTTCATGACTGGCTCAAGCTACTCTAAACTCAGGTTACTGCCAAAAACCAACCTCACTGTTGATTGTATATTCCCCCTCTGTTGTTCAGTGGCATTGATGTCAGCTGATATAACTGAAGACTAGGAGCTTTTGTAGGATCATGTTTTGCTAGATCATATCCGTCATCAAGCTATGCATAAAGTATATGGCCATGAATATACACAAAAGAAAAGTAGCAGTACATGGCTAGGCAGGGTGGTAAGAACAGTATATTTTTCTATTAAAATGCTTTAAATAACACTTTTAAATTTTAAAGATACACCTTCTGATTCTTTCTAAGAGGGAAAAACCTGAATTTTAAAGCATATTGAAGAACAGTTGGGAACTTGGGTGATTTAGTGCTTTCATTGAAAACAATTTTCATATTAATTGAAAGTTTTCATTGTTTATTTGGTAATTTTTTTAATGTATGCTCTCTACATATACTCAACATGCTTTAATTTTTGATTGGTCCTGAACTGGTCAGGTAGTTGTACTGAATGATCACTGTGGGGTCTCTTTCAACTAACAGGCTCTACTCTAATCTAGTCTATTTTCTTCTTAGATTTTAAATGAAAGCACTCCATTTAAGAATGTGAAAATGAAACTATCCAGAAAGTAGTAAATAATGATTTAGGAGAGTGACTAGTATCTTTTTGTGTTACTGTGGAAGTGAACTAGAAGCTTTATAAATGTTCTATATTTAACACTAAATACAGGATACCTCAGCCATGCATTTTCAACTGGGGTACAAAATCATTCAGCTAAGAAATGCAGGAATGACTGACTGGTTTCCTATCAGCAGTGTACAACTGTGTATCTTCAACATACTGATTTGACCAAACTGGCACTTAAAATATTATACTGACAGCCAAAGTTTAGCGAAATCCGAAAGAAAAACAAATATTGCAAGACACAGATATGCATGTGTGTGAGAGGTGATTTTTTGAAAGAGTCACTTTTAATAATTTACCAGGCCAACAAAAACAAAAGCCAGGAAATTCACTTTTTAAAGAAGTATAACTTGACTAATGCCAGCCAAACATATTTGCCCCAACACTGTAGTGCATTAACGAGTAAAATTTCCCTAGGATGCACTGCCCAGGATGTTTTCTAGAATGAAGTTAGGATGCTGCAGTGTCTGTCTCTGACTTTGCTTTGAGGCTGGAAACACCACATCAATGTTAAAGAATATTAGTAAAGGGTAGATGTTAAAGAAGAACATGTTAACCTGATATTCAGGAATGGAATGCAGAAAGGAAAAGAACCTGCCTGCTTTGGATATAAGCATGAAACAGAAGTTCCAGAGGAGGAGAAAGGGCATGAGAGCACAAAGGGCCCTATTGTGTTTGATTAGTAGCCAGAGCAGGAATTCCAGGAATGGGCAATGAGCATGGAGTTTATGTATAAGAGATCTTGTATACAGAAGCAGTGAGAATTATGCAGCTGCTGATACAACACGGACCAGAAAAGAGGGGCTCTGCCTGCTGAAATGAGCTGCTGAATCTGTGTGAAATGAGTGGGTAACGTAAGTGATGAATTGACAGAACAGTTGTTAGGGGAAAGCTGATCATGTAATTATCCCAACAAAAGGTATGTAAAATACATACCTTGTACCAGAGGCATTAAAGAAGATATTCTTATTTTAAAGGACTCTACAAGGCATGTTTTTCACAGACTGAGAACACTGGAATAGAATTGAAACATGACATGTAACCTAAGGTTATAAATTCAGGATTACAAGATTTTCAAAAGTCTAAAGCACAGGTTAAAATATGAGCACAAAAATCATAAATTGCATAAAAAACAATTTATCAGGACATGCATTAATAAGGCAGAATGAGCAAAGAGTTGGTCCCATGTGCAATCAGAAAGGAAAATTAAGACATGATCGTAAAGTTTATTTTTTTCCCCCCAAGAAGTTGAGAGAAGGTTATTTATGATCAAATGATTGATTTATCCAGCAGTTTAGCAGGTAAAAGTGGAGAAGTCCCCAAGAACTTAGTATTTGAAGCATTCTGCATGCAGACTGTGTATGAAAGAACTCAAACTGGGCCCTGCCAATCAGAATGACTGATTTAATTGCAAGATAACTATTTTTCTTCTCAAAAATGCTTTTTAAATGGCTGTAGGCATACCTGCCTTTTGTGTTTATACAAAAATAATTTGCAGTATGTATAAAATCTTACATAAACTATCATCTATATAAGCTAAAAATGCATACCACATATGGTATGGGCAGTACTTATGTGGAGCCCAAATTGTCTCCTCCATGGGAAACATGCTCAGTCTGGTTCTTTGAACAAAAGGAGACCTTTAAGACCACCTAGAAATACAGACTGCAATTCAGCTGCCTAACCACAGGCATTGTATAACTTTGAGGTGTTCTGGGTAATTCTGTCTGGATTCTGACTGCTGCTCCAAAGAAGCAGAGTTCTGAAGCAAATCCTCTGTCATGTGTGCCAGTCCTTCATGGACACCTCAGGCAAACTAACTGAGTAAACCATGAAACCAGGCACCTGTATTTAGGCAACTGAATTAGACTCCAGGTATCTACTGTTCCACTAGGCAGAAATTTCCACTATAATCAATAAAACCAAGGGTTCTGAGAGAGATCTGAGAGATGATTCAGCTGACCAGCTGCCACTGTTTATTTAGCTCAACATGAGCTGACTCCCTCCCCCAGCTCCATTGACCACACTTGGCTTCACTGACCACAAGGCACTGCAGCTGTATCTGCACAAAGACTTCTATATTTAGGAGTCCTGGGGGTCAATTCAGTTGCTTACACAAATATGTTTAGTGCTCATTGATTCCAGGGTATCTGAGGCAGCAACACAGGTACCACAAACACCTGCAGGAGACTATGCTAGGCAGGATACCTGAGGGCATCACAGATTGCAAAAGAAGAACATGAAAAAGACACAGAATCACATCCTCCATCTCAATCTAAAGTCTACTTTCCAAAACTGGCATGTCTACGGGTACATCTAAATTGTTCAGTGACTCAGCTCCCAGTTTGTTTCCAGCTCCCCATCACCTGATTACACTGCGTATACACTGATTTCCATCCAGGCACTATGCACTCAGCTTTAGTTCTGCAAGTAGTTAAATAAGCCCTCCTTTCTCGAGAGACTGAAAAATTAAAATAAATAGGGTCATGCTGACCTCAAGGCAAGCAACAGACTTAAGTACTGCAACAGACAATGATGAATCATACCTAAGAAAACCTTGCATTCCTTTTTAATAGAATGCATTATTAATCAGACACATTTACAACTGGTAAAACTTACACAGGAAAAATCCTTCCTTTCTTCAGGGCACAACAGGAATATTTCAGAATGTCACATCTGTTTCTTTGTCACTTTTAACAGTCACAAACTGTTGCTGCTTTCATGTCTTACCCACATTTAATTTTTATTCACACACTGCACAAAAGCATCCATCATATATTGCCATGCTGTATCTGTGTAAAAATCTTCAGTGCATTTTTACAGATCATTTTTTTAGAACTTGAAAGCTACAGCCTGACCAATACTTCTGTAGCTATTAAAGACTCCAACTGTTCAAAACACTTCCTTAAGAGTGTTCCTTCATCTGTAGTAATTGTCGTATGGGCAAAAAAGCCTCTGAACCTCCAGGCTGAGTAACATCCCTTTGAGTGCTTAGAAAAACAGCTCTTAAGAACTCTCAACTTTCTGCACTCTCTTTGTGAAAGACCTCGCATGCCAAGCCATGTGATGGAGGATGCTGTACAGTACACTGGGTCAGGAGACAAGACGTGGCACTGTCTCATACCTGGGGAACAGGCACATTACATTCTGCTGTGAACGTGAACTGAAACTAATCAAACAAATCCTGTGCTCAGTGTGTGTGATTTGATACTCCTGTGCTAACCCACTGCCTTTCTCCAGCTACTGAGACAGCAAGGATGCTATTCCACTGCGAACTACTGAAAACACTCATACCATCCCCACTCATTGCCTGCTTTGTACCTATTTCTCAATTTGTCATTTAGGTGTATTTCCAAGCCCCACATATTCTTCGGAAGGAATCATGTTTGTGTGTAGCCATGGATGGTGTTTTTCATATTCAGGGCATCAAGAGAGGAAAATGTATGTCTGTTTGCAAGCCAGACAAATGTAACACAGTACAATTACACCCACAGCTGCTGTACTAGGGCACATCTTTCTATTCAAACATCTTACTTTAATTACTATGAATCATTAGAGTTTTAATCTCTCTAGTTCACCTTGCATTTATATATTTTTTTTTTCTTAAGAATTTTATCGTCTGGTCACTTATAATACTAAAGAGCTTAGTGCTGTATGTTGGCTGCATTAATTGAGAATGCTCACAATAGTATAGTTTTCAATCTCACTTATAAATTGTACCACCTTACTTTTGAGAGGCACCACAGCCTCCAACTACTCTTCTTTCAGATCATGGACTATGTATCACAATTCCTGGATACTCCAGTGATTAATTAATATCACCCTCAGAGAATGACAGGGAAGTAAAGTATCTTCTCCCTCCATTTTACTGACCTACATTCACATTTACAGTCTGAAGTGAAATTAGCGTAGTTTCTATGAGCATCTGAATCTCTAATTACAAATTAAATCCATGTCAGTTAATGTTATCAAAATACTTTTAAGAGTCTGAGTTCAAAAATTTCAATCAATGCCAAACTGTGGAAAAGCTCAGATCTGAATGCAGCTCATTAAATATTTACTATTTAGTTTAAATGTTGGAGACATATGGAGTTTAGAGAACTCAATCATTCTATTTCTGTAATTCTACTTGGAAAGTCTAACTATACACCCACATAAAAACAATCCTCAAAGTAAGTTTCTGATAAAAAATAAATATTTTCCTGATGAGGGTAGTGCTAGAAATTCCCTGTCATTATTAAATAACTATAAGCTGTAGATGAGGCAAAATAAAGCACAAAGTTTTCATGTCTCCTGTTGTCTTTCTCTACTGTTCCTTAATTGAGCTGCAATAAGAACAGAGATCAAAACCAACATGACCCAGCCATGTGCCCTTGCAGCCCAGAGAGCCAAACATGTCCTGGGCTGCATCCAAAGCAGTGTGGGCAGGAGGTGAGGGAGGGGATTCTGTTCTGGCCTGGGGAGACACCACCTGCAGTGCTGCATCCAGCTCTGGGTCCCTGCACAGGAAGGAACCTGTTCGAGTGAGTCCAGAGGAGGCCACAAAGATGCTCAGAGGGATGGAGCACCTCTGCCATGGGAGAGGCTGGGAGAGTTCAGGCCAGGAGAGGAGAAGGCTCTGGGGAAACCTTAGAACACCTTCCAGTGCCTAAAGGGGCATTACAAGAAAGCTGGAAGGGGACTCGAGCACAGGGATTTTTATAACATTAAAAAAAACAATCAGAACAGGTCTGGTACTTGCAAATAGAATAAATAATATTAAAGACTGGGAATTCATCTGCCTCTGTTTTCCCATTACATAAAAACAACAGGCAGTTATTTGGAGGAGCTGTAGACACTGTTTTGCAAACTTTGGATCCTTTTACTCATCTTCTTGAGAATCAATTCATCTTTACTTTAAGTTTTATTTTGCCTAATTCAAAACAGCACAGCCATTTAAAAAAGTTTAGTCTATCAATTCACCCCAAGCAAAAAATACAAAGGGATGAATTTTTCATCATCTTCTTATATAGTAACATAAATGCACTTTTCAGCTGAAAATATTAGTTATCTACTGTGAACATATTACAATGTGAAAATACTTTCATTATGCTGCCACCACAGAAAATTTAATGTAGTTTCCAATGCCTCAAAACTTCATTTTAAACAGAATACTGAGTGTCAAATTGCAAAGGCAAAGGTCTTACAAAATCTACTTTAGTTTAGCATTCTGAACAACCACAATGTGGTTTTGCAATAGCATAGTGACTACATATGCTGCTGCTGACCTTTGGAAAACGTAGTAAAAATTTTTAAAAGCAAGTATAATTATAAAATTACATAATCAAGTATAATGTTTGCTCTTTTATTCTCAGTATTTGTCAAAAAGCCATTCTGGACACAAGTCTGCCAGAATGATAATAAATTCATCAACAAAATTAGGACTCAGTTTGACAGATGTGTGATTTCTGACATCATGCTGAAAGCAATGTTAAAATCTTTACCATTTTTGACACCTCATACTATAGAAAAGAAGCTCAAAGGGAAATACTGTCATTATGACATTTTTGTTTTGTTTTGTCTTGTTCTTTTTTGAAAGAACCTTTTGTCTTGTTATTTTTTGAAATCATGATTCTATGTTCTGCAACACATACACAAGAAGTATTAGTAGGAAAGTCAATCCAGAGCAATAGATCTATTTTAAAAAGTACAAACTGCACATAGTATTATTTCAGTTCAGTGATAGAGCCCCACATTTTTCAAAAATGCTGGGCATTGCTCTCACATTTAAGTACTACCCATTGTGCGTTGGCCCTGCAGCAGAGAACAGTCTCTCATGATGGAGAGAGACTTAAAGAACTAAAGAGCTCCTGTGACTGAATGAAAGAATGGAGCAGCACTCTAAAGGGACTGCAGGAACAGTACAAAATGGTATGTCTGAAACACCACAACTGGACAGATTGCACCAACTGACATGTTAGGAACAAGCTTTTCGCTAACAGCAAATTTCTTGCCTTTAACAAGTAGCTCCTACACAACTGCCAGTATCTATTTTCCCCTATAATTATGCATGTAGTATATTTTACACACACATATCATTTGTCCAATAGCAGTAATCATTTCATATAAAGACAATCTTTTTTCTAGACATTTGATAAAGTCTCTTTCAGAAAAATATCACAATTGATGGTACAATTTGAAAGCATGAAGGTGATGCATTCAGAAATGTTAGCACAAGATCAGCAGGAAACAAATTTAAACTTTAATAAAAACTCTGAAAGTTCCAATTGTCTTTGATTCTGAGTAGTTCATATGCCTGAAGAATAAAGAAAAATATCCTATCAAAGGTATCCAAACACTACCTCTATGACAGAATGTGGGATGAACTATAAATGAAGAGTTCTCAGGAATTTATCCTATGCAGGGAAATGTGAAAAATTACTGAAGGATAATCATTGTTGCAGTGTCCCAACAAATCATAACTATTGCTTGTCTACAAGCTCACTTAGACTCGGGAACATTATCATCTCTGCCTAAAGAAAAGTATGAGTCAAACCCATTGGAGGGCCCGAGTCACTTTCAGACAGAAATATTACCCTTCTTCATTGTCTCATGTGCCAAAAATTCTGAAGAAGAAAAGGTAGGAACAACTGGTTCACAGAAAATAACCCTACCTCTTCGAAAATTCTGTTATCTAAGTCACTCTTCCTAACACTCTGACTGATGACTTCTTTCAGTGCTTGACATAATGGACTTGGAAATTGTACACTATTATCTTGGCCTCATCATCTCCTGCATTCAATTACCAGTCTATATACTACATGAAGAGCCTCTTCCCATTAAGGTGATATCCTTTACCAAAGCAGAGCTTTACAGAACTTTCTCTGATTGAATAGGTTTCTTACTTTATAAGCAGTTTTGAAGCTTTGCTTCCTTCAAATAAATTCTATGTATTACTTAGGTTTGGGTTTTTTTCACACAACTGTGTCACAGTATGTTATTAAGAAGCTCTTTTTAAGCAATAGCTACATCCCAGGGTGGATAAAAATAAATCAGGTGGGTAGAAACTACCTGTGCATATATATCTATTAATACCTACACACACACACACACACACACACACTTACGTGTTCTCAGGCTGAGGTTCAGCTATCAATGCATAATACAACACTTGCTTATACTGTAGTTTTCTTCATTAATTGACATTCATCACTCTACTTGCATGACCTCACAAGAATTTTGCTTAAAAGTCAAAGACAAAATATGTCCCTTACGCAGAAATACAACTTTTAGTCATTGCTATTAGTCACTCCTCGGTATGTCACATTCAACGGCCCTTAGTGATAGACTCCAGAGAAATGAGTTTATCAGAAGGCACATACAGATGGAGCCCCTGCCATTAGCACTACTCAACAGGGCAAGCACTCCCACTCAGGTGAGGTTGCAGCTTCTCAGGAACCCATCCCATTAATCAGCTACATACAAACAGGGAGTGATGCTCCTTTGCCATGTCTATATTGCTACATAAAACCAGGCCACTGGTTGTTCAGTCATGCCCACTCCCTTGAATGCATGTAATGCCCTGTGACTTTGTGGGCATATTAAGTGTGGTTTGAGTCAGAATTTTGATCAGTGCCAGGGTTATGTGCAAGTCATCACAGCAGTGCTTTCACAGCATGAGACTGAATGGCTGTGAAAGTGCTTTAGTGGGGAAAAGCTGCTGGGACAGTATGTGGGTCCATGTGCTCTGGGAACAGTCCCCGGTGCATGCCATTCCCAGCCCAAGCACTGCCTGGAAGACTATTGACTGCCACAGGCCAAAACTGTACCACGAACCAATCTGACTGTAAATTGCAGCTCAGGCTCACCACAAACTGCCTTACTTAGCTTTTCAGACTCTGCCTTCAAGTCCACGTGCACTCTGGTCAGTTTTCCCTTCTTCGTCCTGCTTTTTCTGACTTCTTTTTACTCTCTGCCTGTTTAAAACTTTTTACTCTCAATGCCCTCCCCAAAAATGATATACATACTCCACTTCCACCTACCTATTCTTTCCAAGAATTGAAATATTCAACAATGAAACAACTAATACTGGCACTTGGACACCACTAGGCTTTAAAATTATCATTGTTAAAAAGACTAAGTTGCATTATGAGACTGTTGCAAACCTGTAGACACTGTAATGGTATTGCAGCTGCACATATACCCATGTAAAAAGAGACATAGTTTTCTTTACTTTTAAACTTCAGGGGTTAAGCAAATACAGGAGTAAGTTGAATATCTGATTCATTATAATAGTAAAGCTTCTACATCAACTCCTGATTTTCTGTGGGTAGATTGTCCAAACTATGATTTAAGCCTTGTGTTTGCTCCCTGTCTTCTGTGACATACAACATTATTGAGGGTGATGCTAGTCACGCCACTCAGCAGCAAATTTCTTTAGGCTATTCCCATTCTCTTCAGAAACAGGTTCACATTTTTTTATGTGTAGTCTTATTAGTTTAAATATTTTAAATTGTTTTTACCTCCTCTGTCTTACTCTGTTCCATCATTCTGCAGTATCAATGAGCACTGACTGTACTCTTCACTTTCTGAGGCAAGTCAGACTAGACGAGATTCAGCCAGATTCAAGAGAAGAGATACATAATAAGGAGCCTTAATTTAAAATACAGAAAATTAGGACAGGAACCTCATCTTGAAGGGGATGTGATAGTTTGTTGCAGGGTCATCCAAACATAGGCTGCAGCTTCTCCAAACACAAAACCTGTGTTATCCAGCAGCATTTGCTTTTCACTTTTTTTCATATTAATGAAATTCTCGTACACTCTCCCACAGTATGTAACAGGTTTCACATATAATTCTTTCTGATAAATTTGTGACAGAATTCAAAGATATTAGTAATCCATACATCTCTAGATATTCACAACCAAAGTTCTTCTGAAAGACTGTTAGATCAAAAACTTGCTGAACACCATAGGAGACCACTTCTACAGAAATTATTGTACAATTCCAGTTTAACTATTTAATCTAATTGTACCATATCAAAAACAAACAAACAAACAAAAAATCCGGAAGAGAAGCAGTAATGACAGCAAGACATTTCTTTATTTCAGTTCTGTTGCATGATCATTCCAATGGCTATCCCGCTTCTTTCATGAGTAAAAACATTGCATCAAGGAATCACAGAAAGTTTCGCATTGGAAGTAACCTTTAAAGGTCATCTAGCCCAACCTCCCTGCCATGAGCAGGGACATCTTCATCTTGACCATGTCACTTACAGTACCATCCAACCTGACCTCGAACATTTCCAGGGACAGGCACCTACCATCTCTCTGAGCAATTTATACTAGTGTTTCACCACTTCCATTAAAAAAAACCCTTCTTAATATCTAATCTTAATCTAACCTCTTTTTTTTTAAAACCATTACTCCTTGTCCTATCATGACAGACCCTACTGAACTTTCATGCATTGAACACTCCATTAAATCCGTACCTCTCCAATTAATAGAGAAAGATGTTCCTCACTCACTGAAAATATTCTCTTGTGAAAAGTTAGGGACAGAGAAGTTTGCAAAATCAGGATGCAACTATGACAAGAAAAAAACACAGATGTAGTAAGAAAAAGGTTAAAGTGTTATAGGAGATGCAATACTTTGTTTTCCATTTTTTCAGAAGTAACATTATATGATCTGGAATACATAGAATCCATGTCCATGATCCATACTCTGAAAGTGAAAAGCATGTGGACTCCCAGAGTAGCAAGGAAAATTAATACAACCACATAGCCTCTCTGTAGTCACTCAAGCACACAAGCAAATCTGTAGCTCATCTTCTTTACTAAATGAGGGAAGTAATGATGAGTCATCTTAGCAACCCCAAATGCCAGTTTTCAAGTGCAATATCCATCCAAATAAATCACAATTATCCCAGCACATACGTTACTTGTAATAAACTTCAGTGTAGCAACAGTGATATTATAATCCATGTTCTCCCAGTTAACTCATAGGTTTATATCAAAGTTTTCTCTTCAGTTTTAAATTACAATAAAATGAAGTATGGCAGGGAAACACATGCTCCTTTGACTGTTTCATTTCAGACTTTCAAAAACACATTTCACTTACCCTTTTAGCTATATTTAAAGATGTCACATAACCACATGCTGAAAAATCCCAGCTCCGATTTCCTCTATTTAAATGTTGCTGTTGATTCGACCACAGGTTTCTTTTTAATACTTACATTACCATTTGGTTTAAGTACCTTCATATTGAATTCATGTAGTTTTCTTATGACAATAATTCAATTATATGTATTTATGTGATCTCACTTTATTAAAGATTTCAAGGACATTTTAATTAGTAATATACTCTTAGCAAAATGTGTGCAGCAGTGAATCCTAAAAACTGCGTTCATCAAATATTGCTAGAGACTGATCCATAGCCACAAATTGTTCCAAGCCCTCAGTCCTGTGAATGTTTTTTACACTGTGTCTACTTAGCTCAAGAATGGCAGCAGCACTGCATAATGACACAGGCACTATCACTGGCTCTAAATCAGCTAAAAAACCCCAGAGTTTGGTGCACAGGAATCACCCGCACAAGCCCATTTCTAGGCTGCCTTCCTCTCTGTTATTCCCTATTTTATGCTTAATAAGCTCTTACATAGTTCAGGACCAGATTACTACCCCAGCTGTTCACCATTAGAATTTGCAGTACCTCTTCACAAAACTGAAGGTTTAAAGGGCTTTGATCACTAAAAGAAATCCAAAATGGCAAAGTATTTTTTTCTCATAACATTTTATTGCATTTAGCACAAACAGCTCACATTAGCTGTTCCTTCACCAGTATACTAAAAGGGTGAATGGATTTGAAATACATTATCTTGAAAATGATGGCATATCTCTTTCAGGCATCAAAGTCAATTTTTCAATCATGAATTGCATTAAATATTGTCTCCTTTTTGTTTTTAAAAATACCTCAGTACATATAACACATTAATAAAACCAACCAAACAAAAACACCCCACAAACCAAACTTCTTTGCAAGTGTTAAAGGAAGGTAGGGGGTTTGTTTTGTTTCATTTCCTCAGACCAGTTCACCACAGTATTTCCAAGAAGGCAAAAAAGGAATTCTTTGAAACTAAGGTCTCTTTACATACACATTATGAAAAAAAAAAGCATTAAAACTGATTTTTGAATGTGCAGTGTCTAATTTATAGGCTTGAGTAATCTGCATTTTTAGAAACTAACAGATTGTTTTACTGGTTAGTGCAAATGTTATTGATCCACTTTCTTGCTGAATTAATAGCACTATGATAGGAGAACTCGCTTTCTCAGCTTTCCCAATGTTTTCCTGAAAAGAGGCCCATTACATGGCAGGGGGCAAAGGACAGGCCTTGATAACACTGTTTAGACATTTCTTTGATGTCCACAGGCATCATCCTCGCCAACTGACCACCAGAGACAAAAGAGTACTCTCAGGCTGCTGGAAATCCCAGCCATTCTTCTCACCACCTTTTGATATCCCAAGGCTTCTATACCCTGACCTCTGCACTCAAACATCCTCATTTGAAGGATGGTCAGAAAAAATGTTTCCAAATTTAGCCAATAAACTAAGGATTTATTTTTCTTTCCATAATTGCTTTGTGTCCTAATGTACCTGTGGGAACACTAAGAAAATTTTACAAAGAGATTAGAAGGAAAAGTGTCAACAAGAAAACAACCCTTTGATTTTCTGGTTTTGAAACCATTCTCAGACATCTGCCGTCTAAAAGCCAATCACTCTGTCTAAAGTGCCTTGACATTGTCATCAGGATGCCTTGATTGCGTACATGTAGCCACAGTATTTCTACCTAGTCAGTGTCATACAGATTTCTATTTCTAACATGCAGATATTGCTTGCTGACATAACTTCACTCAATAAACATACACATTTTAAATGGTGAGCATGCTGCATGTTAAGGACTGAGATCAATTTCTATACATTTATGTTTTAAAAAGAAATGTGATTTTAACATTTTTTCAAACTGTTTCGCTTTCTACACACCTATGATTGATAATTGGATCAGTGTCCCCCTGCTTTCCAGAATATTTAGAGAATCATTTTCCACAAAACCACCAGAGATTATCATGGGTGCTTTTAGACAGTTTTATTTTTCACCTTTCTGAGGGACTGAAATTGCACAAAATGTTCAAACAGATTTAATATATATCCAGCCGAAACACTGGAAGTCAGGAAAACACCTAGAGAAACACCCTTCTCTTCTTTACTATTACAGGAAGTCCTGCTGAAAACCCACTCCAAATATACAAGTGAAATAATATATTTACAAGTAAAGACTCTTAACAAGACCAACCTAGTGACGATCCATACATACTCACAAATTTGGAGTTTAGCCAAACTAGTGTCTATATTCAGTCTCTTGTGCTTTGGCAACAATTTTTGTAACCCACTGCTAAAATATTATCCTTCCATGAAGTTCTTTAGCTTGAAATGAGAACAAAGTCTGGTCCAAAATGTAACGGATTTCACAGTATACAAGCTTCTAACTATCTTTAGTTTAATAAACAATGCGCAAATTGTAAATTGTTTTGCATTGATTTTTTTAAACTGGCATCAATACAATTTTTTCTACACTGATAATATGCCTCCTAATTTAAAAGTCAATGATGCACCAATGTTAATGCAACAGATATAGGATAACAGGTAAATGTCAACATTTTAAAAATCAAACTATTAATCATTTATAATGCAAACAACTGGGATTTATAATGCTTGTTTTAAAGCCGGTTCTAAACCACCTAGTATTATCTACTCAGCTCAGCCACTGTTTATTTATTTTAATGTCTGCCAGAAAAGAGTGGAACTGAATTCACAAAAGGAATGGTATGGGATTCAAAGAGCCAAGAATCTTGACATCTTTAAAAACTCTCTTCTCCTCTATATTACCATAAAAAAATAAGGCAAAAAACAGCAAGAAAAAGAGGTATTTTTTAAAAAATTTTAGAATTCATAAAATTCTCAGACAAAATGCTGATGATAGCCACATAAGGACTGTTCGAATTGATCTTTCTGATTTTGGTGGGATTTAAATTAACCTAGACCCCAAGGATTTCTGTTCAGTGATAGATCCTGATGTTCAATGTTTAATCTCATTATTTTTAAAATAGATTGCTTGTGTTTAAACAGAACAGGAGGCCTGATTCTGAATCAGTACAGAGGCCTCAGAGTAGCTCCAGCAAGAATGTAAACCAGATAAAGTTGAAATAGGGGGAAAAAACCTAATGAATCCCAAGTCTGTAAATATTCTCATTTAACTGAATCCTGACCATGGATAACATAAACTACCCATGAACAGGCAACATATATACAAACTTAATGTCATAACTATGTAGAAAGAGGAAAATACTGAAATATCAGTACATAAATTAAATGCACACAAGGCCATCAACAAATCTTCCAGCTCTGGCAGTGCCCACTGAAAGATTACAATCTATTTTATACAGGCTCATTGTTGCTCTGATGTTGGAAATTATTGCCCTGCCAGTTTTACACACATTGTTTTCCTTGTGAGCACTCTCTGACTCTCTTCAGTAAAAAAGTCAACACTGTTATAGTAATAGATCTTCACCAGCCCTATTAATCTCAAGCAGAATGGATTAGGAGCCATGCACAGGAGCAGCTCAGCTGGCACTGTCACCTCTCTGGCAGAAGTGCAGTTAGGAATTCTTAGGGGCGGGGCCCATCTCAGCCAGCACACTTGCAGTCAGAACAGGATGTGTGAATAAAACCTTAGTAAAACACACTAGTTTTTCATGTGCATGCATTTATACACAGCCCTGAGTGTTGGCAAATTCTGTGATTGCAGATACACTAAATTCTGATGTAGGCAGAAGATACAAGGAAGAAATAATTCCTTTGCAGTCCTGCTGTTTGTTAGACTACTCTTTCTGCATTGTAACATCTTTAGGAGTTTCCAGACTCTCACCACATAACCTAAAAAAATAAAAAAACAACTGTGAAAGAAATTTTTAATTGGATATATCAAAAATTGCACCTTAAAAGGAAAAGTTTATTTCATTCAATGGAAAAAAAAACTAAAACACCAAACCAACAACGAAACTTCAGAAAGCTTTCTCTGTAGATTAATATCTCATTTGCAAAGCTTAAAGGGATCATTCCAACTGAGAAAGATTTAGCTTGAATTCAGGACAGCCTTTTTTCTTTAGAAAGTGAACACAATGCCAAAGAAACCAAATTACATGCAAAAGCAATGCCACCTAGCAGTGAAAATACAGTGAAGCAGTATAGGTTATTCAAAGTGAGAATAGCACCATCCATAAAGCTTTGTTTTCTTGCTGCCATCCTATACACCATTACTTCACACCCAGACTGACCTGTCAGCATGACTTTACACCTCTAATGCTACAAGCATCTGGCCCAGGAAGAGATGCCCAGGCCTTTATGTCCAGGGCTGGAGAATTACCTGTATTCACTCTGCAGGACCATGTTCACATCACCTGGTGCTGGGCCTCAGTGTCTCTGGGCCTCAGCTGGGCCTCCATGGCCCTGACATAACTATTTGTGTGTGCTCTTTCCCCTAGTCAGTTTAATTTCATTATTATATAGGCTGTTTTGAAGCTTTTACCAGAACAGCATTTTTTGGCATGGAACTAAAAGCATGTAGTACATGAACAGGGATGTTGCATCACATTACACAGAGGGTAAGACACCTACTTTAATAGTATTAGAAAATCACGTGGCATTAGGAGACTCATACATCCACTTTGCCGAGTGGGAGCAGTCTTCAAAATAAACTAGCCTCCAGAACAATGCTTAAGTTTTGCCTCAGAGGGAAATCACTGAGTTTCTGTTAAAGAGAACCCAAGAGAGAACACTATTCACACAGTGAACATCATCAGTGGGCTGAAACCTGGGAATTAACTCAAGCCAAGTCACCTGCCCCCCTTGCTGCACTCTTTTTCACACCAACTGATACTGCCAATTGGACCCCTCAGCTGCCTGTGCCTTTCCCTTGTGCATATGAAATGCTGGCTGCATAACAGAAAAAAAAAAAAAAAAAAAAGCATAAGAACGTATTGGGAAACTTCACTGGAAAAAGAAAAGAAGAGATACATGCAAGGAAAGCCATATTAAAATCTATAGAAGACTATCCACAATCCCTGCCTGAGATGTACAGATGCTGGTATTTTAACTGAAAAATGTAACCTGACCTTTTGAGATTGTAGGTATCCTTTAAGGCACAGTAATAACTAAATGCTAGAAATGCATAGATGTAGTGAAGCATTTGCCTTTTGGGGGCATTAAAGTCATTACTAGATCTTTATTAGGGACATCTATTTTATAACATATGCACTGAGAAATTCAGAAGATTTGCATTATAGCTGGAGAATACTATAATTTTCTAAGCTCTCTACTAATCAGCCAAACTGATCTAAAGACATCTACTTTGATATGTACAGTACTGGAATCATTAGCCTCCCCTTATGGGAAGGCAGCCTATTGGATAGATTGAGCCTCCATACAAAAACATCCATGTGTACAATGATGTTATGCCTTCCGATGGATGGGAGCACAAAATTAATCAGATGAAGCAATCTTCCAGATCATACAAAACATATGTGAATTAAGCTATAGAAATATATGGCAGGAGCATATCAGAAAAAAAAAGAATCATCAGTGGTGGAGCAAAGACAGTTCCATTAAGAATGAGTGGGTCCATTATGCAAAGAAATTCATTAACACAGCTATCTGAGCTAGGATGAGTAAGAGCGCTTTTTGCATCAGCAAACCCAATGTCTGTTTAACACTCCCAAGGAAAAGACAGTATTTCCCTTTTATTCTGTCACCAGAATAAATGTGCTAAGCACATCTTCCCAGAAAACAGCAATGCTACCTGATTTTCTAGTTGTTAATCCTATTATTTCTCTGAACAGAAGGTTTTTTTCCCTTCTGTATTAAACCTCCACATGTCACAGTTGAACTGGAAGATGTAGGATTGTCAGCGTACAGACTGCTTGGAGACCAGTACATTAAATTAACAGCTTGCCAAAATCTCCCATTTCCACCTTCCCAGCCCACTGAAAGAAAATAAGATGATGATTAGGTTTGACCAAAGAGGAAGTAAATGGCAGAAGAATTAAAGATATGTTGAGCATGAAGTTGGAAATGCAGTTAGCAAGACAGAAGTGGTTTAGTGCAAGGTCACTGAAGGTCTCCTTCTTTGTTAAGGTCTCAGAGACAAAAGCTTTTAGCCATGAGTAGCTATGATGGAGCAGCTGAAAAAGCATGCACACACTTAGGCCAGGGTAATTTACGTAAGTTAAAACGTAACATTGTCTGTCTAGGCTATAAACTGTTGTTTATGTACAAATTATAAAGGAAATAGTGTATAGATCAAGTTGAGGCCACAAACATACTGGTACTAATGTTCATGAGTGAGCTACTGTAGGCAAATAGGAGATACTCTAAAAATTGAAGTTGTTATAGTTCTGTTCATTTCATGCATTTCTTAATTTTCTTCCTGCATTAGGCATGGAGGAAAAGGCAGGTTGTCTTCAAGTTACAATACTGTGAAATTCACAGCTGGCACTTCAAAGCTGCTCAAGACAGTTACATAACTTCTATTTCATACAGAACAAAAGTCACTGTCATTTTAAAGACAAATTTCTCATGAAGATTCTTGTAAGATGACATCTTTTTCAAAGATGACAAGGTGAGGGCTCAAAGAGTTAGAGTACATGGGGTATCATCAGGCTGGCAGCCAGTCACCTGTAGGGTTCAACACGGCTCAATTTTAGGGCCAGTGTTATTTAATATTTTTACAAATTATCTGGACACAGGAGTAAGTTTGCTGAAAAACACAGAAGGAGCTGTGGAGTCAGACAAGAGTCAAGAGGCTATATATAGAGAGACACCTGCAGAGATTAGAGAGCAGCACAATCACCAGCCCAAGGAAATTCAACAAGAGCAAGTGCTGGATTCCCCAGCTAGGATGGGGTAATCCTGGTTAAACATACAAACTGGGCTAGAGAGCAGCCCCACAGAAAGAGGTCTGAGGGTTTGGATCAATGGAAATATGAAGCTGAGTGTGCTCTGGCAGTGCAAAGGGCCAGCCATGTCCTACGAGGCACAGCATCACCAACCACAGCAGGCCTGTCAAGGGCAGAGATTGTCCCTCTGTGCACTGCATCAGCACAGCCCACCTCCAATGCTATGTGCAATTTTTGGGTGCCTCAACTTAGGAAGGACATCAAACTATTAGAGTCTGTCTAGAGGAGGTATCAAGATGGTATCAAAGGCAAGATTTTTGAGGAGTGGTTGAGGTTGCTTGGTTTGCTCAGCCTGGATACGAGAAGACTTGAGGGGGACCTCACAGTAGAACACAGTCTCCGCAGGGTGGAGAGCGGAGGCAGAGGTGCCAATCTCCTCTCTGGTGAGCAGTGAGGGGTCAAGAAGGAATGGAATAAAGCTGAACCCAAGGGAAGATGGCGTCATGTTGGACATCAGGAAAAGGTTTCTCACTGAGGGGATGGTTGGACACTGGCACAGGGTCACAGCACCAAACCTGACAAAGTTCAGGGAGTGGCTGGGTGATGGTCTTAGTCATATGGTTTAGTTTTCGGTTGCCCTGCGAGGAGCAGGGAGTTGGACCTGATGATCTGTATGGGTGCCTCCCAAACTGAGATATCCTATGATTCTATGTTTTTACTATTTATCTTATTTCCTGTGATGTTAATAATTTTTCATTTTAAGCTACTGCATAATTATAGAAATATGCCATCAACATAGATTGCTTTTACTACATGAAGTACAGCTGTGCTGTTTAACTAGAAAAAAGGTATTTTCTTCATATAACACTCAATCAGTATTTATATTTTACAGCCATTTTTCCTACAGTATACAATGTCTAAGTGGTTTTACTTGAGAGATAGACCACTGGCAATGTTATTTCTTAGACTTTCTTTATTCCTCACATAAGTATTTAAGCATGAAAGGCAGTGCATGGATAATGGCAAATGAAGGTAAATTGAAAACAAACCAATAATCTTTGGAATCCTTAAGTGTAATTATAAACGTACAGCTACAAATATCTATAAAAGTAATATTAGTGATACATGTGAATTTCCTTAGTAAATTGTGGTATTTCCTGCCAGTCTGCATAAAAGAAGTTTTAAAGGTTTAGTCAGATTTCCTGAATCATTAACCATAGTCTGCATGGGAAAAAATCAAAGAAATATTCAGCTGTAGTTCAGGAAACAATACTTTCCCTGTGCACAGGTGGAATACACGAATGCAAGCATGTTTTTCTGAAAGTAGACATGTTTTCATGTAGATTTTGGTTGGTTGTAGTTCCACTATTTCCTTTTATATCCCTCATGTATCTTTTATTCACATGAAATAAATCCATGGCTGTGCCTGATCTCAGCTGAGAGTAAGTAAATGTTTTATTTTGTATGAAAGTGAAAAAAAGGAGTGAGAGATCACTCATCATTGACCTTGCAGGCTTTGTATTCATTAGAAAAACCACAATCAATAAGAACCAAAGGCAATTTTCCCCTAAAGATAACTATGCCCAGCATCACTAGAGGGTGTGGGAGTCTCATAGGCTTTGATAAATTACTAAGAATCACCTTTGAAAGTTTACAACTTCCTAATCCAAATTTTGCTTGACTTAACTCTGCTGTAAAATGCCCTCCTGTTATTGTATTATACAAACCTATACTG
Source organism: Sylvia atricapilla (assembly GCF_009819655.1). Taxonomy (NCBI): domain Eukaryota; kingdom Metazoa; phylum Chordata; class Aves; order Passeriformes; family Sylviidae; genus Sylvia; species Sylvia atricapilla. The sequence goes on from NC_089142.1 coordinate 13,942,163, forward strand.
GTTTTCCCCTGGTTACTTTTACAGTGTGCAAGTTCCATAAGCTTCAAATGCAGACAAATTGCAAATGTCTGACTTTGCCACTCTTCACATTTTATACAGCAATCTCCTCTGAGTTTTGGGGACAGGTGTTGTTTTATTAAAAGAGATAGTACAAAAGCCAGTAATTTCTTATACATCCTTTTGATTCAACAAGAAATAACAGAATTCAAACCATTGTTTTTAACTTGTTATTTCACATTATAAAACTCTTTCCTTAACTTCGTATATATTACGCATAATTTTACTGAATAACATGAAATCTCATCTGAGAGATTCTGAGCTATTGTATCCAGACTACCCTAACAAGGTATTTAAATACAGACACAAATAGACAACAGACTTGAGGCATAAGTGAGAAGAAAAACCCTATATTCCTAATACCAAGGAATACAGACACTTTTAACAGAAAATAAAAGCATTGTGCCTAAGAGATATTCACAGCACAAAGATGATCACAGCCCAAGTGAAATTCCATCCCTAAATCATTCCTTTCTGGGCTTGTGCTTATTACATCTTCTGCCAGGAGCTAATCTCACGTGACAGGCTTGATCCAAAGTCATTTGAAGTCTATGGAATGTCTCTCCCTGACTTCAGGGAGCTTTGCATCCAACCCTTAAAAAGTTCAAGAAAAATACAATTCATGGAAAGTTGTTTTAAGAGAAGAATATCTAACTATTGTCTAAGTAGAAAAGAATGTTAGCTTCAAATGAAATTTACCTGCAATGGTAGATTTGTGTTAGGCTTCTTTTATTACTGTTTCTTTATGCATCTAACACAGCTAAAACATTCCACAGTGAGAACATGCTATTTCTGTAACAGAAGCTACAGAAAATCAAAACTGTACTCAAAATCAAAAAAAAAAAAAAAAAGGAAGTAAAAATAAAAATATCACTTTGTACGCAGTACCTTTAGGTTTTCTAAGGAAATAAAAGATCACTTTTAAGGCCACAATTAATTCAATGCTTTCTTAAACAGCTGTACATTTAGGACAAAACAAAACAAGAGGTTTCAAAAATATCAGTTTTCAGGTATCAGTTGTTCCTGAAGTCAGCAAATCCAAAGATAGGAAAAAAAGAAAAAAAAAAAAAAAACCACAACAACAACAACAAACAAAACAAAACAAAACAAAATCCCACCGAACAAAAACCCCCCCACCAAAACCCAAAGCCGAACTACTTGTATAAGCAAGGGGGTGGGCTGACAGGAAAGCAAGTTGTTTTTTCTTTTATAATAAAAACCTTGATTGTCTGCTAACTTCAGTAAGAAGTCAGAGGTGACAACTACTGCACCAGCCATGCTGAGCAATGTCGGACTATAATTTATATTCTGAAAATAATAAAATAACTGAAATAAGCCCTGAAATAGCAATTAAGATCATTGTAAAACTGGTAGAGGTCCCATTGCTGTGATGTGGCTTTTCTCTCATTTATCTGAAAAATGTAGACCAATACAGGCCCTGATGTTGACCTCATGTGCACTTCCACCAGTAAATTTACACTGACAAAAAAGCAAATCAAACCCACCTCTACCACCTCCAAGTTCCAATGCACCAGAATGGTGCTTCCAATTTCCTCCCTCACACATCAAATCAACTCACTACAGCTATTTTAGTTACCTAATGTTGAGATGAAAACACAGAAACATCCAATTAAGCACAAATATTCCAGAACATCCAGCTTCAGAGAATGATTCTGTTTCATAGCAAAAAAAAAAAACAAAAAAAACAAAAAAAAAAAAAAAAACAAACAAACAAAAAAAAATAAACCCACAAACAAAAACAACAACACCAAAAAAACCCAACCACATTAGGTCCTAAAGACTCTCATGTGTAAGACATTCAAATCACTACTAATTTTTTCAGTAGGTGGTTCTACATGTTTAACAACACATACTGACATTCTAACTTTTATTAATTAATAATTTCAGAAGAGTCTATGAAGTATTAGATCAAAACCAATGTAGCCCATATCTCAAAAAGTAAACCAATGAGACAAAGCACAAGCAAAAAGTAAACATCAATTTTTACAATGTAGAGATGCTAGTTTCTGTCTCTTTCCTTTAACCTCCCAGGAGACACAACTAAAAATAAACATTTCATTTTATAAACACATCTAACCACATGGCTGATCTTTTAGCCTGAGTGGATGAAAACACTAAACTAGAAATTTAATTTCAGGCCAATATAGAATTGTGGGTTTGTTTTTTTTTCCTAAATGAAACAAAACAGTATTTCTCAGGTCAAACATCATACCTTGTTTTAGTATCACAAATACTTTCTTAAAATAACTGTCAAACAGCCCATTTTGTTTGACTTTAAAAACCATCTTAGTTTGGGAATGTTGTCTTTTTTTCCTTTTCTTGCTATAAACTGCATTTTTGATCTGAAACATTGTCCTAAAATGAAAAAAATAAGCTTCCAAGTTAAAAAAAAAAAAATTAAAAATGGAAGTCAAAACAATATGCAAACTTTAACTTTGAGTTTTTTGGGTTTTTTTCTTCTGACACGCACAAAAGTAATGAAATTTTTTTCATAGTTTTGTTCACATGTATTTTGGGTAAGTAAACGATTTCTAACCTTTGTTAAGTTCCATTTACCCACGTATCAGTTACGCTGTTACCCCATTCACTCCTCTTCCCACTCAGGCAGCTGGCACACAGCAGCTCAGTGCTGCTGGCTGCTGTCCCGATCCCCTCGGACCTGCTCTGCTCCCTCTTACTCGGCTCCTGTTGCTGCTGCGACTAACACGTCCCTAACCTTCGGGAGCCCTGGGCTTCCACCTACCCCCTCTGCCGTCTCGGAGCATTCCCAGGTGCTGATAATCTTTTCTCTCTATTGTTGCTGCTGCTTCCCCTTTTTTTGGCAGAAGCTGCAGCTTTGCAAGTTGCGTGGCTCTTACCTCTGAGACCCTCTTTGTTGCTCTGTCTGCGACCACGCTGGAAGCAGGGAGTGATGGATATTAGGGAAGCATGAGCCTCCCCTCGCTGTTTAGCAGCGTGGTCGGCAAAGAAAGATAGAGATGCTGCTCTCTCCTCCTCCTCCTCCCCCCTCGCTGTCCCAGCTTCCTCCTTCCTCCTCCTGGCTCCCTCCTTCCCATCCACGAGCTCCAGCGCTCTCCGTGCTCCCACACAATGCGCTACCTCTCAGCACCAGCTACCTAAGGTCAAGAATACAACCCCTCACCCTTCCCCCGCCTTCTCCTCTCCGCCCAGGCATCCTCACCCCCGCTTCCCACGGAATATGGTATCTTCCCAACCAGACGTGCCTCACTCCGCTCTGGGATCTAAACCGCAGACAATTCCAGCAGCCCCGGGGAATAAAGAGTTAGAAAATGCATAGGGAAGATCCGGGATATAAAGGGAAAGTGGAAGTCCTTTGGAGAAATTGGAAACTTCAGGGGTTTATATGTGCGTTAAAAAAAAAAAAAAAAAAAAAATCAAGTCACAGTAGCCAAAGGCTGCCATTTGGAGATTAGTTTAAGAGATCTATACAGATAAAGAAAAGTGCCCTGGATAGCTAGTCATCTCCCAAATCCAGCTTACCTATTGTTTATGCTCTTTGTTTCTCAAGCTTTATTCTAAATAGCTTTTTTGTAAAGGAGCTTCCAAACTTTTCCTCTGCAAAGCCAGACTTAAATACCAGCATACTCTGATGATGCAATGGAGAATGAAAGGGAAAAAGTAACCAGTAACATTTTTTAAGATTATGAGCTATGAAATAACCCCTTTAAGATGACAAAAACACCAGCACAAATCCTCTGACTTTCAGCTTGAATGACAAATGTGTTCAAGGGTCTTTTATCACTTTCAGCAGTTATGGTGATTGGAAGCACTTTCAGGCGACCTAAACATGGCTCCCAAAAGTCCCATGTGATTACAGCTAACCAGCATGTTTTTCTTAAGGACCTAATTTTAGACACATGATAAAACAATCCTTACAAAGTCTTCATGTTTGTTACAGAGACTGTGGAGAGAGGTAAGTGATGCTGAAGACTTCTAAAAGATCTTGACTGCTTAAGGTTACACACCTTATTTAAGTGGACAGGGTCTCCCTCTGGAGGCCTTGAGATGCTTCTGGCTCTCACGAGTGATGATGTATGGCCAACAAACCATACCACTGCCAAGCTGTACTAAGTCAGAAGTTTTGCTTAAAGAAAAAATTAATTTTAAAAATAAAAAAGGTTAAAACAAGGAGAGAAAAATCAGATTTCTGTCTATTTTCGTTCTAAAATATCTCTGTAAAATCATCTAGATGCTTTTCTAGAACACTCCAGAGATGTCACATATGTCAGCACAAATTCTGAAAGTCAAAACTTCTTTCTGATGGTCAGCAAAGGAAGCTTTAGAATGGACAGATCATTTGGAAGTAATACATCACCAGGACCAGAGGTTTCTTACACAAAATACAAAGCTGCTGAACCACCAGCTGTAAGATTAAGACCTACATATATACCTTAAACCAACTTCAGTAGTAGAAGAGTGATGTATAAGAGTGGATGACCAGTGGCTGATTGATGAGGTGAACACAGCTTTAATGAAACTTGATACCTTGTACAGCATAGAACACTGAAGTGACAGAAAATTACTCAGGATACACAAATATAGACAATGAATTGTTGCAGATGTATCTCACAGCAGTGGATTATTGAAAAGGCAGGTTCAGTTAAGTATCAGTAAGTGAAAAACAACAGATCTGTTCAGAGAACATCTTGAACAGATGTTCAAGAAAATACCTACCTTGTGGCTCCAACAAGCCACAGTGGCACTCAGAGCCAGAACACTGACAGTATGGGTGCTCCACAGAGATTTGGAGATCAGTGGAAGAACAAAAGCAGCTGGCCAGAAGAGTCATCTATGCAGAGATCAGAAGGATGCTCAGGGAATTAAAGCTGGGTCCAGCTCTGCTCAGTCTCTCCAGTGCAGGAGCATGGACAATGCACAGGCCAGTGGCATGCAGTGCAGTCCTTTTCCCTTGTTTTTGCCACTGCTTCAGCCAACAGCAGCAGCCACAGAACCAGGCAACCTCAAGATACTTTCTGTTTTTGTCCAAATTCAGGGAAGTAACTTGACACAGAGAGAATGGAGGGATGTTTCTCCCAAAGCCACACTTCACAATACCACCCTTTGATGCTGTTTTCCCCAGCTCTGGCTGAAGATGCCAACTAAGTGCATAATGATGGACTCATACCCACTTAGGTGGGTTTGAGCACCACAGACAGTTTTCTCAAAACAGCTCAAGGCTCAACAGTTGTCAAAAAGGCACACACAATGTTTTAGGAAAAGAATAGAGAATAAATAAGAAAATACCAGTTTGACACTGCATTAAACCTACACTTTAGACTTCTTGTACCCTGCCTGGATATCTGATCATGGATCATAGGTAGCCTCTTTGAAGGGACCACTGGCTGTGTCTAACCCAATCTCACAGTCAAAGACAAGTCAGCTATGCAGTGAGGTTACTTAGGGCTTTTTCCAGTTGTGTCTTGGAAACTTCCAAGGATGAAGACTACCCAACATTTCTGGACAATCTGATCCACAGCTTTATTGTTGGGGAAATTTTTTCTTTTTCTTCCCTTTATCTTTTTCCCCTTTCAGATTACAGTGTTATTCCTTTCAAATGTCACATTTGAAAAGGCTACAGCAGAATAGAAAAGCACCATACAAGAGTGACTAGAGATTTGAACTAACTTCCACACAAAACAGATTACATAGGTTAGGAGTCTTCGAATTTAAAAACTGGTAACTGAGCTGACTAATATCTATTGAGATAGTTGAGAATAATATGGAAAAAGTGCACTGAAAAGAAATTCTTACAGTTTCGCATAACACAGGAATTGCAGAGCACCAAATTACATTAGAGAACATATTTGAAACAAAATTACTTCATTTTTTCTAACAAGTTAAAATTATAGAACTCACTGCTGTAGAATGTAAAAGCTGATCATTTTTGCTTTCCTGTAGCTATTAAAATTGTCATTTACAATTAATAATTTATTATTATTTATTAGAATTTGCCTTCTGATCAGAACCAACTCAAGGTGAAGAAAAAAAGACTCAAGGAGACCTTATTACTCTCTACAACCACCTCTAAAGAGGTTGTAATGAGGAGGGTGTTGGTCTCTTTTTCCAAATAATAAGAGATAGGATGAGAGGAAACAACCTTAAGTGGCACCAGAAGAGGTTTAGATTGGATATTAGGGGAAAATTCTTCACCAAAAGGGTTGTCAAGCTTTGGAACAGGCTGCCCAGGAAGTGGTTAAGTTGCCATTCCTGGAGATATTTAGAAAATGTGCCAATGTGGCACTTAGGGACATGGTTTAGTGGTGGACTTGGCAGTGTTGGGTTAACGGTTGGGCTTGATGACCTCAGAGGTATTTTCCAACCTAAATGAATCGCTGATTCTAGGGCTCCTCAGTACTGTAGGCAAAACTGCATCTTGCCATTCCTCAATGGTAAAACAACGAGTAATGGTAAAACAATGGTATTGCCATTCAGTGGTAATAACTATCTTCTGTTGTGGTTGTGTTGGAAATGTGAGAGGAAGGGAAGAAGAAGAGAGGCAGAAAAGTCTGCTTAGCTTTAACCCTCTGAGGTTGGAGGTTCTCTCATGTTGCTGGAGGCCTGGGATCTGTTCACAAGGGGTCTTACTCCCTGACAGTAAGACATGGAACCACTGGAGCTGGACTAGCAGAGCATGGAGGAATGCAGATGCCTCAAAAATGGAAACAAGTACCTGAGCTTTTCCAGTGGTTTCTGTTTTTCCAGCATCTGCCTACAGCTTGCCTCCCAGTGGCAGGTAACTCATTTTCACAAGATCTCTTTCTCTCAGCACAAACAGGTGCCCCAACATTTTTCATCCATTTCAAGTTCTCATCGCTATTAGAGAGTGAGAAATGGGAGGAAAAGATGGAAGTGGCCAACATACTTCCATGTATGAATGACTTTTACACATCTTGACAATCTCACCATCTGTGTATGTGCTAAATCATAAGTCTCAGTGCACACATAACAGCAAGCTACTCTAATTTCAAGTAGGCACTGTATAACACATTTTCACATTATAAGATAAAATTAAATGATAATTAAAAAAAAAACCAAACAACTAAAGAAAAAACCCCAAACAAACAAACAAACCACACACTAAATTCAAGGATATTTTTAAACTCAGGATATAAAGACAACTACCTTATAAGGACATACTTCAACTTTTCCACACATTTTAAGTTTCAAAAATTAAATACATCAAGCAACTTTGCACCTCCTCTGCCACAAAAAAGCCACAAACAAAAATATAATGACCTTTTGTAACAAGAATCTTCTTCTGTTGATAAACTCCTTAGCATGGATGAAAATTTCCAGCAGGCTCTGTAAAAAACCTTTGCCTAGAAACCCTCAGACTCTGTCAGACAATGGCAGATGGCTTACTGCCAAATTTCCAAACCTTCCTAAGAACACAATATTCACTGAACCTTTTCAGTAACACACCAATGTTCATATATAGCACATACTTGCTATTTACAAAACCCCAATGTCATCTTAAGGCACCTTTTTCCATCTATAGAATTTCTTTTCTGAAATATAGGTAGCAGAAGCTTCAGTTTATATCATGAACTAAACCCTATGTCTCCAATGTGATACCACATCCATGACTTTTCAGCATCATTCAAGACATGAGAAAAACGAATGCTGGTTAGCACTGTGCTGCTCTGATCTGATTAACTGATTCAGTCTTCCTCATACTCCCAAAACAAAGTGAAGAAACAGGAGATTTGCCTTCTAAGATTAAAGGATGACTATTTGCCAGGTATACAGGAAAAAAAATTTTGCAGGCAGATCAAGAAAGATTCTACTATTGCCAGAAACAGATCTAAGTCATTACATTTTACAGCATAAAATCTTATACCTTTATGCACTGGTGAGGACCTTAGGCAGGCCTGGAAGCTTCTACAGTCTGACATATTAATACACAAAAATATGGATAACTCTATAGTCCCATGTAGTTCAAGTAGATATTTATAGGTATTGCTGTCTTTCATGGTTTTGTACTTTTGCAGGAATGCATTTCCTCTGACTCATCTTTTCAGCAATACATGTGCACCTAAAGTAAGATCTAGTTATGAGACTATTGTCATGAAAGGAAAGATTGCATTTGATACAGAATTGTAGAGTTTTACAGAAGGCAGTTTAACTGCAGAATGTTGTAACCACTATGTACTTAAAGGGAAAAAAAAAACATATATGGATATAAAGGTACCTATTGATGGATATACTTCCAATTTCAGGATCACACATATAGGCTAATAAATATTAATAGTATATTAGTGCGGCAAATGGTAAAAGAATGGGAAAATAACGTGATTAAAACAAATTTTGAGTATTACAATGGCAATATAAAAACCACCAAAATATCCCATACTGCATGATATACAAACCTTTCACCATTTCTGAAAGTGCTGCGTGAAGTTCACCAATAAAAACTTTTACAAAGCACTCAAATTTCAGCTGCTCAAAATTAAAGTAAAACCTACACGCCTAAGTAGTGCAGGGTAAAATATTGAATTACACAAGCAATTTAAGAAGCATTTTTAAGAAACTTACGTTTTGACTTTCACACACAGACATTTAAAAACGTTAGTGAATCCACTATTCTGGCAGGTTTTGATGGTAAAAGATCAGATTTAGGAAATGAATTATTGCCCCCTGGTGGCACATTAAGAATCAATGTAATCAAAAAGAAACCGATTTCAGATAAATAAGCAAATGTTTTATTTTCAGAATCATGTTTTCTACAATTAATGTCTTTTGTACAATTAAAGGAGGGGTTAAAGGAATGCACAGTCATTTTAATATGCATTAAGAGAACAGTAAATGGGGTTTAATTTACATTTTCATCTACAGGATGGTTCTAATAAAGAATGCATGATGTTTAATTATCAGCTTTCTAAAATGTAAATAATAACATAAAACTCTTAATCAGCAGAACGCCATAGCAAAAACTCCTAATAGTCAAGTGAGTTACTTCAAAATCTAATTTTCATTTAAAAGAATAATAAGTCTTTAATTTTCATATAAATATAGAAAACTTTCCTGAATCTGAAGCCACGTGGGGCTCTTCTTCACCCCATGAGATATGTCAGCAGTAAAGGACAGAGAAGCACGGGAACAACAGGATTTGATCTTGTGACTGGCTAGAACAACAGCATAGTTAAATGTTGATGCAATGTTTTCCACATGGATTAAGACAGGAATGCATGTATCCTAATCCTCAAATTATGAGTTGTTAGCCTCCTCCTAATATCTGACCAGTCTACAGCCACCAATTCCTATTCAACAACTTTAACACTGCTTGGCACATTCTTTACATCACCTCAAACTAAAATGGCCCTAGAGATCTACTCCAAAACGTTTTGCTGCTCCAGATGGAAAAAACCTGCTTTATCAGAGTGGGTTTATACCATCTGTAATTGCAATGATAAAACACATCTTCCAGAATACAAAAAAGAGGGAGAAATAGTCATTCCTCATGGAACTACACACATCACCAGAGAAGTTAGCAATTAGGTTATGGAGCACACACACAAAAATTATCATTTTTACATTTTGGTGTGTCCCTTCCATGACAGGAGACTGCACATGCAGCAGTCTAGCCTCACCTTGCAATCCTGTCAACTAGCATCTGCATGATGTCTTTAAATGCTCAACTCCAAATCTATTGAAACACAGACGTCTTGCCTGTGAGGAGTTGTAATGTATTTTCACCCCTTTTACTCTTGTTGATCCATGAAAGCATGAGAACAACTCACCTTAATTCTACGCTTCTCTACAAGGTCAATAATTACCATGCAAATACTTGACTGAAAATTGGTTGCTCTGAAGAAAACTGTATCCTCTATCAAGGCATCTGATATGTCATTGGTGATGCCATGATATCGCTGCCAAGCTACTTTAAAGGAATGTCTAACTGGAAGGGCTATGAAACACATAGCAAATGAAAATTAATTCAGTATTTTCTTCAAGATAATAGAGTTTAGTTGACATGTTTGGTCTGACCACATTAGAATATGAACAAGGTTCTTCATGACTTTGAATTCCTCATACCAGACTGGCAGTTTTACGTGTCTGATGAAATCAGGAATGTGACTAGAAATTTCACCTGAAGTGTGGGTGTGAAAAGCAAAATAGCTCACAATTCTCTAAGCAAAAGAACTCTGTGACAGACTTACCTGCTGTAAGAAGAGAGTTAATTGCCATAAATAGCAATCAAGGAACAGATGAGCTATCTAACAAGGAGCTGTGTTTTAAAGAATTGTTTTTGTCTGACAAAGAGAAGTTATCTAAGCAATTGGAAATTTTGAGACTACTGCAGAGGCTGCCCAATGAGCAAGGCGTCAGTGCTTGTAAAATGTTATCAGAAGTATGGACGAAAGGGCAGGAGCAATGGAGCTGGGACTTGGGAAAGAGTGATGCTGCAAGGTAAATGGACAGGCTTAGTTTGGACATGCCACATTTGATGGTTCTTGACTGGCTCTAGAGGAATGAACATACCTTGCCCTTCACTCACAAACCTCTTGTAATTAACTTATTCCTGACGTGGGCATTCTATCTGTGTCTCCCCTGTGAGTGACACACACAGCTTTGGCTGCCTTGTACTAGCAAGTAATGACAAAACCAGGTAATTTGGCAAGGAATCAATACTAATTACTCTCACAGCTACTTGCATGGCAATGCTTAAACAGAATGCTCTCTCCTTGCCCATGCTGTTACCTGGAAGAAAGATAAATCTCACTTCTCGCAGTACCAGTGAGGACGCTCTTCTCCTTGAGAAGCCGAATGAGGAGGGGCTGAGGTCACCCGGCTTGTTCGGCCGGGAGGAGACAGAGGCGAGACCTCACTGTAGCTACCACTCCCTTGTGGAGGGGAAGAGGAAGGGCAGACGCTTCTCTTTGGTGACCCGGGACATGACCCGAGGGAATGGCCTGAAGTTGTGTCAGGGGAGGTTTATATTGGACATCAGAAAATGGTTCTTCACCCAGAGGGTGGCCGGCCACTGGAACAGGCTCCCCAGGGCAGTGGTCACAGCACCAGCCTGGCAGAGCTTAAGAAGCACTTGGCCAACATTCTGAGGCACATGGTGTGACTCTCGAGGTGTCCTGTGCAGAGCCAGGAGCTGGACTCGACGATCCATGTGCGTCCCTTCCAATTTAGCATATTCTGTGATTCCTCCCCTTAGCCCACGCCGGCCGCTGCAGCGCTCGGTGCGCTCCCGCTGTCGGATAGGCGAGGACGAGGACGAGCAGACCGATTCCGCCACCAGTCTGGCAGGCTGCTGGGACGGGAGCAAAGGACAGGCTCCGGCTCATTCCCGCCGGCGCTCGGCGAGGCGGGGCCATTCCCGGGGGCCGGGAGAAGCCGGGAGAAGCCCGGCGCGGCGGGAAGGCGCCGCGGGGGCCGATGGGTAACAGGGAGACGGCGGCGGCGCCGCGCGCGCCCCGGCGGGAGAGGGGAGGGCGCGTGCGCGGGTCCCGCTCGTTCCCGCCCCGGCGGCCCCGCAGGCGCGCGCGGGAGCGGCGGCCATGACGGGCGGCGGCGAGGGCGGGAGCGGCCCCGCGGCGCCCCGCGCCCGACGGCGGCTCGGAGCCTCGGCGTGAGGGCGTCTGTGCGCCCGCCCTCCTCCAGCGCCTCGCCTCGGGGCCGGCCGGGGCCAGGAGGAGGGGCCGGGCGGACATGGCCAGATCCGACAAGTGGGAGCGCCTGAAGCCGCTGCAGCCGGACTCGCTGCGTGTGAGTGAGGTAGATGGCGGCGGCACGGGGAGGCGCTGCCTGCGCACGGGGAGAGGGCGGGACGGCGCCGCAGCTGCGCTCATGCCGCGGGAGCCTGTGAGCAGGCGGCCGAAAGCACGTCCTGCGTCTCTGGGCGGGAAAGGAGCGGCGGGCCAGGCAGCGTGGGGCCCGAAAGGAGCCTTGGGGTGCTTCCCTCCCTCGTGGCGTTGGGGCGGCCTTCCTGGGAAAGGGGCAAGAATGCGAAGGGATGGTTTTTCTTGCCTGTGTTACCTATAGCCTCTCAACAGAGCTAAATATGTTGTAGCTGAGTATGAGAAAAGAGAACTACAATGTGTTTTCTCCTCTTAACATCTCTGAGCATCTTACCTGCGGCTGCCGCCATTACTTTTAGCAATTCTATTAAGTAGCCAGCAAAAAAAAGCCTATTTTGTAAAACCTTTTAAAAAAAGGTTACATTTTTTTAGTTAGCCTTGATGATCCATGCTTTTAATTTTTTGAAGCTTCTTTATATATATATATTTTAAGTTAATCTTGTCAGTTGAGCAAAAGGTTACTTGGTAGTATTTTCTTTAAGCCATGAAAGAGTTTTTTAAGTTTTTAGGTGGGTGCTAGAAGTGGTGATTCTAAGAAGCAGCTGGTGTTTGGCACAGCTTTTTTATTAGATATTTACATGCGTTTACAATGGGTGATACTTTCCTGAATCAGCTTCTTATAAACAGGGGGGTCAAAGATGTGGTAATCATTAACAGCCTTGCCTGTGATGGCCATGGAATAGTGGATGTGAATTACATCTGGGGCAAGTAGCTCGGTTTGCAGGCAGCAGATGAGTGGGATCCCTAGACAAGAAGCCATGAACTTGGGTATCCCTTGGGATAACAAAGGGCAGGAAGATGGTGGCAATGACCAGGTGAGTGGATACTGAGGGACACAGCAGAAGCCATGAACTGCCATACCTTTGGATAAAGAAAAGGTAAAAAAAGGATAAACTGCCAAGGTGTGAAGAGAAACATATAGGGGACACAGAAGAAGCAGAGGACTCAGGAGGAAGGGCAAGATTTACCTGGGTAGACTATGAGGGTATAAAACTTAAAGGTTTCTTTATTGTGCGTCCCTCTTTGTAGGTACCAGCTTGGGCTGTTTCTGTGTTGGTGCACCATGAGTAAATTGTTTATGGAGAGATATCTGAGACTCTGCAGTGGGAAACCTCGTGCCTGAGTGTGGTGTGTAGAGAGTCAGGTGGGCCTCCCAATAGCTCACTGAGGCTGTCCATCATGAAGGGGCTTTGGTCCCAGCAGTGACAGCCTCTGCCATTGGGAGTGTGACTGCCAGAGAGTCTCATGAATGGTCAGACTGGGAAGTTTTCTTGACAGTGGGATATTCAATACCCTGAGCTTACTGGTAAGGAAGGCTAGTAGCAAAGTGCAGAACTGGTATTCCAGCTTACTCAGCCCTCAAGGCTCCAGCTTATTCTTCCAAGAGGTAGTTGAGATTTTTGGGAAGGCAGCTTTAGAAGCTGGAGGAGCAGAAGAGATGGAGATCAGTAAGGAGAAACACATTTCATCGTGGCACTTGTGGCAAAAAGAACATATGCAGGACAGACTAAAGAACAAGGATAAGGAGTGCCTGGACATGCAGATACGATGCTTGGAAAGCCAAAGTTATAGTGTTGAAACTAGCAAGGAATATCAAAGGCTACAATATTAAAGAAGTTTCCCTGTCTGACCATTCAAGAACCACTCTTGTCAGCCACTCTCACACCACCTGAGCTGGGACTGAGGCCCCTTTGCAGCTCCTTCCCCACACTCACAGTCAGGCAAAGTCCCCTCCCCAGACTGACCCCAAGTTCCCATTGCAGAGTCTCAGACATTTGGATCCTTAAAATAACGTAATCTTGGTACAACAGCTGAAGCAGGGACCCCAAACAAAGGAGACCCTGGGCTTTTATACCCTGTATTGGCTTTTTATGGTCAGGTTTTGATAGCAGGTGGGGGGCTGCAGGTTGGTTTCTGTGAGAAGCTGCCAGAAGTTTACCCCATGCCCTGCAGAGCTAATACCAGGCAGCTCTGGGATGGATCTGTCATTGGCCAAGGCAGTGTTAATCAGAGATAGAAGTAGTGCCTCTGTGATAACATATTAAAGAAGGGGAAAAAAGTTATTATACAGTTATAATTGCAGCCAGAGAAGAGTGGAGTGAGAATATGTGAGAGGAAGAGTGGAGTGAGGTGAGTGGAGAAAGAGGAGAAGGTGCTGCAGGTGCCAGAGCAGAGACTCCCTGCAGCCTGTGGTGTAGACCATGGCGAAGCAGCTGCAGCCCATGGATGACCACGGGGATGCAGAGATCTACCTGCAGCCCCTGGAGGAGAGACAGGCTGGAGCAGGTGGATGCCTGAAAGGAGGCTGTGAACTTGAGGGAAGCCCATGCTGGAGCAGGCTCCTTGCAGGGACCTGGAGCCCATGGAGACTGGAGCCCATGCTGGAGCAGGTTTTCTGGTGGGACTTGTGACCCTTGACCCAGGCCGGAGCAGGCTGTGCCTGGAGGACTGCGCCCTGAGGAAGAGTGATGCAGGTTGAAGCAGTTGGTGAACTATTGCTGTGGGATGGATCATATTTGACATGTTCATGGGGGGCTTTCTTCTGTGAGATGGAACCCCACATGGAAGTAGAGGAAGGACTCTCCTCCCTGATCTGCAGCAGGAAGATTTGATTGAGCTGGCATAACCCCCATTCCTGTCTCCCTGCACTGCTGGTTTGGAGGATGTAGAGCTTGGGAAGGCAGGAAGGGTGTGGGGAAGGTGTTTTCTTTAAATATATTTTATTTCTCATTATTCTGCTCTGATTTTATTGGTAATAAATTTAATTGATATTCCCAAGTTGAGTCTGTTTTGCCCATGACTATTCAGGGAATGATCTATTCTGGTCCTTAGCTCAGCTCACAAACTTATTGTTACATCTCTCCCCTGACCACTTGTGGAGGGGAGGGATAGAGCAGCTTTGGTGGGTGCCTGGCAGGGTATGTTCTGGGGGCTGTCCTGTTAAGAGGTGGAGGATGTGAGGTTTATGGGCTGGAGGAAGGGGTCATCTAACACCTCATAAACCCAAGAAGTTGAAAATCAAGTGCTAAAGCCATGCCTTATCCTGCAGTGGTACAGGCTGAGGGACCACCTGTTGAAAGGACCTGGTGGTCCTCATGGACAGTGGGCTAAATGTGCACCTGCACTGTGCCCTGACATTGAGGTATAGGAGGCTGTCTTAGCAGGAGAGCAGTAAATTGAGGGAAGTGGTTCTTTTTCCTTACTTGGCATGTATTAGATTACCCTTGGAATGCTGTTCCTGATTTAGGCCCACTAGTACAAGAAGGCTGTTAATAAACTCCTGAGAGAACTTGTTAAGCCACAGCAGCCCTTCAGTAAAATCATAGCATATCCTGGGTTGGAAAGGATCCGTGAGGATCATCAAGTCCAACTTCTGTCTCAGCACAGGACAATATCAAGGATCACACCATGTTCCTGAGAACATTGTCCAAGAGCTTCTTGAACTGTGGCAGGCTTGTTGCTGTGACCATTTCCTTGGGGAGTCTGTTACAGTGCCCAGCCACCTTCTGGGAGAAGAACCAGTTTCCAAATATCTAACCCAAACTTCCCTTGGCAAATTTCATTCCATGTGTGCAAGCAAGTTAAGAACTTTAAAAGGTGGCCAGATATTTCACAGTTTGATATGATGGGTGGCAGACAGGAAATGGCCATGAATTGCAATAAAAGAAGCAAGAGAGGTTGCAGCTTCCCTGAGCATCAGCAAGTTCCATGCTGTTTCCTATTTTTGAAAACAGAGTGAGTTGTGCTGAGAATAAGGGCTGAAAATTCTGGCAAGAAGTAAAGAGCATGTGTTCCTTCTATCTAGCAGACACTGTTGGAGTCCGGGACATTCCCTTGGATGGCCTGGGACCCGAGGAAGGGAGTTTGAGCCCTGGACAGGGGGGTGTGGAGCTGGTCCTGGGGGCTCGGAGACCTTGGCACAGAGCCCAGGAAAACATCGGGTTTGATTTTAATCCATGGGAAAAGCTTCCAACACTGCTAAAGGAATTACAAAACCACCAGGATGTGAAAATAGTAGTTTAGTACAGTAGACGATACAGAATTCAGTAGTTTTAGAGTTTATAGAATAGAAGTAAATGGGGACAAGATGGTGGAATTTGGGTGGTACCTCATGTACTTCTCCTGCTTCCTCGTCCTCCATCTTTTGGGGTGGTGATGGCACAAAGTAGTTAGAGTGGATTGGAGCAAAGTAGAAATGTCACTTTTAGTATGGACACTGGGCATTGGCACAAAATAGTAAATAACCAATACGTAGTTATCTGTATAAATGTTAGGGGACATCCCCTGGGGCAGGGAGTCGCCTCGTGTCCCAGCTGCTGTCCGGACCTCGGCTGGGAGCAGAGAAAATTCTGAGATATCAAATAATAAACAACACGAGAAACCTGAAAACAGGCCTTGAGGACTCTGCTTTTTTATACCAACACAACTCAGGGCTTTTAGAGGGCCAAGGACTTTAAACCACCTAAATCCTGGGTGAGGAAACCCCCCCCGCCGGGAGACACTTCTTCACAGTAATAGCTGTTGAATTGTCAGAACTGTGATGGCTGTAACATCTAAAGTAGATTTGAGTATTTCTTATGAAGAAGCTCCCCTCTATATGTTTTTTGACTTTTTTTTTTTGACAGTTTTATGACAGGTTCCTTTTTTTTCCCTTTTTATTTTCCCAGGCACCAATGGTCGATCTGAATGTGTACAAGGACACACAGCTTGTGAAAAGTAAGTTGCTATGTGTCATATGTGAAATTTAATCTTGCAAGTATTTCATGCCTTTCTACAATGTGAGTACATGCTGTAAACAAATAAAAAATTGTATTTAATATCAGCAGAGCGGGAAGAATGCTGAACACTGACTGAAATAACAGATGTGAAGCAATACATTCTTGATAATTTGTCCTCTTCAGATCTGTTGCAAGTATACCTTCCCACTGCTGTATAGAAAATTAAGCACAGGAAATGTGAGTTGGAGAAAACTGGAACAACATATTGGCAAATGTTCGGTTTCAACTGGTGTTAATAAATGTGGAAATAAACTTCAGTGAATTTCTAGGTGTTGGGACTTTCTATGTTTATTTTCTCACCAGGTGGATTGTTTCACACATTTCACAGGAGCACAGTCCAAAACTGAGTAGTTGAACCTGTCACTTTGTGTTAAGGAGTGCACAAACTTGCAGCCATGGAATGGGTGTGATAGATTATGAGTAAAAGTGCATATCTCATTCATCTTGGGAAAAATACTGATGGCTGAAGTAGAATGTTGTCCAGGGAACTTTGTTTACACACGCATCTTTTCTTGAAGCATTAGACTGGAATATTGCTCAGGGACACAGGCTGATCAGGTGAAATACCTGGTTTGCTTTATTGGAGAAAAGACAAGTAACAGCAGAATTTGACAGTCTTACTGATTGGCATCAAATGAATGTGTGCATATCCTGACTATTTTGTGTCTCAAAAGTAGGTGCTTTTTTGTGCTTTTTGCATGCATAATTAACATTCTTAAATTATTCATCAGTGACTTCTCCTGTTTCTGCAGATATGTTGGTAATGGTTACACATAGCACAGGTAGCTGTAGATGTTTGTTGCATTAGTAAATCAAACAATGGAATGACCAGTTCTTTTGCCCTGAGACCAAATGGTGCAAACATAGTTTGTCTACTAAGTTCTTCAGTTCCAGGACAGATTGGTCATGTCCAGCCTGAAGCAGTTCTGAAGCCAAGCTGTCTCCTGAACCATGGCTAATGATTACATGAGAGGTCTGGACCAAAAAGGTGTGAAAAAATACTCTTAATAGTGTCGTGGAGCAGAGATAGAGCTGTGTTTCCCTGGCAGCACCCCAGCACTATCTATAGCTAACCAAAGATTTCATTGGGATTTGTTCAGTGATATGATCTCACGTCCTGTAGAACTCAGTTACACAGTTATTAATATCCACGCTAGCAGTGTGGAGTCAGGAATGTTGAAAGCACAAAAATGCATGCTTGCTATTTGCATAAAGTCATTGCAAACAAACAAAGGTGTGTGTAGTTAATAGGCTTCATACCATTGCAATTTCAGCATTAAAAACTGCAGCGCTTCCAGACTTTTATCTTCATTTATACTTCATTGCTATCACTTTTTAAAGGAATACTTCATGCTTACAAAATAGCTTACCCTAAATGTTCTACCAACACTTTACAGAAACTATGGATGTCAAAAGGCCTCGATTTGATGCATCCTTGGTGCTTTTGACACGAAGGTTTATGGCTCTTCTCAAGAAAGCTCCAGACGGTGTCCTTGATTTAAATGAAGTAGCAAGAACACTTGGAGTACGAAAACGAAGAGTGTATGACATCACCAATGTGTTGGATGGAATCCACTTGATCCGGAAAAGATCTAAGAATCTTATCCAGTGGATGTAAGTTGGCTTTGAAACTTCTAGTTTGTGAAACAGTAAATCCCAACAAAGTTGAATAATGTGTATAACTTTTAGAGTGTCCTTAACCATATTAAGTTACTTCTCATAGATAATGTTTTACTTTCTGTATTCTTATGCTGTGTGAATTACCTAACATGTTAACAAGTATCAAGTGCAGAAGTACACTGAAGCATATTTCAGCAGAATAAAGGAGTTCCTTACTGTGTTCTGTTCGTATACTTGCTGTTTAACAACCAGACTTTTATTTATACAAACATACTGGACAACTTTCCTATTCTTCTAGAGGTAACAATCTTGAACAAGTTGTTGGAAGAGCACCAGAGCAGCAAAACCTTAGAGATGAACTTTCTGACTTATCATCCATGGAAGAAGCTCTTGATGAATTAATCAAGAATTGTGCTCATCAGATATTTGAACTAATAGATGACAAAGAAAATGCAAAATATCCTTTCAACTCTTGCATTATTTTAACACATGGTTTTGGTTGCACATACTCACATATCTGTGAGTAAGAAGTGTAGGCTGATACCACAGGTATGCAGTACTGCTTGATAATGAGTTCTATAATAGCAAACTTCTTGATTATTTTGTATTTGAGAATGCCAGTCGTGTACTTTGCTTTGCAGTATCATGGACAGTCTAGCCTGTCCTCAGAGGAGTGCTGCTTGTGTGGTCTTTCTACTGCAGAAGAATGAAGGGGGGGGCAATAGTGTTGGTACCCTGACCATCACCCCGTTCTCTCCATTTGAGTGGTCTCAGGGCAGGTCTTGACCTCCCAGTGAGCTCCAGCTGCTCAGTGAGATGACAAAGAGGACGCAGAATGGAGTCCCAGTGGCCTGTTGCCAAGGGGGTATAATCGTATGTTGGTTGTGTCCTAATACTGTTCTCTCCTGAAAGAGATTCCAGGCCAGTTCTGACTTTTAGATGGGTTTTATTTCATATATGGCATAAAGATTGAATTTTGGCTTTGGGTTCCAATAAAATATTATTTAGCTCGCTTGTTTGGCAGGATGTTAAGGTGTGTGTGCAAATGAAATGTGCACATTTTCTTTACACCATACTGGTTAAGAAAATAGGTTTATAGTGTCTCAGGGAATTATTTTCGTGCTAATCAAAATAGAATGTAGTTTCTGAAGAACAGTATTGCCTCTGCTTCATGGACTTATGACATCTGTGAAAACTGTTTGGGTTTTTGTATAACACTGAGTATATTTTTAAAAGCTTTTTTTCCTTCCTGGAAATACAGAAAAGTGTTTTTCTACCATTAGCTGATACTTCATTTTACAAAGCCAATATTAACCTCTACTGAATTGTTGATCAATTTTCTGAGGTTGGTATTCTGCCCCAGTATATCTTGACATCACACTCTTTGATTCTGCCTGTTAGCAGATTGCTGTACAGATTCCTTAACCAATGTACACACTAGCTTATGTGACATACCAAGATATCCGGAGCATTCAGGCATTTCAGGAACAGATTGTGATCGCAATCAAAGCTCCAGAGGAAACCAAATTGGAAATACCAGTTCCTAAAGACGTAAGTTTTATACATTTCTTCTAAAGGAACCAAACTTCTCAAGTTTGATTTTTTGCAGCAGCAGTCAGTAATTGACTTCCAGTTTTTTTGTCAAATAGTGGTTGCTCATTGTTCTTGTGTTCCACTGAACAGTGCTGCAGGGATAATAGTCTTAGAAACTTACTTGGTGTATTTTATTTTTTGCCTAAATTATTAAGCCATAAATGTATATGAGCTGTAGTTACCTGGTTTTGCAATGTACTGTATGCTTGGGAAAAAAAAAACAAAAACATTTTATCACTCTGGTAGATCATATCTAGAGGGATTTTTCATGGAGTGGGGCTGTCCTCACCCCATGAGGCTGTGTTCTCACAGAGGAGCCAGACCCTTGCCCCCTGCACCCAGCAGTGCTGCAGCTGCACAGTGGGACCTGTGTAATGGGAACCCTGTTGGTAGTGCTCTAAGAGGGCAAATCCTGGAAGGCAGCCTAAGATAACAAACAGAAGGTTAATTCCATTTTCTTTTTTGCATGAGCATTTTTGATAATCTTCCCAATTGTGTAGTCATCAAAGTTGCCTTGCTGTGTGGACAGAAAGTTGGGAATCTCTTAAGAGAAGGAGATGAATCGTAGAACCAAAAGATCTCCAGTAGTTTCCCTGGTCAAAGGAGCTCTCTCTCGTGCAGTGGAGAGGAAAAGATAAAATTCCAAATGCCTCCTGAAGCAATAAAAAGGCAGAATTTAAAAAGTTGTACATTAAACCAGAATATTTTCTCCATTTTTCATTAAGATTTATTTGCTCTGTCTTACAATGTGATGTTTGCTGAAGGAAAGCAGTAGAAGCAGTAGGGATTAGTTGCTTTACCATGTCGTTTAAGCTACATGCCCGTTCGTTTTCTGATTTATGGCGCTGTTTTGTCAAGTTTTTAAATTATGTTACTCTTCCTAAGCATATAGTAAGTCTTGGTCATATATCTGAAGGTCAGTAGAAAGACTAAACAAATACTTAAGTGCACATTCATCAGAAATGTTGTTAGCTTAATTCTGCATAATAATTGTTCTACAGATGTATGTAATAGTCATAATTTATGTGGAAGTAGTAACACAATTTTAAATAATTCGGTAATTTCTGTATTTGTTCTGTGCTTAATCTATTGTCTTTAAAATATGTGCAAAAATAGATAAAGAATGTGTAAGGTCTGTTCTTTGGATTATATGCAAGTTGCTGTTTTACAGGATCACATAGAAGTACATGTGAAGAGCACAAAAGGACCCATTGATGTGTATCTATGTGAGGTGGAAAAAGAGAACCCAGGTGCCAAAACTTGTGAAGATATGGATACTGTCACTAGTGAAAGTGAAACTGATACATCATTTTATCCTGATGAAGGTAACTAACATCCTCCTTTGACATTTTTATCCACATGTAGGTTTGGGCTTTTTGTAAGGTTGTCATATCATTCTGATGAAGCTGTAGCTGCACTGTTGCACAAGTATGATTTGCATGGCATGGGGGAGTATAGGAAACGCCTGGAAGAGAAGTCTGTGCTGTTGTGTTACCTCACAGCAGCAGGAGGTCAGGGAGTCAGGCACGTGCACATAGAGCAAGGCACTCTAGCTCCCTGACCTTTTCCTTCCTTCACTCTTTGCTGGTTTCCTGTGGGAGCTGCACTCCATGGATGGAGCAGCGTGTGTTCAGCTCTCAGCTGCTGCACTGCAGAGCCCTGCTCAGCTGAGATTGTTGCCATGGGAGTTATGATGCTGTTACAAATGAGACTGTGCTGCTGCTCATTCCTGCCCTAAGGGAGAGGGGACAGAAGAGGGGACGTAGTATTTTAATCTCCCAAAGCAAGATCGAGTGGAATAGAGACTCTGAAGAACCCTAGTGCTGCAGGATGTTGTGGCTTAGAAACAAATGTGGCAGGAATTGCAGTAGCTCAGAACACAAAGAAATTATTTTTAGAAGTGCTGCCTTATAGGTGAAGGGAAGAGTTGACTTTTTCATCCTAGGCATTTTTTACTTCATTTTGCTTGTGAAATAACTCAGAATTGTGTTTTCTACAACTCGAGTAATCATATTCCTTTTTTTTACTTTCCTTTTAAAGTAAGATCTCCGATGAAAGAGAAAAAACCATTTGAGATGCCAGATTAATTACAACACAAAAATCTAATACAGGATGTAAATATCTGTGTTATACGGCTTTTCCAAAGCTGCTTGGATCTGCAAACTTCGTAACCTGAAATGTTCCAAAGTGTTTTAAGAAACCAGCAGTGGATTGGTTCAGAGCTTTCACAGAACTGCTTATCTTCCCAGGTCAAAAGACAACAGTTTCTGGAGTTGCCACTTAGGAGTTTTGTTTTCTTAATTGCATGTGACATACAGAACTTGGGAAAAACAGTATTTTTTACCTTACAATTTTAATTGACAGAAAACACAGATATTCAATACTTCCAAAAAGGAAAGTGGGAGAGCTATTTCTGGAACAGTCCACAATCTGTGTGAGAATGTATAAAATGAAGAAATGCACTTTTTGGTTCTGAGGCTGCACTAATTAAGCAGGATTGTCAAATACGAGTGTTACAAAGAACTGGTGTATTGGAAGCCTTTGCTATAAAGAACAAGATGAAATGTCCTGAGAGTTATGCCTTATACTATGTAGGTGCTGTTTGCATCCTGCTCTACATGAACTATGGTATCAACACTGAAGTGAAATAATGGGGTTTTGTGTACATACTTGTATCATTTCTAGGTAGTTACTGATGTACATTTATTGAGATGGTTTGTATTTCTGCATTTATTGCAAAGCAATAAAATAAGCTTACAAAAATATGAAGTAGTCTAATGAAACACGTTGGGTTGCCTTTGCTGCAATTCACTGAGTAACTACAAACATTTTAAATCATGTGAAGATTTAAAATCTGTTTTACCTGGTGCTGTCAGATAACCCTTAGATCTGGATTTTGTGATGCCACAGTACTGTAGCAATTTTCAGAAGAATGATGGATAATTACTTAAGTTGGTCCCTTCCAGTTTCTGGAGTTTACATAGAGCAGAGCTTTAGCTGAGTATCGTGACATCTTTGTGGCTCAGCTTGCAAAAATATGTAAAGTACTTCAGGACTACATCTGTATTATCCATCTTTTGTATCCACAAAACAAAGCTGTGGAATTTGGATACTGGATTTTCTAAGGGAGTGAGCTGTCACTGTACAAATGCTGTCCTTGGGCTCACTTCATCCCAGTATCAAACTGTACTCCAGAGGTTTCCGTAGGGGTGGGGTGGATTGGCAGGTTTTAAATGGGAAGTCCAAGTCCTTATTTTCCTGATGACACAGGAAACTATGTGTATATGACAACTATACATTACTCACAAGTGACAGCAGCAAAGCTAATTAACCCCTGAACATTCTAGCCAGCAACTCTACAGCTATGTTAGACAGATGGAGTGAAATTAAATGCCCTGTGATCTGAAATACAAATAAGATGGCACAGGTGACACTGAGGAGCCTAAACACACCTAGAGATTGAGAGTTAATTCAGTTTTCCACAATGTTCCCTAA
Organism: Sylvia atricapilla; assembly: GCF_009819655.1. Taxonomy (NCBI): domain Eukaryota; kingdom Metazoa; phylum Chordata; class Aves; order Passeriformes; family Sylviidae; genus Sylvia; species Sylvia atricapilla. Next base: position 13,965,558 of record NC_089142.1, read on the forward strand.
TTCTGCAAAATGCATAGTAGTATACTAGGCAAATTGGGGCAAAAATTCCAAGTGTAATCTTGTGTCAGAAAATAGTTTTGGACTTTTATGTATGTCCTACCAACCTCTGGCTCCAGAATACAGGACTTCAGTATAGGATCCTATTTTTCTGCCTATGAAATTCAAACTACAGGCTGAGCTGTAGTAATAATTATAAATAAAAGCAAAGTGACAGTGCAGTTAATACATAGAACATGGTAAAAATGAGGGAGGTGCTCCTGCAGTGAAGCTGGGAGTGAGAGTTAAAACTAAGAAAGCATTTTTTTGCACGGGAAGATTGTCCTTCAGTGAAAGGTTATCTTTTCAGGTGGCAAACTCTATTTGATGTTTTACATTGCTGATCTGTTTTGATGGGTGGGGAGGTCTGTGCCAAAGAGAAGCTTTGATTCCCCCTACGCTAGTTCAACAACTCAGGACAATGTTTGCCATAAAATGTGTAAAAATTTTCAATGCTAACAACTAGTTCTGAATGCTGTATGTTGGGCTGGGGTTTTGTTACATGATCTTAGAATCCTAGAATGGTTAGGAGTGGAAAGGACCTTGTCGTTCCAACTCCCCTGCTTTGGGCAGGGGCACCTTCCCCTACATCACAGAATTATTTCAGTTGGAAAGACCTTCAAGACCATCCACTCCAACTTTTGACCAAACACCACAATGTCAACTAGACCGTAGCAATGAGGGTCAGATGCAGTGATTCCTTGAACTCCTTCAGGGACAGTGACTCCACCACCTCCCTGAGCAGCCTGTTCCAGTGCTTCACAATTCTTCAGTGAAGAAATTCTTCCTGATGTCCAGCCTGAATCTCCACTGGTGCAGCTTGAGGCTGTTTTCTCTCATCCTGGTTGCTCAAAGCCCCATCCAACCTGGCCTTGAACACTTCCAGAGATGATAAAGCATCCACAGCTTCTCTTGGCAACCTGTTCCAGTGCCTCTCCACCCTCATAATAAAGAATTTCTCCCTAATATTTAATCTAAACCTACCCTCACTCTTTGCCATTACCTACCTTATCTATAGCGTAAGGAAGTATATTTTTACAAAATAACCATCTTAAAAATGTTAGGAAGCCTGTCTTCAACAGTGGAACAATTCATTTAAATGAAACATTAGGATTTTTCATTTTGAACAAATCTCTAGTGATTGTTTTTCCTCACTTATTTGTACAGGTTTTCTAGCAGTATAATTTTTTAGCCACACAATTGTCACAGTGAAATGGAAAAAGCTGTAATATGACAATTATATTATTATTTTATTAAATGCATCTGTTGTTTTAATAGTGCACCTTCACTGGAACAAATGGACTTTTGAAGATTAAACCACTGCATTTACTACTTGGTTACATGCAGTATTGCCCACTGGTGATGCTGGAAAACAATGTACTGTATAAGCTCAGTGCACTAACTAGCTGAAAAGATTCAACTTGGACTTGAAAAATTCCCAAGTGATGCTGGACTTACACAAAAGTTACAAGCTCACTTGTAAATGTGACAGGACCTTACTCTGAATTTGTATAATAATGCTTGGGTTTTTTCTGAGAGATTATTATTTTTGTTGAGTCCATACCTGTCCATGTTCAGTATATTTGTATGTGTAAGAAGCTCTCTTGGCTATTTGAGGACTCTAATAAATTAAAAGTTTCAAATACTCTTTTTGTCTTCCCTTCAATAAGAATGGCTAAGCATCTGAACACATTAATCAGCAATAGCAACAGCCAGGATCCATAATTATGAAATGCCTGGTTTTGCTGATTCTTACTGGAAAAAGTGCTGCAGGTTGCCAGTTCAGCACTTATTTGGTGTAGGAAATCACTTGTCAGAGTTTTCAGATGTGAACTACAGTTTTAAATAATGTGACTTTTAAAGAAGAGAGAATATTCCTGCAAATTACTGTCTGTTTGAAAGCATTTGAAAGCCAGCAATTTTCTTCATTTTGAATGATCTTTTTTGGTGCGTGTGAAGAGCCTCATTTATAAGCATAATTAAACACTGATTTCACAAATCACTTTAGCTTGTCAGTGGCAGAGTTCAGCTGCTGGCCAGGCCATGAGCTGCTCCTGGCGTGCTGGGGCTCTGGCTGCAAGCTCTAAACCCTTGTATTCCATGATCCTGGGGCATGGGCTGGCCCTGGCACCCTGCTGGGACCTCAGTACCTGCTGAAGGGTTTATCCAGAACGCTAATCTGCCATTTTTGGTTCCACTTCTGGTCTGCCTGGGGTAACTTGGGAGAAGTTGTTGAGGCTAAAATCATATAAACTACACTTGGTTGTGTAGATTATATAAATCTAGAGGAGGCTTCTCACTGTTTTTGGGTGTTTACTGAAGGACTGGGATACCCATTTGTCAGAAAGCATGATCTATGTTTTGGAGGAAGTTTAAGGATGTTTGCAGAGAAAGGGCTGCCTGGTTCTGTCCATGTCCTGGTTCTGTCCATGTTCCTTCCTTCCCTGCCACCCACTGCAGGCAGACCATGGGTGATCTGAGGGCCTGGACCTGGGCTCTCCAGACACCCACCATGTGGATCTGGGCTGGTGGTAGCATCTCACCACATGGTTCATGAATGAAGTGGTGTTTGCAATTGCCTCTGGGTTAAGGGATGGGGTTATAGAAGATGATCCTATGAAGCTGTAACAGCAAATTCAAAGATCCAAGCTCAGTACATCGCAACTCTTTTTTATTGACTTGTATTAGGCCACTGTAGGGGGTGTGTCCTCACCCTGGCCACACTGTGATCTCAGAAATGCTCATTAGACCTCAGCCTTGACAAACAGTGGCTGGCTGAGCTCCTCTTGAGCTTATCAGAAACACTGTTCTCCCAGGAACTTTTGCTGTCGAACAAGCCCCTGTGTTTTAATGAACAGCCTTGGAAGCTTATTTATGTTGCCTGAATAACAATCTAAGTGGAATAATATTTTTGTTAGGAAACTTTCAAAGAAAGTTACCAACTTGAATTGTGGCCAGGATGGAAAATTCCTCTGACTAAAGCCAACTCTGTTGTGGCTCTATAAACACCAGTCCAAAGGAAGACCCTTGGAGCTCTCCTCACAGTTGCCAACATGTCCCTTTCGGGGCCAGAATCTCTCAGGTTTGCTGTACTCAGAGGATTGCTGAACAAACGGCGTATCCTGGGCTGATACACCCATTCCTCGAGGCTCAACCATTGAGAAGATACAAAAAGACATCCAAAGTGATGGATGAACTTCGCTGAATGTGAGGGGAATTTTTCATGTGCATATTCTTACTACAGACTCTTCATGTTTGTGTGCATGCTGTGAGAGAACGAAATTTAAAGGGATAATGACTCAAAATATTGCTCATTTGAAGATGGCAGAGTGCTTTGTTGAAGCCTGGTTTGGAGGTGGAGGAGGTGAGGTTCTGGATGTGCAGACGTTAACCTCTGATAAGACTGATGGTGAATGGTGTGCTGAGACAGAGACAGGTCCCATGGAGATGGGATGGTGTTCCTTGTCATGCTAAGGTGCTCTCCCTTGCACAAACCACTGGGTTGTAGTGTGCACTCGGTGGCCCTTCTCCCCTCAGGAAGTACTGAGACATTCATATGTGGCCTGAGGGTTCATCTCTGCTGATGGGCCATCTCTGCTGATCAGCTGCCGGTGTGATGAGCAGCAGTGTTGTCTTAGATGACGTCAAGGACTCCCAAAGTGTCCCATGATCCACAACATTATCCCATCCAGTGTGAAGCTCTCCAACCTGGGGAAGGTACCTGGGCATTCCCACCTGAACCTGAGTAAAGTCAATAGATGTTGTGTTCTGCAGATTGTCCCAAGGATTTTTCCCCACCACTTCTTCAGGACTTCCCTCACTATCCGAAGGATCCAGCCTGCAATCAACACTTTGACCAAGACTGTGGAACAACCAAGTCTCATCACAGGGCCAATGGTGAGATCCTCACACTCTTGTCCTCTCTTCCTCCTTTCTTTTCCCCTGTACACATCCTTGGGTGAGGTGGTTGTGCCTTCATATTGCAATGCTTTCATGTTATTATATTCCTACAGATAGTAACAACCAAAATGGAAATGGCTACACACCTGTTTTCCTTTGCAACCAAATTGTTTTACAATAAACCTTTCATGTGTATATTTACAAACACTCAGTGTCATTTCACTCTAATCCACCCCAAGTGAGCTATTATCAAGAACCTGGGTTACCCTCACCTTCTACAGTAGGTCATAACACATTGAGTCTGAATATGACATAGCAAATGTACTAGGAATTTTCTCCTAGATTATTAAGTAGTTTGAATTTGTAGTAAGTCAGGCCTGTAAATAAATTGCGATATAATAAATTCTATATGAATCTATTGCTAAATTGTTTAGCTTCAGTTATCTATTAAGTACTGTTAAGTTTAAGTGTTAAGATTAGGTGCTCTTAAGTTTTGTTAAGATTAAGTGCTGTTGGGACTTATTGATAAACTCTTGGTGAAATCCAGGCTCTGTTTCGCTCAGGTGTTTACTATGAACCCTGTGGCTCTACAGGAGAGTCTTCTGTGTTCCTTTTTATCCTTATCTTTTCCTACCCTTTTCCCCCTTCTCTCTCCAGACTCCATGTAGATATTTTTGGGTTTATTTTTGTTTGGATTGATTGATTTTGATTTTTGTTTGCTTTTTCTCCATCAGTTTTTACCATCCAGTAAGTAGTAGAGTGAACCTTGCCAGCAAACTTAGTTGTGCTGTCACTTTTATATTAAACCTGTATTTGCTGAGTCACTTTGTCAGTGATTCTTTAAGCAACCTTAAAACACTCATTCATGGTATATTTCAGAGCATCCTTCAAAAAGAAAACTTGACACTTCAAGAAAAACTTCATGATTATAGACATTTGCAAGCTATTCAGTTACCTATTTAGCTATTCATCTAAACAGTTTTGAGTCTCTTGTAGATCCTGATGCAAATCCTGCACAGAATTGTTTTTAGACAATTCAATATTCTTTCTCAGACAGATAAACAATTTTGATGTTACAGCTGTCATTTTCTAAGCAACTCTTTTTTTTTCCCCCCATTTATAACCATAAAAATGTCCCAAGCAGGTTAAAACCATAATTATTGGTTCTCTAACATGCAGCCCAGGTACATATGAAAAAATTAAACAAGAACTGATAAAATTCTCACAAATTAGAAAGGTGTCAGATCAGATATAAAGTTTCATAAAGCTCAGAAATGGAAAGGCTTGTAATTATATGTATTTTAATTACAGGGCATAACAATTATTAAGAGGCTTGCTGGCTCCTAAACCTAGCATAACATTTGTGTGCACAAACTATGACCTTGACATTAAGAGTTAAATTCCAAATCTGAAAAAAAAAAAAAAAAAGTTATCTGTCAGAAGAAATTTCAAAGTGCAGTAAAAACATTTCAGAATTTATTTGGATAACAAAGTCTTAAAGGGGATTCTACTAAATATTGCAAGTGGTAAAATTTTAGTGTGGAATGAGGGAAGGCATTAATGAAAAGGACACATTTAAAAGGACAAATCGTCAGTATCTCATGTTGTTATTGGTAAGATCCACCCTTGCAAACTATTAGACTGTCTTCTGCCATTTGCATCTGCTAAGTTGTACTCTGCCTCTGCTCTTGTTCTGGAGTGTCCAGAAAATAAATTGTATGTAGAATGAATGAAGGAACCAACAAATGAATGAACTCACTCCCATTTTCCTGGGATGAGAATCATGAATCTTCAGACTATTTCTTCCTGACCATACTGCAGCTACTTGAGTGTTGTGAACAACACTAGACACTCCACTGCTAGCTGGGCATTCAAGAATCAAATCAAGCTTCCCAGAAGTTAATTGTGATCTTTTCATAATCCCTAAAACACCTATAAAAACAGGACAATATCCACACAGTGCCTCCATCCTATATACTATGGCAGGTTGCAAAAAATTCACTCAGGAGCTGAGAACTGTGATTTACTTGATAGTGCTACTCTCTGTAGATCATCAAAGAACCTTTTTACCAAGCAATGTTCTCACCATCAACGCCAGTAATACTTTGTGCAATAAACAATTTCTCACCAAAAAAAATCTCCCTGGTTTTAGAAACAGCTTCAGCCTTAACTCCCTTAACACTCTTAACTCAGCAATGTGTGTGGGCCTTCACATTGACAAGAAGCTATTGGAGGAGATGATTTCTGTATTTATTCAGATGAAGAGAAAACAAACACATTTGAAATTATGCAATATTATCCTATCCTGGGAGAATATTAATGAGGGAAATATAAAGATATAGGATTAATTCTTTCTGTGATTAGAGGTTAAAATAAAGCAAAGTAAAAGCAAAATACTGTGAAAACATTAGCATTGCCTTTCTTTTGAGATAAAAAATATTTAATTGCAGATTTATCTTAAAGAACTGAATAAAGGAATAAAAACAAATTGCCAAAATTGACACATTGACTGTCAGGCTTCATGCAGAGATTAGTAGTTTTGACTTGTGTGGCAAGTATCAAAAACATTGACAACCCTGAGCTACTGAGCAGCACAAGAGGCAAATGTGGATTAATGTATATTGATTAATTATGTGTTTCTCCTGGTCTGAAATACTCTAGACTGTATCAAAAATTTACTGCAGATTGAAACATAGGAATCTTATTTCTTTCAAAAAGAATTTAAATTTGTGACATTAGATGATAATTAGACTCTTTAAAACAAGTATCTTTCAATCAAGATATACTTTATTCCCAGTCTGTAAAATAGTGTTCCTTTATACATGGAGAAAGCATAAACTGCTTGGAAAGAAAGGGTTGGAAGGCTGTCCACATATTGTCTGTATGCTATGTGTGTGTCTCTGAGGATCAGTTGCCTGGAAATGAAAACAAGACAACAGCAATTGTTTACATAGATGTCGCCTAAAAACTTCTCAGGCATTTATGCTCTCTCTGCTGACTTGATGCCAATTGTCCATCTCTTAAATTGACATATGGAGCTATTTGGGGGTGTAAGGAGGGAAGTCCACAAAGCAGCATTTGTGATTTGGAGGGAAAATGATTCAGAGCTAAAGAAAAAAAAAATCTCTCTAATGCAACTTTAAAAGTTTTTTACCGTCTTTGAAATCAAAACCTGATCAGGGTGGTGGTGTGTGTTCATTCAATTACTTCCAATCAGTTTAACAAAATCGAGGTTCAACTAGAAATAGTCATTCAGCCATGTAGAAAATGGTGACGTTGAAATGGGCCTAAGTTCAGCCTGAAGTATAATTTACTTAATTGTTGATTTTTCTTTTTGTATAGGTAATTCTTATTTAAAAGCAATAATGGATTAATAATGGTAATACTGGTATATTACAGGTGAATTGCTGAGACACAGAGTTACTATTATCAGAAGAATGAGATCTGTAGTTTCTGTTTCCATACAGAGAAAATCCCAGTGTGGGCAGTCCTTTGAGGACAGTTGTACTTACGTATAAACCCATATCTCCTTTCAACACCACATCCTGCTGGTGTCAGGCAGCTTGCTGCCTCTGGAACAAATCATTCCTCTGTGCTGTGCCCATTTGCAAAAAGGGGGTACTGTCTTGATCTCCCTTGCAAACTGATAATTTCTGCTCTGCAGTGACTCCTGAGAGTGTGCCAGCTTCCCCAAATCCCTTGTCCAGCACCAGGAAGGGCAATCTCCAGACTTGCTGTGCTCCATGAAGTAATCACAGTGGGTGCCCTGGGACAGAATCCTTTCTGAAGATAGTACTGGAGACCTCTCCACTATCTTTAAAGATGCTATCCCAGGGGCTGTAATTTTTGCTGCATGTTCTTTTACAAAAAGCAAAATAAATTCAATGTTCCAAACACATAAACACAATTAGCATCTTATTGACAATTTCAGTTGAGATGCCTAAGTGTACAAAAAAGTGTTCCTTTTGGGTTTGGGTTTTTTTTTTCCCCCTTTGGTATTTTATCAGTCTTGTATTAAACAAGATCCAAAACATTTAATTAATATTCAAGTATAACTTGCCTTTTTTTCAACGATGACAAAATCCTTCTCTCTCTAGGCTAAATAAACTGACATTTAAAAAAACTTAGAGACAGGATTAATTCTTTCCTTGTATCACCTCCCAGTGCATCTGTATTTTACAGTGGCCAGTGAAATAGGTTCAACTATCCAGTAACGAGGCTGTGTGAAGCAAACACTCTGAACACCCTGAGCTGGTGCAGAGTTTCCAGGGAAACTTCGGTGAAGTGGAAGAAGGGAGAAATTATCAGCCATTCCTTCCTTATCTGTGTGTATCAGACAGTTCCCCAGCACCACAGAGGACCCAACTCCACAGAGGAGCACATCTGCCCCTGGTGAGCCCAGGGATGCCAGAGCTGCTCCCGGCGTCCTTGGAGGCTGCGGGGCCACTAGAGGGACGTCTACAACCATCCTTCCACGGCTCCTGAAGCACCAAACCACCAGCTCACATTCCTGAACAGCTGAGAATCACACATGGCATCAAACAGTCTTTGGAAATGCTGAAACAGATGCATCAAAGCGCTGCTTGCCGTGGCCCAGGGAAAGTATTTGGACACTACCAGCTGGAAACATGAGATGCAACGCTGGAGTGCTACAAGGTCCAAGAGAGCTGAGCCGAAATCATACAGTCATGGATTCACAGAATGGTTTTGGTTACAAAGGACACTGACGATAATCTAGTTCCAACCCCCCTTGTTCTGGGTGAATAGTTTTAACACTGTAAAAACTACATCTAGTTATATCCTTTTTTTCCTTCATTTGTTTCCAGTAGTTCAGCTTGCATATAGTGCAGTGGCATAATCTATTTAAACTATCAACAATTTAGCACTAGACTCATTGCAAAAATTGGTGGCTTTTTTTTTTATTAGTTCAAATTAGTTGACTAAAAAAGCATGAAAATGTAATAGAGTTTCCTCTCCTACAGGGATCAACTGTTGGAACTGATAGGATGAAAGGGGCTGCAGAAAAAGGAGAATATGAGTAAACTGAAGAAATAAGCATTAGTTGTAAGTGCTATAAAACAGTTTATGCACTCCAGAACAACATAAGTAAGGAGCCCTAATTTACTACCCTAGCTGGGTAGATGGGTCAAACTGTGACATTTAATTGCATTTACTGATTTGAAAAATAGTTTTAATGTATGTAGAAAAGAAGCATCATGGATTTTAAAAGAGGTAATAGTTACAGTTGTATTATTTATATATTTATTTTAATAGTTAATTCCCCGGAAAATGTGGTTTCAGTCATGTCTGAACTATTTGCCTCAAATTTGCTGAATAGTTTTGGCTGGGAAGAAAACAAAGAGGGGGATAAACTGTGTTGGAGGAAAGTCCTCAGTTACCCAACAGCTCAATGATCAGAGCATTTACTTAAGCAGCAGAGACCACTTAACAGAGGCTCTGTTGAGGTGGACTGTGATCACTTTGATTTTGTCCCAGTTGTGAGGGATGGGGACACACCTCCCAAAGGAGCAGGCTAGTTCCCAGAGTAGGAGGTTGTGATTCTTATGCTCCCCTTGCTGACCCAACAAACTTGATGACTCTGTGCAGGTCAGCAGCTTCAATGTGAGGGAGAATTTCCCGTTTATCCTGCTTTATGGATACCGAGTTCTTGGATAGCTTTCTAAGAAGTAGAATTTTGCTTCAAGCTCTCTTAGACAAAAGTAGGATTTCCTCATCCTAAGTATATCCATGCTATGACATTCTTTCAAGCATCCAAAACAAATATACTACACTGGATTAAAACTTAACATTTAATGGTTCACGCAAAGAAATAACCTTCAGGTTGATTTCTTTCAGCAAGGAAAAGCAGCCAGTTTGGTTATATTCAAACTGTGCTGATTTTTATTACATTCACTGAAGTTCTTGAACAAAAATGCAACTTCCACCAAGTCCTTCACTGATCATGAAATAGTATGATAAACTTCATCCAGACTACCCTATGCTTCTTACAAACCCTTATGTCTGCAGCCACATAACTGAAAATTACATTAAGAGCTCCCAACTCCAGTCCCTGTGGTGTCAGACACATCCTACAGCCCTTTCAAAGTGCACTGATACCCTGCAGGTAGGTATTTTTTGGCTGCCTTTACTTGGAGGAAGGTTGTACTAAACCCTGCATCGTGAGTAGCCAGAAACAGTCTTGTTTCCCATCTAAACTTATTCGTGGCCAGTTTACTCACATATGCTCTTCTGCCAGTACTGTTCTGTAATGTACCGCTCTTAAACTGCTTGGTTGCTGTCTTTGGTGTATCTTTTAGACACCACCATATTCTCATTCATCTCTCTGCTGGATCTAGAAAACTGAGTTATTCAAGCCACCTCACATAAACCAGGCTGGTTTGTTCCTTTATCTCTGCCAAAATTCCCATGTTCTGTTCCTCTTCTCCAATCAAATGAAAGGAACTATTTATGTCCCAGTGTTTTCACTTGATCTTGCCCAATCTATCTCACCTGAGTATTTTTGTTAAATTTTGTTAAACAATACCATTTATACTTTTTAATTCCACATTTTCATTAACTAACATAAGCCTGAAGTACTTCTCAGCTATTTCCAAGTGGTAAGTTCCCACATTACATCAGAATTTCTTACTAGCACCCAAGGCCACTCCCTCTATAGATTGTACCATTTAATAATGTCCTGTTTCTATCATTGCCATCATTGAGCTTATCCAGATCTTCCAAGCAATATCCCAACCCTCAACTCTCTATTGATGTTGTCTTATGCAAACAGCCAGCATCAGCAGCACAGTCCTGGATTTCATGCTAGTAAACAAAAAAGTTCCAATTTCAAGAAGTTAAACAGGAAGAACCAGAACTGGTCCTTGTAGTTCCTACCAATCCAAATCTTCAAGGATTCAACTAATACCTACCTCCCTATTTCAGTCCATAAGGTATTGCTATCCTACATGAAGTGAGTCCTTTTTAGTTTTGGAATAGCATTATACCCTTCAGAATGTTTTATTCTCCTACAAAGAATGTACATGAGAACATCCCTTAATAATTCCCACTAACTTCAGCTTTCTCACATCAAAATCTTCCAAGTTTTCTTCCAATTTGGTTTCAATTACCTCTTCTAATACCTTAAATTTTTTTATCCATGTAGTGTTTCATTTTCATATTGTCCGCCACCACCAAAGATTGGGGGAAAACTGAGATCATCTCTATGCCAGCCCCTTCACACAGTCATCCCATTTACTATTTGACAGTCAAGTCTAGAAATAGCAGCAGTTAAACATAGTGTCTGTGTTGGACAAAAGGACAGATAGAAAAGTCATATTTTTTCCAAGCAGTAACAGATCTTTCTCCCTCTTTCTCTCTTTCTCTCTCGTTTTCCCTTCCTTCCTTCCTTCCTTCCTTCCTTCCTTCCTTCCTTCCTTCCTTCCTTCCTTCCTTCCTTCCTTCCTTCCTTCCTTCCTTCCTTCCTTCCTTCCTTCCTTCCTTCCTTCCCTTCTCCTTGACTCTAATGCTGTTTAAATACAAAATTATGTCATTTCTCAAAAACTGTAAACCGTTATATGTATGTCTTCACTCATGCACTCACAACTGTTCTTATTCGTATCTAACAGCCTCTGCAAGTTTCCTGAGAGTAGCTGTAGTTGTTTACACCCCAGTATCAGCTGGACTGGCTTGGTTTCCCCACAATTGACAGTAGCTAAGTCTTGATGAAAAGCAGATCACAGGAATGACAGTGCTAATGCAGAGACACATAATGTGGGTATTCAGAGACACACACAGAACCTCTGCACTAATCATCTTTTTTTAGCTTGTTCTATCCAAGTCATCTACTGGCATTTCCCCCTAATTGCAGGGAGCATTCAGTGCCTGGGGTTCTACTGTCATTTTCCAAGCCAGTTCCTGCATACTTATGGCAAAAGGCCAGATCAAAAGAAGGATTGATTAGGTGCTTACAGTGGTTCTTACATCAAAATCCAAAATGACAATTAAAAAAATACTCAATAGCTGTCTAACTGTGAAGGTCACTAAGTTTGTTACCTGCCTCTGCTTCCATCCTGCTGAGTGTTCTCATCAAAAGGCTACAGAGCCTTTTCTTCCTGGCATCCCATTTCTTATTAATGAAATTTTCTGCAAAACCACTCACCACCCTGCAAGATAGTGTCTAGGAACTTTATTTGGAGGTGTACTGTGCAACAGGAATTGCCACAGGATAGAGAAAGGAGAACGTGTTAATGGGTTCTTGTTCTGCTAAAGAATTCTGGATCAGATCAGGATGAACATGCTGGTTCAGATTATGTCTCATCTAGGAGAACATGGGGCTTTGGCCACATTTCTCATAATTTCTGTTCAGTATCCAGTTGGGCCCCCATACTAACATGTCTGATTCCCTTTCAGATTTTCTATAAGGAGCCTATTTCCCCATTTCTGGATTTTGGGTTCCATTTTGAGAAGCTAATGTTTAAATGTTTGATCTTAAATACAGAATAAACTATCAGAAATGCTTTTGGTCTTGCAGGTATGTGTTCACTGGAAGAGACTGTTACAGGCATGCAAGTGACAGGTCTGAATCAATTTCTAGTCCCCTTGTCAAATTAAAAGGAGGCAGAGACAGCTTTGAGAAGCTCTGGCCAGCACTTCCAAAGGACCAGCAGCGTTGTACTCCTGCATATTTCCAATATTTCAACCTTTATGATGTGTCATGCAAAGGAAGTGCTGGAGATAACTGCTCACAGCAGAAAGAAGAGTGGCAGAACCCCTCCTCTGCTCCAAGGTACTGTGAGATATACACAGCCTACTGACAGCATAACAGCAAGGATTTTATAAATCACAGCAGTCTCTCAAAATGCTGTGACTTACACATATGGACCACAGAGCCCTAAGCTTCACCTAAATACACAAAGCAGCAAAGGAAAACTCGAGGTCACTTTGTCCTTACTCTCCAAGCTACACTTACTCCTGAGACTTACAGCAGGGAATCTGGCACATCGCCATCATGTAAGCATTTCAATTAACCTAAATTCACAGCTTCACTTCTTGTCTTCCCAATGCATCCAAGAAACTATGAAACTACCTTATTAACAAAAGCAATGTTATTTAGCTGGAGAGAATTATGTAAGCAATTAAGAGCCAGGCAGAGACCAAGTCCTGCGTTATCAGACACACCCAGGCATTATGGAGCCATAACTTTTGGTTCACACCTCCTTTTCTTGACTCTCTGGTATTTGTGCTTAAGATACTGACTTGAACACAGCAACAGACAATACCAACTAAGAGTTCTGTATTTATCAGCTGTGTACGCTGTTAACAAAAATGGGAGGCAGCTACCTGGCACATGTTCAGAGACAAAGGTACATCCCTTCCCAAGCAGAACAGTAGATACAGGCCTTTACCTAAAAAGCTCACCAGATGAAGACATTTTCATTAACATTTGCTTGATTACTTTGGTTTTCATTTAATTATAGAGACGGCTGAGTGGTTTTGTAATTTTATAGCTGCCTGTGCTAGTAATTGATGTGGTAGTGTCAGTCTTACTGAGGCTGGTTTGGAAATGCATGGGGTTTGAAAAGCTGCTTGTATTTAAAGCCTCTAGTTACAATGCAAGAGATGAATTATGTGAAAGAATGTTAAACAGTTTTGGGGTTTTTTTTTGTGGACTTTACACAACTGTATCATTTGTCCCAAGACAACACTGGAATCAGGATATCAACAATGAAGATTGTGACTTTGCAAGTCCTTCAAAAATATAACTCCTATATACACAAGTTGTGTACCTTGTTGTGTACCTTTTTTTCCGTCTGTTTTCATTAACCTAAAATGAAGAAGTTTATTTTTAATCCAGAAAAAGCAATGTATTAACCCTTAGGCTTATTGAACACTAGCATGTGAGAAAGTAAAATTAAAACAAACAAAACCCACAATAAACTTATATTCCTTTTCAGCTCTATTCCGTATTTATGAATCCAAAGGTAAAGACACTCCTCTTCTAATGACATAAATCTACATTATTTTCTGGCAGTAGAATGATGATCTTTAGCTATGCCCTCCAAAGTCTCAAGAGCTCATTATCTAAAAAAATGACTTCTTGTCCTATTTCCATCACAACACTGATCCACACCAGTGCAGCGTCCTGAGCAAGTGAGGATAGTTATGCACCTTTGCCTGTAGCAGTCTGACATGGTTTAATTTTGGCAGCTTTCAAAGACTGTATTTGCTTGGACTATTGACAGCTGTTTTGTCCTTCTTACTGTTGTCGCAATTTGGTTCTCATTTGGGATAGAGTTTATTCATGTCACTGGACAGAGATAGTCCATGATATCACTGGTAACTCACTTAGCTCTTCTGTCTGTTCTCCCATATGCAAAACATAAAAATGGACTAGATCCACGAGATGCTAAACCTAAATTTTCAAGACTCAGCTATTAGGAGAATCAATTCTCCTGTCGGTAGCGCTCTTATGTTCTTCAAATATTAGCAGAGTGGAAGCCTGAAAAGAGGATTTGCAAAAGCCTTACCTAGCCAGCAGCAAGTGCTTAAAATCACAGGCCCTTTTCTTAAAACAGATGCACACATGGGTAGTTTGTCTCCTTCTGCTTCTTTTGCAATCGCAGTGAAGGCATACCTGAGGTCCAAAGCCAAATCCCTCTTCTCCCTGAACAGGCTTGAGCCCTATGGAATACCTGATAAGAACAACCTGAAGCTGATGGCTTTTAACCAATAAACCCCGTTTACCAAGTTCTTACAAATCTGTTGCTATAAATTTAGCCAGTTCTGAAGATGGTCAACAACAAATTTCCTACCTTGAGACACCTAAAACATATTTGGACTGTAGATATCTTTAAATATCTAAAGAGCTAGCAGCATTTCAGGCAGCAGACAGAGAGATGAAGGATCCAACTGTGGACTCATAGGCTTAAGGCTACAGCAGACATACTGGAAGGCTTGCATCTTGCCTTACAAAACATGATAATTGACAATTCATTGCATGGGACCTCAAAACTAGCATACACAAAGTGAGTAAGAACAGTTCTTCCTTAGATGGTCATTGCAGGAATAGGTGATACCCTGAGAGATTTACACTACTGAAGGCAGAAAAGGTAGAGCTGTAAAAAGACCACAGAAGGTGGTGTTATTTTTCCTCTAGGGCATGTTAAAAGTGTTTTTTGCAAAGACTGAGAGAATGATCTGATTTTCAGAGTACTATTTTTGTTACTTAGTCACTTATAACCAGCAATAAATCTTCTGCTGATGATTTTTGTTGAGGATTCGTGTCATACAAAGGAATCCAGCTGACTACCGCTGTCAATTTAACAGAGTAAAACTTGTTTAGTCAGTAAACAGATATGTCCTGAAGGGTGGAAGAATAGATCTATTGGGCAAGAATTTCAAGAAGGTACTGTTTCTACACACTTGCTTTAGAAGTCACAATCACATTTTTTCCCATGTAAAAAGGGCTCTTAGGTTTATTTAAAATTTTCTTTGTTACCTTTGTTTAGATAGCACCCTGAACAATATAATTAAATCACACAAGCTAAAGATCAGTTTTTACAAAGCTTATAGATAAGAAAAACTAAAGAAAAGAGAAGCACCTTGCCTACATCCAAGAGGAAACTATGAGCTTAGATCATCACATCACCTGGTGCCCAACTCTGGGCTCATTGAAATCACCCCCAAAATTGCTGTTCACAGTAACAGAACTTAGCACAAGCTCCTTATTGATCACTAGAGACACACACCTCACATTTGGTCTGTTGTCCAAACCTATTTTAAATCCTTTAAAAAAACCAAAATATTTTTGATGTGCCACTTATAAAAATGAGCCAATGAAAAGGCTGTAAGTGAAGAAATCATGTTTATTTTAGGTAATTTAGAGTTCTGAACAGTTGTTTTGCAAGGCTGTGTAACTTCATGATGCAGCTAGTACCCACATATAATCCTACTAGCAATCCAACTCATTGTCACACTTACTTCTTTTATCTCCTAGCAAAGTAAACTGCTCAAGGAGACTATTTTGATTTTTTTTTTTTTGGTAGTGCTTCAGTAAAGCAAATCCTAATCTGTTCTGAAGATGAAGTAGTCCTAAGATATAAATAACCAGTGCCTCTCCCAGATTTCATCAATTCCTTCAGAAAACTCACAAACTCAATGTGGTTCACTGTAAAATGTGAGTTATAACGCCCAATTTGACTTTTCAAAATGCTCATGTGTGTGCGTGTTTCTGTCAGGCTTGAGGATTTTGACTCATTGGACTGTAAAAGCAGAATCCAGTTTTAGGGTTTGGGAGGATAATCAGAGCAGACCTTCCCTCAAGCTGGGAGTTGTCCATTACCAGGGCCCTGACTCAGAATATCACTGAGAGTGATCTCGTTCAAAGCCATGCAAGTGACTCACATATTTACTTCTCTGACTCTCTTCCTTTAAAGTTAAAATATTGGGCCACTTTTCTGACATCAGCTCACTGCCATCCAGCTATCAGCTGAAAGTCAACACAGTAAAATGTTCACCTTTCCTCCCCGAGGTCCTCCACCTCAGCAAATGACACTTCCACAGCCTCTGTTGTTCTGCCCTGTAACATCTGCCCAGCAGCCACATCTCGGGTCTGCTGGGACCATAGTTTGGCCACAGCCTCACATGGCATTCCATGGAGCATCCCTACCATCCAACTGCCCATCTCCACCCCTGTGGCCATAGCTCAGGCATCAGTGACACCTGCCTGGCTCTGACAAACAGCATCCTGTCCCCTCAAAGTGCCCACCGATTATGGCAAGGTGGCTGTACCCATCCCTAGCACAGTGTGGAGGCTCATCCTCCTCAGGGGGCTCGGGGGTGGCCTGCAGCTCCCCCAGCACAGCTCCTCACTGCCTAGTTCTCCACCCTCCCTCTCTTATATATATGTAGGATATACACACATGGAGTACCAGTCCTATGAGAGAATTTGGGCTGTTCAGCCTGGAAAAGAGAAGGCTTTGGGGTGACCTTGTTGTGACCTGAAGAGGATTTATAGAAAAGATAGGGCAAGACTATTTATTAACAAGAGCATGTAGCGACAAAGGGGGAATAGTTTCAAATTCAAGGAGCGTAGGCTTAGAGTAGATATGGTGGGGGAAAACCTTTACCATGCGGGTGGTGAGGCACTGAAATACGTTGCCGAGGTAAATTGTGATTGCTCCATCCCTGACGTGGCTGGATGGAGCTCTGAGCGATCCGGCCGAGTGAAAGGTGTCACTGCCTATGGCAGCGGGCTTGGAATTAGATGATATTTAAGGTCCTTTCCAACCGAAACCATTCCACGAATCTCTGATTCGTGCCGTGAGCACTGCTGCTCTATCTGAAACGCTGCTCGCCCACCTTCTTTCGCTTTTCTCCTGTGTGCTTGACGCCACGGGGGCAGGGTGAGGTCTCATGTGCCAAAACGCACACAGCTCCGTCTCCGAGCGCTGCCCCGCCGAGGCCGCGCACGGCCCGCCGAGCCCAGGCTCCGGCCGGGCGCCGAACAATGCGCCGCTGGCAGCGGGGCCTTGTGGGTAGGGGAGGCGGCTGCGCGGGGCCGGGCAGCGGGAGGCCGGCCCGGCCGCGGTGGGCGGAACGCGGAGAGAGCGGCGAGGGAAAGCGAGGCCGGCGGGGATCGCGGCTCCCGCCCCTGCAGCCGGCGAGCGCTGCAGAAGGAGCCGCGCTCTGGGCCCAGCCCCGCGGCAGCCTCTCCCCTTTCGTTCCCCGCCTCCCCCCGCCCTCGGAGAGATGTCCCGGCGGAGCGGGCAGTGAGGCGGCGGCCGCCGAGGGACGCTCTGAGCGGGGAGAGGCGGGGGCACGGCGGGAAGCGCTCCGTCCCTCCCTTCGAGCTCTCTCCCCTCCCTCTCCCCGCGCCCGGGCGGAACAGCGGCCGTTTTCCCTCGCCCTTCATGCCCGGGCGGCGGCCACCGGCGGCGCTGCCCTCCGCTCCCGCCTCGCCGCCCCCGCCCTTCCCGGGCTCGCCGCCGCGCTAGGCCCGCCGGCGGCCGCGCAGTGCCCTCCGCGGGCCCGGCTCTAGGCGGCCCGGAGGATGAGCCAGCAGCCGGCGGCGAAGATGTCGGCGGCTCCCCTGGCGGCCGAGGCGCTGGAGCCGGCGGCGGGGATGCTCGAGGGCCGCCAGAGGAAGCTGGAGTCCATGATCCGCGACCCGCGCTCCCCGGTCAACGTGGAGAGCCTGCTGGTGAGGGGCGGCCGCGCCCGGGGGGAGCGCTTGGCGGGGGAACAAAGGGAGCGCTGCCCTCGCCTCAGGCGGGCGGGAGGGAACGGGAAGGAAGGAAAGAGCTCCCGCGTCCTGAAAGTGCTTTCCTGGGGGAGGACGGAGGATCGTCTCCACGCCCCCGGCCGGGCCACCGGCAGCGGGGAGGTGGCAGGAGCGGCCCTCGCCCCCAGGACTGTGTTGGGCGAGGGGACGGGAACGGCGCTGTGAGAGGAGAGCGAGCGCTCCCCGATTAGCTAGATCTTATTTGGGGGAAAGTGAGAAACGTCCCTGGCGAGGTCTGATCCGGGGAGAGGGAAGCGCCTTGTTTTCCCTCCCAGCATCGTTCACACCGTTCGCTTTCGCGCCTCGTAATCACGGCGTGTCCGTCCCCAAAGTACCTGCCTTTGTGTGCGCTGCCGGGCACCCATCGCTCACCTCCCGTGAAACGTCCCCTGCTGAAGCTGAGGTTGCTGTGTGATGTGGAAATAATTCAGGAAAAGGGGACACGCCTAAGGGAGAAATGTAACTGAGGGGTCCAGTAGGGTCACATTTATTTTTCATTGGGGCAAATTGTTTCGTCTGTGTCCTGTTTCAAATAGCATTTTTCCGCGTGAGAGTATGAAATACAGTTTGCTTTAGTGAGAAATCTATGCCCTCGGGAAGAAGTGTGAAAGGGGTTAGATTTCCCCGTTTAACCGTCTGAACTCTAGAAAGGCGGCCAGGAGACAGATTATTATCATTGCTATTACTGTTGTTATCATTATTAGTATTATAATTATTAGTATTTTAACTGAACATTAGGGTCTTCAGATCTTATATTTCCAGTCTGCCCCAAAATTTTCAATGTGTCCCAGTTATGAGGAACAGAAAAAGGGGGAATAAATCCCAGTCCTTCCAAGAGTTGCCCAAGGCACTTACACTGTGTCTTTTTTTGTGCTTTCAAATGACTCAGTTCTGTTTGGCCAAAAATACAGGAACTGAGTGAACAGAATGTATGCCTGTGCTGTGTGGAGAATATAGGAATTTCCTATAACATCTGAAAAATGTTCTTCCCGAGGCTGTGGTGCTGTGTTACTCCTCAGATGTTCAGGGGCATAATGACAGCCATAGTCAATGGAGGGGAGTGGGAAACTGGCCTACATATCTGACTGGATTCAGATAAGTTTTTGCCTAGGCCAAAGCAAAGAGAGCTGCATCTGGGCTTCGCTCCCAGCATTTTCACTTTGGTATTTTGCTAGGAAAACTTTGACCTGTGGCCAAAAGAGAACAGTTAAAAATAGTACAGTCGTTCTGAAAAATGCATCAGGTTAATACTTAACCCCAGTAGACTTTTTCACACTCTGCTTTTATACTCAACAACATGATTCTTTTATTCTCTCACCTCCCATGCCTTGGACATAGTTTGAATACATTAAAATATGTTTATAGATTTCTGAAGAGAAATCCTAGCTACAAAATTGAGACTGGGCTGCTTAGAGCTTGATTTTTTTGTTTGTTTGTTTTATATGCTAGCAATGCAGACTACTTCAGGTAATACACTGAGAAAGCAAACCATGGGAGAGTGTTAGCTGGATTGTAAATGAAATGTTTTTACAGTAAAGGTCATCACTGTTCTCTGCACTCTGTAAGTATTGTTTAAAAAACTAGCAGCAAGTAAAATATAATGCAAATCAATCAAATTTCCTAGCTTGTGCGGTCTACATATCCATGTATGAAATAATGAACTATTTATTATTCTTATTTAGGAAATTTGCAACAGATTTCCTGTAAAAGCGCTTTCTTTTGGTCTCTGGTATTGCTTTATGCAGTTTGACATTAATTTTGCATTGGTGTGCTGCTAAATAGTCTGAGTATGAAAACATCATATTCATATTGAAAAATTTACTTGTTTACTAAACAGCTCACTTTCAGTGTAAATTATCAAAAGTGGAAATGTGTTTTCAGTTAAAAGAAATACAGCAACATGAACTGAGAGTCAGGGAAAGCATCTTAAAAAGACTAGCTGGGATGCCACTACTTCATCCTCCAAAAATAACAGAACCAAAACTAAAAATGTGGAATGGAATTCAAAATGGAATTCATTTCCTTACAGTGTAAAAAGTCATAAACAGCTGCTATTCTGTATTTTGTGTGCATGCTTTATTTTTGGGAAGCCGTAAAAAGCGAAAAAGTAGCTGTTAATCTATAACACATGGTGTAAATTTGAAAGATGTGAGAAGCTGAGGTAATAAGCTCTCTTTCTCTAGATAGCAATTCCACTGTCATCAAGAGATATTTTATTCAGTGGCTCTGCATGAAGAGAGTTTCTTTGCGTACCTTCCTGACCACAGGATGGCTGACCACATCCATCTGTTTCTTCAGCAGGAGAACCTATGAAGCCAAATACATTGATTGATTATGTTCCTCCCTTCCCCCTTCAGGGCCCATTAGATTTTCTAATGGGATTCCTGCTATCTTGTGTGCCTTAACACTTTTTATTAATGCCTGTGTTGAGCGTAATTATTTGTGTTTGATTAAAGCGTATCTTCAAAAAAGACCTTTACATTCTCAATTCAGAGGCATTACAAGATGGAGAACTCCCTATTTAGTTTCTTCTCACAGGCAGTTATGGAGGCAAAATAGAACATCCCAGAAAACAATCAACCAACCAAAAATGTGTGGCATGGTTACTACTACCCTTTTTCTGCTAAATAAAAAGAAATCATGGAGGATCTTCTACTCATTAGCATAGATAGATGCACAGCCAGCACTTGGTGGGGTTTGTCTGGTTTTGGTCTGATAAAGAGATGAAAAAGGAATGCTAGAGCTGTGTACTGGGTGCTGTGATAGGTGTCAGCAAAGGCATCCACAAAGGGAAGTGGTTATTACAACCTCACTGAGGCCTTGGCTGAGTGCTCCTTCTCTCATTGTATCTTGTTGAAAGCCTGTTGTTAGGTTGCCTATGTTAAGATAAATAATTTTGCTGTTGTCACAGCTCTCTGTGGTACAGTGTTACTCTTTTTGGGCATGTAACAGTGGCTATGAAAACCTGTTTCCTGTATTACATTTAGATCATACAGATTACTTTGTAAAGCTACCATATTTTTATTTTTTATTTTTATTTTATTTTTTATTATCTTTTCTGCCAGTTGTGTCATCCACTAATTTAATGAAGTGACGTTTTTATGTGTACTGCATGTACACATGGATGATAGCACTTAATGGCATTTGACCTTTGGTGATCCATAAGAAACCCTTCTATAAATACATTCCTACCGAATAGTTCCGAGTTGACAGCTAAATTTAAGGAGAGCTTAACTGTGCTTTAGTACATTTAGGCATTTATGATTTTGCATATAAGCTACAGTATGAAGTGAGTTATTTTTGATGGTATTTGTTGCACATTATGTAGGGGTGCGTTGGCAAGTGTCATCGGCTCTTGTTTTAGAGCAGATAGGTCACTGTAGGCTGTGTGAAACTACTCCAGACCTCCGCTTCCTTGCCCTGTGTAATTGTATCACTTCAGCACATGCTGAACTCAAGTCTTGGGTTGTGGGGTGGTGATAAACAGCTCTGGTAAATCTGACTATCCTCTTCCAGCAGTGCTTCACCTGGGCTGGAGCTGCTCGAGTGCAGTTGTCCAGAGAAAGACGCTGGTGTTTGCCCTTGGACTCACTCATTCAGTGCAAACCTCAGTATTTTAGTCTTCAACTTGAAGTTTGACATTACACTGGAGGTGTAAAAAGTTTGAGTATATTCTCAGTCTGAGTCAATATGAGTCTGTTCTGCTATGGTTGTGTCAGCTTTTGAAAGAAGGAGCTCTTAAAACTGTTAATTAGGCAGTGCAGCAGTGAAATTGTGAGCACAGCACTGGGCTGTGTTGGAATGCAAGCATGGTCGACTGAGAAAAGGAGAGATGATTAGCAGGAGAGTGCTCAAGTGTCTCAGAATACACATGCCTTAAAACCAAAAAAACCCAAACCCACAAAACAAAACTGAACTAATTTGACATTTATTTCTTTTATTATTAAATAAAGCTGACAGGTAAACTGTGTATTTACACTAGTTTGAACATGAATAGATGTTCATCTGCATGGATCGTTGCCATCAAGACCCTGGAATTTTACTCTTAATGAGAAATGGGTTGCAGATACAGCTGTGACTCCCATGCTCAATAGGTGCATCTGTCCATAAAGATCTCATCAACTGAATAGATGCCAACCTTGTACCAAGAGTGTTAATTGAGCAGATCACTAGGCTGAGCTCTGTTAATTCAGGGTCTCCAGGTCATCATGGCTGATACAGGCTATCCCTTTGCAGGATTTTAGCCTTAGGAATTTTCTAAATATTTAATATTTAATATGAAAGTTTTTTTTTCACTTTCCTGAATGCATTGCCACACATAATTTTGAATCAGCAAGAAAAATCTGTTGTGTTAATTTGAGCCAGCAAGTACAGGGAAGAGATGCAAATGTTACATTAGCAGGATCTGATCTAAAATTCATTGCCTACTAAGTAATTGGAAGACCAGATGATTCTCTGTTCTTGAAGAAATAGCCTTTTCTTGTTTGTTATATTTCCTGTGCTGTTATTTCTGTCTTAGTTTCTAACTCCTTTCTATGAATGTTCTATTTTTGATCTGTAATTTTAGAGCATCTACTGCAGAGTTAAAAATTATGATCCTTAAGGAAACAGAATTGTCTTTTGTTCATTGTTCCCTTCTGATGGATCTATATATAGCAGTATAGTTAGCTGGAAAAAGATAGTTCTATTTTTCTGACAGTTTTATGTGTTTTTATATTCTCTCTTATTTTACACTAGGATTAAAGTGTTTGATTTCTGTTTTGAGAAAGCAAAAAGAACTTTTTGCTCAGCTTCAGGTCTTTATACTGCCACAAGAGATGCATGCAGATTCTGTGTGTGTGTATTCACAATAGGCATGTTCACTCCCTGTATTTCATCGCTGTTGATCAGATTGCAGAGTGTGTCATTAGTATCCTTTAATTGTTCAATCTTTGTAACAAGAGAAATATGAATATTCCTACACTATCAAATTAGCAGAGTTTTCTTCTGCTTTATATGTGCAGGAATAAAAATTCAGGAACTGATCACTTTTCCAAATATTAGTAGTCTCAGTTTCAGTTGGAATGTGTGCAAATGCTCATTAGAACCTGTTTTTTAAAGTACATTTTCAGTTCTAACTAATGGCAGAGCACTGCCAAAGCATTTGGCTCTTTGTCTAGTAATGCAATCCATAACAAAAGCTGCCTAATTTAAAAAGAAAGAAAAGTGCTACCTCAGTAGCCAGTCTCCACAGCAATCAGCTGATGATTTCTTGCCAGTGTTTGATCTACAAAATATGACTGGAATTGTGTCATTGTCACAGAGGAGCTGACTTTGGATTTTAAAGATGAAAGTGATTGAAATTTGGTAGTAGAGTTTTACATAATGAAAGATATAAAACAATTAAATATGTGTATTTTTATAACTCGTAAGCATGGTGAGTTTTCGGGGGAAGAATGCTATATTGTGTCCAAGGTTTCTTCTCAACTGTTACACTGAAATGCAGTGAACGTTTCTGGTAACAAATGTATTTAAAATACGTTTTTCTTGGTACATCCCCCTTAGTTAAGAACAAGAATACAATGTTTATATTGGCAGACTTGGCTAGTAATAAACTTATTTTAATGAGCGGCTCGCAATGTAAACACGAGGTTGAATGTAGCTCAGTTCCCCAGCCGTACCTACTGTGTGCGTGGAGCTCCTGCACAGGCGGTGCCCGGGGAGCGCCCCGTGCCCGGCCACTCCCGCTGCCCGAGGGCAGGTCCAGCATCGCCTGCGTCCTGCACTGGCAGCATTAAGTTCATTGCCTGCTGACAGACTTGTAACGCTGTATGTTGAAACCAGGGATTTGCCCCCTAATGCGCAGAGGGGTTGGAATATTTGGAAGATCGTGATTTTGTGAATTTTGTCCAGTTTTCACTATGCTGGATAGTCTCAGGCTGCAACAGGCACTGTAGGGACTTAGCTTTTTCTCTGTGTTTGTCTGCTACTGTTACAGCTGTTGAGACAAGTTGTTTTTGTTTTTGTTTTGTCTGTGAAGTCTTATGGAGTTTTGTTGTTGGATGGACACAGATTTCTTCACTGTCATGTGAAACATGCCTCCTGTTCAGTCTCTGCTTCTTTTGTTCTAGGGTGCAGAAGGTGATAGATGTGAGAAGAAAAACAATCTGGGTGTCACATACAGTGGGGTTTTGATTATTCTTGTCTTCCATAATTTTAGGAATGACTTACCTAAGTCAAATCTTTTGCAAAAAGTAACCAACCACGTTTTGTGTTTTCTGTGTGCCCAGATGGAGACTAATGAGTTATGATGTTAGTGTTCGGCATTGTTACTTTAATTCTATAGTCATTTCATCATTCACTTTTGGGGGGGATAGTGTTGTTCAGATGGTACAATTAAAAAAAAATGGTGTTCAGGAGGGTCTGAACCCTAATGCACTCCTATCATTTTATGGCTTCAGACAAATCTTTTTCCAATGATATGAAATGGAGATGATGAAGCTTTATTTTTAAGATGCAGAGGTGAATCATTTAATATTTAGAATAGGCTTATGTGATTAAAAAAATATGATCACAAGTAAGCTATGCCCAAGCATTTAATTCTGAACTTTGAGGGTTCAGGTAATCAAGTGATTGTTCTATTACCTTTTGGCTGTTCTAAATCATGGGTACTGATTTTATTAGTCTATATTTAAAGTAGAGAATTACAGGATCCTACATAAAGCAAGATTAAGTTTGGATGACTCATCCAAACACAAGAATTTTCTTGTGCATTTCTTCAGGAGGAAATGAAGAGGAGGTCACATACAGGCATGAAAGTAGGCTTGAATGACTATGAAAGTAGAAAAGTTAGGCTTTAGCAAATACTCCTATATTTTAATCTCAAAACAAATAATGTTCACTGTTGCTGTCACCAAATAAATAAATAACTAGAAGAAAAAATGCCTGAGTTTCACACTTTCTTCCAAATGCTATTTAAAGTTTAACTAAAATCTTGATTACCACTTAAAGGCTGTAACGCATTATTGTTCTTTGTCCGTGTCACTGCTGTTACAGGTAGCTGTCCAAAGTCTATAGCTTAATTGTTGATTAAATATCAAACACAGTTCTCTCAAAATGGAGAGAACATAGATTTACCCTAGTATGGAATATATAGAGAGAAAGATCTTCAGGTGTTCTTTGGAAACTTCTTTTGGTTGAATGAGCTCTGAATTTGGAAATCTGCTTGTGTTTGTTGCTACTGTACAACTTGATTGACCCTCTTTGTTTTTCTTCTCTTTGAAATGAAGAGTGCTGCATTGATAAATTCACTGTGTATATGCATACTTTCGAAGAGATTATGCTCTAGAAACAATAATAGCACAGGTTTTGGCTGAGGTGTATACAAACATTTGGCTTGCCCGTGCTATGAAAATGTTCTATTTCATACAGAAAATAGTTTTAAACTGGTTTTCCTTGTGGTTTATGAAACAGGTTTGTTCTAGTCTCTGGTTTCAGTTTAGTGCTG
Organism: Sylvia atricapilla; assembly: GCF_009819655.1. NCBI lineage: Eukaryota > Metazoa > Chordata > Aves > Passeriformes > Sylviidae > Sylvia > Sylvia atricapilla. The sequence goes on from NC_089142.1 coordinate 13,991,261, forward strand.
ATTATGTTAAGTGCAAGATTAGGGAGACAAGCCTTGTCATTTGTTGGATGTTTAGGACACAGATTTTTATTTGTAAATGACTTTCAGTGCCATCTGCTATATAGGGAAAGCTATACTATGATAGGCTTTTAGAATGTGCAGCTAAACTCATTGGAAACAAGCTGCCGTAAATAGATAAAAGATCTTGTGGGGTTACTTAATTTTGGTTGCACCCCTTCTTGCACAATTTTATAACTATGCTTGACTTCTGAATTAAGGTATTTTTGTGGAATTTAAACTTTTGTGATAAAATAGACATGAAGTCTCTCAATTTAGGAATAGAATAGAACTTCTAATAGTTCAGGAAAATGGAGAAGAGCAGGAAATAATACCACATTGGAAGCTGTTGTTTTAGTGAGTAATGAAAACCTTTCCAATGCCAAAGGGGTATGCATGCACAATCTGTTTCTTTTAGGGAACATCTCAGGACCTCCTCCTCCAACAGTAAAATTAGCCCACTTAGGCATTAAGCCATAATTTTTATTTCTTGGCCTGTTCAATTTAATGACCTCTTTAGGGTGTATAAACCTGGATTATAAAATATCTCCCCCCCGTATTATTTTATGTTCTTTTATATGAAAAGTGACTGAGAACAACTGCTTGAATTACTCATCTGGCAAGGATTATTATTCTATTGCAGCTGCTGCTATTAATTTAAACATTATTCTATGTTAATTTTTTTTCTCTGTGAGCACAAAATAATGATTCTGTTAAATTTAAGACTTGTATCCATGCTGGTATTGCAAGCACTTGAACTGAGCTATAGATCTGATAGGAAAAGCTGAAATAGCTGCACTTTAAAAAAAAAAAAAAAGTCCCATTACTAAATTGTTAAGTTTTGTAAAGCCATTTTTAAAATTGCTTTTAAGTTCACTTTTCAGTATTAATTTAATTTTATGTAATACACTTCTTTTTTATTGTATTTTTAAGTTATTTTCCTTATTCCCCACTCATCATCTTCCCAGAACTGAAGGATTTATCTGGACTCTGCAAGTGTGGCATTATTGCGAGTGAGGGTGGGAAGCAGCAGAACTCTGTTGTCAGAATTCTGCTGGTAAAACCTAAATGTAACAGCAAATGAGGCGGCCTGAACATTGTTCTATATGCATGTAGTGTTCTGTGTCAGGAATATTTTAAGTTTGTATTAAAAGAGAAATAATAAATACACTAGTATAAGCTACATCTCTTGAAAAAATATTATGTTGGCAATTCCTTTTAATCATAGACATCTAGGTAGCTCTCTGTTTTAAAAATGATTTCTGCTAGGATTATGAAGAAAACCTCTAAATATGGACACTGATGAAGAATGGTTCATGTGCGTAGAAGCCTGAAACAGTAGCACCATGAGGTGTGAATCATTTCATCTATTTTAATGGTTGGCTGCCTCTGAAGAAAGGCAATGTAAGTGTCAAAATAAACTATTTCAGTGCTCTCATTTTTTAGAAGAAATACCAGTATTTGTTCCCACATGTGCCTTGCAGTGTTTCTCAAGTGCCAGAAATGCCAGATGTCCCCTCTCTACCTGTGAAAACATCTTTGGCAAATTTTGACGGATACAAAGTGGTAAATATAACTTTAAAAATTTTGTAAGGTATGACGTTGTTAGTGACTTAAGAAGCTCCTGGCTTTATTTTATATAACTCTACTGCAGGGCTTCACTGAATTCGAAAATCAGAGACAGCACTGAGCCAAATTGCAGAGCTTATTTTATGTTTTCTGCATAGAATGGACTGTTTTGTTTGTGCCATATTGCTAAAAGAGTGTTTGGTATAGGTTAGGTAAAAGTACATATGGTGATATGGTATTCATGTTTTGAAATCACGGTCTAAATTTATGAGGGAAGATGTGTCTTACAGACAGATGGGAATTAATAAAATTGCAGTATACTTGCAATACAAATTCTTTTTTGTTAAATCAAAACCGAGTGAATGTACACTGAAGTTATTTCTATTTATCAGTGTTTTACATCAAATGGATACTGAATACCATGGAGGACAGGAATGTTTTGCCTTTTTGGAGAGTGCAGGAAGCATGACTGAAGACAAGTCTTACACACATTTTATTCCAAGGTAGAACTTTTTAGTTCTATTTTGATTTCAAGCTTATTTTCTAGAGTTTATCAGAAGAGGCTGCCATGTAGTTGGATTCCTTTCTTGGCACATGGGAATCGTTCTCAGGTTTATACACAGACTAAATTTCTGAACTGTGGAATTTGTATTGGTTTTACTGCCATCATGCCTTGATTTTTTTCTCATGTGTGAAATCTTACCACTGGTGGATCAGTTGTCCTCTAAAATGGAAGTTGGAGAGAAACAAATGTGTTTGAAACTGTAATATCATAGGATCACTGATGCTGAAAGCACATAAGGATTGTGAGAGAAGCATGACATTGTTATCTTCTTTGTGTTTGATTGCATGTAAAAAAGTAATGAAAAAGTCGTTATTGTGGTAAAATGTCACCATCATCTCCAAGTTTGTATCTAATAACTCAGACTGTGTCAGGGTTCTCCCCTGTAGCTGGTGTGGTATTGTCCTGGCCATAGTGGGAAGTTCCTTGCCCAAGGTTGTCCAAAAACATCACTGTGGTTACAGTGAGGGGACAGGAGGCCTCACACAGATGTTCAAGTGCTGCTGTAGTTTCACAGAAAGATTCACAGAATACCCTTTCAGCTCAGAATATTTTTGTGTATCCTTCTGTGAATCTGTGATTTAAATCAAAACCAGCTGAATAATCAGCAATTTACACTTAAAATGAACCTTGCCACTGCTCAGAGTGAATGATGGCCACATCTGTAGCAGCAAGTGAAACAAGAGCAGCACCAATTATCTCATGTTGTTCCTGGGTTATTTCTGAAAATGCTGGTCTTTGAGTAAATGAACATCCCCATTCAATAATCAATTTTTGTATGTCTGAACTTCCTTTGACAGTGAGATATATGTAGCTAGTTGTATGCACAATTTCCATGTAGGGTAATAAGGAATGACAAGAAGTTCAAATCATTCAGAGGCCAAATTTTGTCTAGAATGGCCTGAAACACCAAGGTCATGCTCTTACCTACTCAACGTGCAGTAAAGCTGTTAAACTGTTTTTTGTTGATGCAAGGACTTTGTATCCCCAGATTTAAATTATGCTTTAGTAGAGAGTTAGTAGTGATCTCTGCTTGCTGTTAGGTAGTGCCACACTGTTGTGGCTGTCCTGTTTCTGGTTAGGTCATGCTTGTGTGCATATATTCATATAAGATGTGTGCAGAAATACTCTTAGAAGAGACCAATGTGAATTTTTTTTTTCTTCCCCACAGTCTTTAGCCAAGTGCATATACTTCTTCTGACCTTAATGGTCTTGATGCATGAGTTTTTTCTTCAAATGCAAAAAATGTGATTCCTTGAGGAAGCAGCTAATGCAGGTGGCTCTTATGGGGATTAATCTGCTGTTATTTGTCTGCAGGAAAACTGTTTTCCACTTATAAAACCATGAGGAATTTGAAATCTATTTTCCATTTTGCTTTGCTTTCTCAAGTAATTTAGGATATTCACTTAGCCCTGAATTTCTTGTCATATTTTTGTTAAACAGTGGGGGTTTTTGTTCATTCTTTGTATTCCAAAGATATATTTGCTCAAAAAAAGGAAAATTATTATGGTGGGATAAACACATGCTAAATAAACTGAAAAATATTCTTCTCTTTTAAAATCTCTGTTTTGCTACCATAATCTCAGCTGATATTTTTAATATCAGTTTGTAAACAAATTTTGTTAGAGTTTTAATTTAACTGTCTTTGCCTATCTTCTGTTAAATGACAAGGTGAAAAGGCAGGATTTCATTGCCTGCATATATGAAATAAACCACTACCTTGCAGAGCTATTATCAATTGGAAAGAATCTTTTATATCTGGTTCAGATTTTACAGTGCCCAGGAGCCTTTGCTTGTACTAATTTTACCTTGAAAAGGGTGAGAAGTAGTCCTACCATTCTGAACATACAAGGTACTTCATTGTCAGATTGAGACCAAACTTCCTGAGGATGTGGGTTCCTTTGTGAAGATCTCTGTCAGCCATAGACAAAGATGTTTGAATGCTCATGGGGATGAGGAAAGCCTAAAAATGCTGTAGGGTGCTGTATCTGTTTCTGAATTCTAAGAAGCAGAAAGCAATGAGATTTTGCAGACACAAACTCAGTAAACAGGTGAGTGCTGTGCTTGGGTCAGATAACTGTGGTCTGTAATGTGGATGCAAATGCAGCAGTAACTAAGACAAGCTTAAATATTCTCAGGTAGTCTATAATGCTCTCAAGGAAGGTACAACAGAGACAGTGGCGCTTTTATTTTGGAAAAGGTGGGAACAGCAGAGAACAGATGTGTTCTCAGATATATGCGGCAACTTATGTTTTCTGCCTTAAGATTAGCACATTTAGAAGAGGAACAAACATGGTCTATTCTTCTGGTGGTCTGGATAATTGGAATAAGGTTTTCTGGATTATTCTTTAATAGTCTAGATTTTGCTTTTTAAATATGTGTATTTTTGTATTTGTTTAAGAGCTTCCATCATTAAGGGTAGTACCAATCTAATTTTTATATATTTAACAAAAATACATCTGTCTTGGAAGAATTTGTAAATGAACCAGTAAAATTGTGCAGTGTTAGGTGAAGATACCAAACAACTTTTAATATTAGAACAAGAAATCTTCAGAAATCTGACAAACAGAGAAGTTTTTCAGTATGAGAAACAGCCTCAGTGATCTCAGAAACTTTTTAATCCCTGTCTTTCTCCTTTAGTAGTTATATCCATTTAAAAACAAATGGCTAACACAAATAGTTTCACTATCAGTTAATGCAGTAGCTCCACCTGCTTCCCTGAGGCACCACCTTGGTGGTGACACAATATTTGTGCTGGTGTGTTGTGAATTGCCTTGAGTACCGAACCTGGATTAAAACTAGCCTGAATCATTTTCTCAGCTAAGCCTGGCATATTTACAGAACGATTACCAGCCATATTAATTTTAACAAGGACAAGTGCTGGATTCTGTACCTGGGATGGAGCAACCTCAGTTGTGTGTATAGACTGGGGAATGAAACACGAGAGAGCAGTGCCATGGAAAGGGACCTTGGAGGTCCCGGCTGATGGCAAGTTGGACATGAGCCAGCAGTGCCCTGGCAGCCAGGAGGGACAACCCTGTCCTGGGGACGTCAGGCCCAGCATGGCCAGCCAGGCAAGGAGGGGATTGTCCTGCTCTGCACTGGGCAGCCTCGCCTCCAGTGCTGGGGGCAGTTTTGGGTGCCACAGTATAAGAAGGGCATTAAACTATTAAATGTGTCCAAAGAAGGGCAACAAAGGTTGTGAAGGGCCCTAAGGGGAGGCTGTATGAGGAGTGTCTGAGGTCATTTGGTCTGATCAGCCTGAGGAGGAGGAGACTGAGGGGAGACCTCAGTGCAGTTACAACTTCTTTGTGAGGGGAAGACAGACACTGATCTTTTCACTCTCAAGGCAGTGAAAGGACTTGAGGAAACAGTATGAAAGCTGTTTCGGGGGGGTTTAGGTTGGATATTAAGAGGGTGTTTTTCATCCAGAGGGTGGTTGGGCACTGGAACAGGCTCCCCAGGGAAGCAGCACTGGCCTGACAGAACTCAAGGAGCATTTAAACAATCCTCTCAGGCACATGATGAGTTTTTTAGGTAGTCCTGTGCAGGGCATAAAGTTGGACTCAGTGATCCTTGTGGGTCCCTTCCAACTCAGCATAGTCCATGAGTCTATGAACTATCACAATAACATAAACTCCAAACAACCCACAATCCTGAACCTCTCCAAAGCAAACTAAAAAATCCACAGCATATCTCCTTCCTTCAAAGGGCTGGGTTCCAAGTGGATGATGTGTTTATTGATTAAAATATGCAGCCTACTTTTTCCAAACGCAGGCCATCATCTGCTTGTCCTACCACAGTGTTGGTAATGAAACTTTGAAGAGAATGTGGGGCTAAGAAAGAAATTTTGTGTACTGCTCTGCAAGTACTGTAGCTTCTTTCAGATTTCAGAGAACTTCAGTTCAGCTACAATATGCTAATATAAACTTAGGAGAAAAGAGAATGAGAATAAAAGAATGAAATAAATTCCACTATCACAATCAGGGGTAATATCACACTGTCTTACTAGTCTGTGTACAGAGAAAATTGTAGAAACTGGAAAGGGCTTCTTTTTAAAAAAACTACTGAAAAGTCAATTCCTATTAGTACTTCCCTGTGTTTGATTTAAGTAATTTGAATGGATTTTTTGTGCTTTAGTCTATTGCTTTAATCTGTTCTTTTAGAAAAAAGCAGGAATCTGTGAGTAAACATGCTTGTTTTAAAGATAAATACTGGCTCATATTTTCTTCTGGAAACAGTAGAATCCATCAACATAAAAAATGCCAAAATGACTAATTTCAGTTGTTAGCTGCCAGTGATTAACTAAAAGTTGTTCTTAGTGCCATGTTATTATTGCTCTATCTCCAATATGTGGGTTCTGTTACACCGACACAAAGCAGACTGATACCATTGCAGCCTGCTTTGATACCTGACTGAATTAAATTATATAAATAGTAATTTGACCTTACACTTATGCAGTTTTCTGTTTTTATACTCTTACATGAGGGCAAACCCATCAACTGCATCAGTCGTGTTACCATTGAGACAAAGGTCGTTCTAAAAAAAAAAAGGTATTTCAACCAGTGTCTAAACATCCTCACTGTAAAGAATTTCTCCTTGTGTCCATTATAAATCTACCATCTTTGAATTTAAAAATGTTACCTCTTGTAACATTTTTAACAGACGCTGCTGGAAGGTGTCAGTCTTTCCAATGAGCCCCCTTTAAGTATTAAAAGGTCATGATAAGGTCTCCCTGAAGCCTCTTCTCCAGGCTGAACAAAACTGATCCTCTCAGTCTTTCCTCATGGGAGAAGTGCTCCATCCCTCTGGTCATTTTGGTGCCCTTCCTCTGAACTCGCTCCAACAGGTCCGTGTTCTTGTGCTGAGGACCTCAGAGCTGATGCAGCCCTGCAGGTGGGGTCTTACCAGAGCAGAGCAGAGGAGCAGAATCCCCTCGCTCACCTGCTGCCCACACTGCTTTGGATGCAGCCCAGGACATGTTTGGCTTTCTGGGCTGCAAGGACACACAGCTGGGTCATGTCCAGCCTTTCATCCACAGCACCCCCAAGTCCTTCTACTCTCAATTCTTTCATCCTCCAACCTGTCTGGATTGCCCCTGCCCATGTCCTTGACTTGGCACTTGGCCTTGTTGAACTTTATAATGTTCACATGAAGAAGCAGGCCAGTAGTTTACTGCAGTAACTGGAATTAGTATCAATTTTTTTGCCTCAGAATGTTAAAAAACTATGTCAAATACAGTTTATGGAGAGAATAGCCACTTGTGGTGTCACCACAGTCAGTTTTACATTCAATTTGTTTCTGATTTGTAGCCTGATATTAAGTAATTCAGAGATGTTTTGGTAACAAAACAGATTGAGGGTTGTAAAAAAAAAAAAAAAATTTCACCATTAGAGTGCAGGAACCATGACAGGACGAATTTCTGTAGATACTGGATTTCCTGGTCAGATAAGCTAAAGGCAATTTTCTTTCTGAGAAGTGGGGGTCCCAGGGAATAGCGCTGGCCAATTACTTTCATACAATTTCTTTTTGACAACACTAATGTCAAAAATCAAATACAGCTAATCAAGAATCTGTATTGTTATACTTGTTCAGATGTTGTCAAAACATGAATATATCATTCCTTAACCAAAAAAAAAAAAAAAAATATATATATATAAATTTCTACGTCACAGTGTGAAGATTCTTCTCCTGTTTGAATTCTTTCCTCCTAGATAAACAGATTAGTTAGCCAGACATGAATTTTTAAAATTATTACTCAACAAGTCATGAAAGTCAAATGGATCCTAGAGAGATGGATTCCTGGAAGTCTTTTGAAAGACACTTTAGGGTAGGGGGAATGTTTTTCAGAAATATTATTAGAGTGCAATTTTGCAAGCCTTTACATGCGTGTTTAGCTTAAAACATTTTAGTAAATACAATTAAGTGGGTAGGACTACTTACAGGCCCAGAATTAGACATAAGGTTGTTTCAGTCCACAGGGCTGTGGATTGGGTGGTTGTTGCCAGGACTATGTAATTTTTCCTTGTCATCCCTTTGATATGTAAGATACTTGTTGTACCCACTTCATTCTAATCTCTCTTCTCATCTTAGAGCAACATGGAGCCATTTCAGCTGAGGCTAACAAACGAAGTCTATTTCCTAATAAAAATACACTCTGTTTAAGTGGATTCCTGACATCTAAGAGCTGATGTTTGAATGTGTATTCTGTTAGCATGTAGTTCTGTTAGCTTAGTCATTACTGCTTTGAAGCCAAACAGTTTACTTTAAGTGAAATTTAGTAGTGCATTCAGTAATACATTCAACTAATTTCTGTGGAATTCTGCCCTTTCTTTCTCAGGTATTTCATTGTGTTGTTGGATTGAGTTTTGTATGCTTTATGGAGGAATAATTGGAGGAAGAGGAAAGGGCAGATGTCCTGGCTCGATGTCCCGGCTCCAAGTGATGATTTTATTTTATTTTTTTTAGACTCCAGATGTCTTTTTCTGTTACTAGAATATCCAGGTGAAACTTGGAGCATAACTGGAATATTTGCAACTGTGCCACTGTGATGAAAATTGCAGAATTAAAATTACTGATTTATCATATCATTAAATATGAACAGGTTGATAGAACCTTTTTATTATTTTTCTAAAAGACAGTGTCTGAAAAACATTGAATGTTTTCCATGGTGCTGTCAGTTTTCTTTGAGATAGTTGATTGGAGTCTACAATGTTTCTTGTTGCGTATATGTATATATGTGTGTGTGTGTGTATATGTGTCTGTAATTGGAAGACAATATTTCTTTACTGAAAGTGAGTTTTGGCCAGGGATTTGTTTCATGTGCTTTACTTGAGTAGTTATAAAAATATGTTACTCTTAATTTCTGCTATGATTATCTAAATGCTTATTTTCTGAGTTTTTGACCATTTTGACAAACATGAATATGTAACACTGCAAATAATAAGTATTTTTCAATATTTTTAGTGAGGAAATATATATACTACCTGTCTTTTCTTTCCCTTTAGCATTTCAGTAAGTTTAATCAGGTAATATTGGCTGACAGATGTTTTCTCATGTTTATCTCATTTTGCCAAGTGGTTAATGAAATTCACTTTGATTTTATACACACTTTACTTATTTTGGTAGAAGATGCACTACTTTTACTAGGCTAGTCTTTGAAAAGCAGTTTTGACCCAAACTGTCAAAAAATAACCAACTATCATCTTTTTCTACCCTTTTTCTCCAAATGCACACAGGTCATCTCAAAAAGAATAAATATGTATCAGAAGTTTGGGGTAAATTGTATTTCCTAAGCACTACTTTGTTAGTAATTGTGGTAACTGCTAACCTATTTACTCTTCATAAGAGAAACTTTCTGCAACAAACCTCAAATGTCGTTGAAAGAACACACTTCACTGTCATGAAATGCATTTAAAAAATTAGTTTGATATAAGTGAAGAAAGCTGCAGTCTGTCTTAGACCTGTGACACTGGCTCCCTCCAGATCTGCAAGCTCTCTGTGTTTAGAGTCTGGGGAGTTGCACTGACTTTTCTGTAAATTGTTATGCCATTTTCCTGAGCTGTGGTATTTGGAGACAAAATGTAGCATCTGACTAGGAAAGAGGCAGCTTGTGCTGGAAAAGATGGTGAGCTTTTCTGTGATCCTTAATTCTGTGGAATTTCATTGCCTAATTTTGGATCAGTCTCTCAAAATCTTAGGCTTTCAAAGAGGGATGATAAAGCTCATCTCTGTTTTGCAAATCTTCTTTGCTCAAGAGGAATGTAATTATACACCACAGGCTTCATGTGAGAGAATTCACTGGTGTGGTGACACTGTAAGGGCCAGTTGATGTGTGTTCCTCAAGGAATGCTAAGATGGATTTGCAAAGTCTAAATCTACTACAGGAGCCAAAGGCAAATGTTTTGCGATTGCTGGTCTGGCTGTGGAGTAGCACTGCAGTGTTTGGTACAGCAGGACTAGGCTCCAGAAATCATGTCCATAAAACTGTATGGCAGCACTCCAGCAAGATTTAAGATAAGTTGAATAAGTAAGGCTTATCTGCAGTATGGGATAGGAAGTTGAGAAGGAAAAACGTTGTTCAGATTTTTGCAGGGTGTTTTTTTTTCAAGAGTAGGGAGGAAAGAGATTTTCAAATTGACAGTGCGGATACATGAAACTCGGGATAAACATTCTTTCAAACTACTTGATATAAATCCAAACAACACTTTTATGAGCGAGGTCATGACCATTGTCTTAAATAGAATGAGAAAGGAAAATTACTTGAAGAGGTGAAGTGATGTTACTGTTTCTCTGTAGAGGACACTAGTTTGCGATTAATCTTTTCCCAAAATACGTCCTTAGTGATACAGCTCTGTGTGTTTACGGCTGGAGGGGACCCTTCTGCATTATGTCAATGTTTGTCTTAGAAATGGTCTTTTACCTTTCCACTCTCTTGAAATTTACAGCTCTATTTCCTAAGCAAAAGAAGGTACTATTTGCATATGTGAAGAGTTTTTTATGTAGTTACATAAATATTCACTGTTTTGACATTATGACTTTCTTTTTATGTTTGGCAGGAAGTGAAAAAATGAACTTACTAAATTACTCTAAAATATGTAGGGAGTGTTTTGTTCTTGAGACATCTGTCTGTCCATTTGGATGTGAACCATAACTCAGTGAAATTAGCAGAAACGGAAAACATTTTGTGTGGATGAACTCATTGCTGTTGATAGTATGCTTAGCATATCTTTCTTATAGAATTATGGAAGTATTTTCTATTCTGATTAGACTAATTAGTATGCTAAGAAACCATTCTAAAGATTTGTTACAGCTTCTTTTCAAATGATGTTATATTGGTAGAATAAAAAAAGCAAGTTCTTTATAACTTTTTGTTGGTTTTTTGTGCTTTTCCCTCCTCTCTGTTTTTCAGGTTTGAATGAAATGACATTTTCTCAGGAGTAATTCCCCATACATGGGACTGATCTGCCTCTGTTGCTGTATTCTTTCTGCTGCTTTCTCACTGATTATTTTACTTCTCTGACCCTGCAGTGAGTAGGTTTAAGGAGCTAAACAGCCAAAAATGAAAACAGCAGAAGACCTGTCCAGTTTAGATCCTTAAACTGGCTTGCTCAGGGTGAAAAAAACATAACTGCTGAGGCAAAGGAGGGGTGGGGATTTTTGTTTAGGTGATAGGTAGACTGGTTTAGACTGTCCTGGAACTTCATCCTCAGACCTTGAACAGATCACTTCTGTATGCAAACATAGGCTGCTTGACTGGTTAATCTGCAGTTCTGAAAATTACTGTGGGTTGCTGTAATTTATTTACTCATTGTTAGGTGCCTGCAACACACAGCTTTGGAAGCAAATGTTAGTATTAACCTGCTTTCGAAGTTTGTTTTGAGAAGAGTTGGGTGGAGTAAGTTCTTGAGACATCCATCCTGACTGCTGTGGTTATCACCAATAGCAAAGGCTCGAGCTTTCAATTTCTCTGTGGTTTTTATTCAACTGCTTCTTAATAGGATCAACAATGTAATGGCTGTCTTTTGCAGTCTGGGGCAAATGAAAAGAAACAAGCTTCAAAAGGTTCTTTCACACTTGTCCTTGATACAGCATGTATATTCAAATGCCATATAATGGTAATTATTTTATATAAAAATTACCAGTATTGGTCACTCTTAATGAAAAGTACAAGCTGTTCAGTAATTCCATCTCAAATCCCTTCCCATAGAGCTATTTTTGATCGCCTTTCTTCAGTGAATTGAAACAGAGCAATTACCAACATGTTTTACAGTTTCAACATTTCAACACTTGTTATTTGTGGAAGTCCTTCAGGCTTTGTTAGCAAATGTAGCAAAAGATGTAGTAAATAACTACTTCATCATGTATTCCAGTGGTCATTCACTACAACTAGGCTTTTTCTCATTCTACCTTTAAGGCAATCCTGCTTTAATGATTTTGACTCAGATATGTTTAGGCATGGGTTTCAGACTTATTAACTTTACTTTTCAAAAGTGTAATTATAAAATACTTCTATACATCTGTGTAGTTAGTGTTTGCAGTACCTGTGACAATTTGTTTTGTGTAAGCCAGATATTTTGAGATGTTGAGACATGGAGGTAGGTGATGTAGGCGGCATAGAGTTTATTTATAAATGTAGTAGGTGCATTATTTTTAATGTCATGGAAGGAATGTATTAATGCTCTCATTTACAAAACCTTTTAATGAAGGGCTTAATTGTCTGAAAGTTATTGTAAAAGTGATGAAATGACATCACAGAGCTAAAGCTAAAAGATTGGACAGATTTCTGTGTTAAGCTATAAACTGCATTCCAAGAAATTACATAAAATAAATACTATGAATGTAAAGTTCCAGCTTCATAGGGCCACCCAGGTACTCTGTTGATGAAACCCCAGTGGTTCTTGCAGTGGTGTGTGCCTCCTTATGGCACAGTGCCAGGCTAGACCCTCTTCTGCTCCCCAGTCAAGTTTTTGAAGTGCTGTTAAATAGTATTTCTATCAAACATTTGATAATTTACTGACAGCATTTTTCAGTTATCTTGTCTACTTCTGTCAGATTCCACCATGCAGTCATGCTCACTCAAAAACTCTCTTTGCAGCATATGGAAGTTAAATGTTTATAACAGAGTTACAACCTAAATTGTGCAGTAAATGTAATACTTTTACAGAAAATGTTGGCATAGTATCATTTCATACAACACATCTACAAAACTTCTTTCTAAATGGTTACTGATAGTAGTTATTTGGAATTTCTCTGCTTTGGTAAGTTGGTGGAGTGCCATTGTTTAGCTGTGAAGTAGAACTGGAGTATTGTTTTTTGCCATTGAGCAGACTGAAAACCAACAAACCTTCAGAGAGCAATGTCAAGAAGGCACTAAGGTCAGAGAAAAACTCCTGGTGTCCTCCTAAGGCCTGTAGGTGCATCTAAAGGAAAAATAGTCAGCTGAACTGTTGTAATCTAAAGAGAAGAATTCTGAAAAATATTATTTAAAAGCTTGACTTTGTTGGAAAAGGTCTGTAATATTGAAAAGTTTGTGGTGTTTTCAATCTGAAGGTTTGAAAAAGTTTTTTACTGTGTGATCCGATGAGAAAAACAGCAGGCATTTTTGCAGATCTCTTCACATGTAATGAAGAAAAATATATTCATTGTATCAAAATATGACATGGCAACCTGGACTGTGTAGATGAGTTTAAATAGCTGTAGATGTGCTGGCTGAGTAAGACATTGCAACTCTGACGAACAGCTACAACTGTGGTCAAACATCTCATATTCAGAGCAGTTAATGACAAGTCATGAAAATAATGCAAGATCAATTTTGAGAAAATGAAATTTTGTCTGGGAATCCAGCTGCTATGGAGCTATAGCAAGGAAAGAAACTCAAAGAAGAAAAGATCAGGAGATAAGAGGAACACAGGAGCATGGCTTTGTTAAAAATCTACTTCTAACATTGTATTACTGGCTCAGCTAAAGCACCACTTTTTAAAAAGCCTTAAAATCAAAGTAAGACAGTTCTGCTGACTTCAATTGAAACAAAATGGATCTTGACTGAAGTGCTGTATTGCAGCACGAAGAAGTAAGAAGCTTTTATCCTTCCTCCTTATTTCTGTAGCATAAAGACTTGATGCAGCTTGGTTTTCAAGTGGAAGTTGTGAAAGCTCTTACTTCGTTTTCCTGCCTGCTATGCAGAATGGCTTACGTCTGCATTTGTGGGGACAGTACTTCATGTTCCTCTGAGCTGCCCAAAAAATCACTGCATAAATTTCCATTGATCTTGGGTCTTCTGTCATGCTTTAAAATGTGCATTCTATCCATTTCTGTACAGGGAAAGACCTAGATCTTTTAGTGAAACATGACACGTCAGCAGGAAGGTTGTGCAGCTGGAAGGCCACTGTGTCTCAGGGCTTTTGGAGGGGTGGATGGAGGTCTCTGTATGCATCCTCTTTTTTGACTTTGTGAGAAAATTTAAAAGGAAAGAGTTGGTTTACTAAGATCATGACTGGTTGGAAGAATGTGCATAATTACAGCATGCCATAGTTATGCAGTCAGTCAGAAAGAGTTTTAATAGAGCATCATGATTTATTTTGTCACAGCTACACTGAGTGTTGCTTTAGTGTTTTCTATTGTAAATGTCATTGTTTGGATAAATTGCAAGTCTTAAGGTTGTTAAAAATTCATGCTTTTCACAGAAATGTTCACATGGTAGCTCATGCAGATGGTTCTGTGTTATGTACCACCTTAAATTTGAGGCTGATCAGGAAATTAAATAACTTCCCGTCTAATCGTGTACTTACTAGGGGATAGTATTTGAGCAGCTGTTCCTAGGGGTGGGCAGGTGCACTATTCTGCTTTCGTTCAGCTACTTCCTGTGGTGAGTGGGAGATTATAAAAATGAATTAAAGTATGATGATAATTTCTTAAACATTTTAGAAGATGAAAATGTCATATTGTAAACTGTGCACATACAATCTTAATTGAGATAACTGAGGGGGTTGAAATCAATATATAGCAAAGCATGGTTGCAAATTTATATATGGCTTCAGAATATTGGAGACTTTTGGAAATGTCAGCTCAGAATGATTTCTACATACTTATTGGTAATATTCCCATAGTAGATTTTTTCCTAACACTCTTTTTAAATACAGAAGATCTAAAATTGTGCTTGCAAGGGGTTTCATATATAAAATATTTCTGCTTGACAAAGGCAATGAGTTAATATTTTAATTAGCATTCTTATTAATTGAATATCATAACTGTAAACGTAAAATTGATCTGCAAAACAGTACATCATAGCAAAAACCCTGATTTCTGGTAAACTACATTTTGGTAAAGAAGGGTAATGTTTGTACAGCTAGAATGGAGTTCCATATCTGAGATAAGGATAAGGCTGTTGCTCTGAGGGCAGCAATGGTTTTCATGTGGAAGAACAGTCTCCTAGTTTAGAAAATGTCTGTGGTGCTGTCTTGGGGATGTGAGTTTTTTCTTCCCTTTTATAATTTTGATGCAAAGAGAAGTTGCCATAATGTAGCAGGGAAGAGCCAGCAAACACTGGTAGGGAAGCAGCTCTGAAGGCTTCTTGGCATAGAGGGGGAGTTCTGGTTCTTATTCGTGAGTATGTAAAGTGACTTAAAGCCCCTGCTCCTGAGCATAGCTGTAAGTGAGGAGGACAGCACCAGAGTGGCTGTGTCCTGCCCTGGCCACTATTGCTGCTCTGCCCTCAGCAATGCACTGTGGGCTGCAGGGGCAGGGTGCCTGGGAAAAGGGATGGTAAAGGCAGCATTTATATTAAACTGATCCTATTTCCCAACAAAGCATGTTAATTGTTTAGCTGAGTGCTGTGTTTGCAGAATGGATGAGATGTGAGCTGTGACATTGAAAATTCATGAGTGAAAATTCATAAGCAGGAAGAGGAAGGAACTGCATCACTAATCTGGTGTTGTTGAGCACCAGAAATCTCCACCTAGAATTGTGTCAAATTGCAATGGGAAGCGCAAGTAAGTGTTGTTGAGATCATCCACCTTTTGGTTTGCAGTGTGGGATTAAGGTTGAGTTGGGCTCTGGGCATGGTCTTCGCTGCTGGTATTGATCAGAAACAGCCATAGCCATAAATTACAGCTCTATAGTCTGCATGAGGCTCAGCCACTGCTTTGAGTATCTGCACAGGGAAGACTTTATTGGCTTGTTGTAGAGTATCTTTCTCTGAGAACTCAGGGCACTTGTGATCCTGAAATCAGGGCTGTCCTCTTGGTAGAAGACTGGAGCTGAGTTTTTTCCTTTCACCTGTACCCCTAGTTTGTTGTTGTTGTTTGACTTGTACCCTACTCAGCCTGTGCTGTCTACCTGAAAAGCTTACCATTTGTCTGTGCTGTCACATCAGAGGTGCTGGTATCCCCTACTCTTGCTTTGTGAGCCTACTGGATTGCTTTTCATAGAATCATTAAGGGTGGAAAAGATCCTTAAGATCATCAAGTCTAATCACTAACCTAACATCAAAAAACTTCCATTTTCAGATTACTTCCCCCAACATTATTCTCATGGATGTAATGTGGGGAATTCTGGAAACAATTTGCAAATAATGAATCATATTCTGTGTTGATGTACATATACTGGTGAATGACCTGAAAGTCATCTATTTCACTGGCTCAACAAGAGACTTCGTGGCACATGGTTCTTTCGCTTGTTGATATTGGGAAGGACTCAGATAAGAAGTCGTCAAATCTGATTTAATTTATGATGCTTTGTGGACAATTTTTTTACATATGCATGTAGGATTAGCTGCAAAAAACTGAATGTGGTCCTTTTACTAAAGAAAATTATGAATAAAGATTGTGAAAGTCTAGAATTAGTTCTAGAATTTTGACACTAGTTTGAGAATTCTGGCACTAGTTTGTGTTACTAGGATTTTAGAATTTTACAGGAAAGAATTTTTTAAATAATTGGCTTCAGTTTCTCCAACATTATCAAACAGTGGTGTAGCTAGGGAGTTAAATTTCCATTTAATTAATTTGCCTTTTTTTTTTAAATAATTTAATACCGAATTTATCATACATTTTAGTAGTAATCAGAATTAAAGTCAGTACAGAAACTTTGGTTTATAATTGGAATTAGGCCATTCCGATTGAAAAAGCCATAATAATTTTAACTGCTCCTTTCTTCCTTTTGCCCAAATCTAAGTGATAATATTTAGAATTCCTTTCATAATGTGTTTGGAATGATGTTTGACATTTTCCTCTGTAATCCTGTTCTAGCTTTTCATCTTTTTAACTATTGACTATCTTTCTTGGCTGCATTATGTCTTCTAAAACTCTGGCCTGTTCTCTCTGGTCATTTTAATACTAACCTGGATTTTCAGTATCATGATTTACTGTAGAAACCTGTCTGTGGATTTTCTTTCTTTCTTCCAAATCCTTTGCATGAGCAAATGTGATCTTGTTGTCTTGCCAAACTTTCATCAATATTTTAATGATTAATAGTAGACCTTAAATATCTTCTAAATTAATGACTGCAGTATCTCCTAGCCTGTCTAGCACTTATTGCCTGTCCTTTGTAGAAGTTTTATGTGGCTGCTATTAGGCAAATAGAGTCATACGTGCTTTTCAAACAAGTTTCCATGACAGATTTGTTATTCAGATATATTGAAGTAACTGTGGGATCAAACAGAATAGTAGGGATTAGCTGCACGTTAATGAATTTTCACAAATAGTTGTTGTGGTAGTAACTAATTCAGAGTTTCTGAAAAGTAGATGTAAACATGGGTGATTTGAGCATATAATGAAGTTAGGTGTATGCTTTCGAAGAACTGAAATTATATTTTCAGGTCACTGAGTCATCATAAAGGATTACTGCTTCTAGGAGTTCTATTTTGGTATGTAACTGAAGTATTTCCACTGAGAGTGATGGCATTCTGAGTGAAGAGATGGGTTAAATATAGATTTGCATACTGTGTAGTATAGGGTGATATTAAAATTTAGAAATAAGTATTACAAGTTAAGCTGCATGGTGGGTCATTGCACCTCTAAGTGATGAAAATTAAAATGGGATCTTCTTATCTTTGACCTGTGTACCTCCATCTTCTTGATTTGTGAGAGGAAGTTAGGAATCAGGAACTCTCTTGAAGAGTAAAAGGTAGTAAAGGTGCATATCGACTTCAAAATGTGGTGGGTTTGGATGAGATTTTTTCTTGGGAGCTTGGAGACTTGTATGTCCATGTGAAAATCACATTATTCGTGGATAAAAGGTCAAGTGTGCATACAGAGAGCAAAACCTTTGATTTTACTTCATCCCTAATAAACAGAAGAGTGAGTTTACAATAGCTCAGGAATAACATCTGTACTGTGAAAAAAGGTATATTTGCTCTAATTTCAAGATTTTGCAATAGAGCTTGTGTTAGTAGAGATAAGTCTTTTTTGAGTTGGGTTTGAAAACTACTATTTCCTAGGTTGGCAAAATTGTGCAAATAACACTAGATTCAAAATTCAGATACTGAGAATTCAGATGTCTGGGAAAACAGACACTAGAGTTCTCTTAAAGATAAATCTTATATTTAAAGTATGGCCATAACTTGAAATTACTTTCACTCTTAGCAGTAAAAGTCTAAGGAACTTCATTATGATTTTAACTCTCTTCTAAGAGGACTACAGTTTACTTTGCCAATTTGATGTGATTCCTTTTCACAAATGCAAACAAAAAGATCTTGTATACATAAGCACACCCAATTGTTTGATTTGCACCTACAGCTGGAACATGGGAAGAGGAATGTTTTGGGAACTCGTTATGCAAATGCCAGACCAAGTGTCCCATTTTATTTCAGAGTTACCATCTAGAGTATTACCACAACAAATGGCCTTTTTTAACGAGAATGAGGTTTAACCAGCTGTAAAATTGATAATCAGTCATGGTATTTCAGAAACTGCAGTGTGAGTGGTTTTTACATTGTCTGTGCAGTAATGAAAAGTCAAGTTCCTAGCGCATTGAATGTACCTGAAAGTAGTTTTTAAGTTACCCAAGAGAAATTTTAAATACTGAATTTTGTTTGTGTTTATTGGTTTTTTGGTGGGTTTTTTTTTGTGTGTGTGTGTTTTTTTGGTTTTTTGGGTTTTTTTTCTTTTTTTTTTTTTTTTCCACTGAGCAAGAGGTGAAGTTGCATCCAGGAAAGAATGCACAAAGTGTTGCACAGCGACCCATTCCATGCTGGATTATCATGTTGAAGGGGAAGTGAAATAAGATTGGGCAGTCAACCTTTGTTCTATTTTATCCTCTAAGTTTTGATAATTTTTTTCATTCTAATATGTGTGTATGCAATTGTTCTGCCACTCCTAAGTGTAAAAGTTGGCTTAAAATAGATGCAGCATGACTTTAAAACATTACTAAATGGTACATTTTTTTTGTTGTTGTTGTTGTATATTTCAAAGATTAGAAAAATTGTTTTATTGCACAGGGCTGATACTGTTTCTGCAAGCTCATAACCTGCTTTGTAGCAGTAGCAGCTGATTTGGTTGTTGCCAGAGCTGACATTTGAATCCAGCTTCTGTTTTCTCACATTTCACGGAATTATTTAGATTGGAGAAGACCTCCAAGATCATCAGACTCCAACCTTTGACCAATCACCACCTCATCAACAATTACTCCTCCAGCCCCAAATTTCCAGGGTCCACTTTCAGGTTGGGAGGATGAGGCAAGATACAATGTACTGCTGGTTGCAGAATGGTTTATCTTTAGTATCTGTTGTTGAGACTCTTCTCTTTTTCCATGTATACTTTTGAGTTTGGCATTATATTCTCTTTTGTCCAGAGCATGTAATACTTAAGCTGAAAGAAACTTGTATTACTTCCATGTAATTATTTGTAGGGATGAAAGCAGCTTGTGTGAGCATGAAAAGACAGTTTCCCAAAGTAACAGCATGAAAGTGGATCACTAGATTGAATTAGGAGTTTTTCTAGCCTAACTTTGCTGTTCCCAGCAGTCGTCAATAGCTCAGAAGTGTCTGGGACAGAGTGCAGAAGAAGAACTCTGCCTGTTGAATTCCTCTCTCCCAACTTGGGGAGACGGGGCAACTCAGGGAATCTCCGAGGTAGATGTGGTGTTTTTCTGTCTCACAGCCCTTGACAGTTTTATCTCCCTTGAATCAAATAGCCTTCAGCCCAATGTAAACTCCCTGGCAGCAGAAACATCCCATGGCAATAAGTTCTATGATGTGAATAAACCCTTCCCTTCTGTTTTAAGTGTCTTGCATGCTGGCTTCATTTGCCTTCCATCTTCCTATTAATGGGAATCCAGCTAGCCAGGAAGTCTGAGTCACCACATACGTAGGAGACCAGGTTCCAGTTGAATGCCTGTGATACTGTCTGATGTTGTCTCTGCTTATTTCAATTTGTGCTTATCCATCAGGCGTCTCTTATCTTAGATTTGACTGCAATACAAAACAAAACAATCCTGATCTTCCACAGACAGGCCCTGGTCCGTGATCGATGACACTGTGATAATACAATTCACGATGAAATATTGTTTCAAAAATATCCTGTCAGCTCTTCTAACAGCAATGTCTAGCCAAATAATTTGTGGTATTTCTGGAGACCCTGTCAGTAAGTGAACTCTGATTGAAGCTATTTCCAGAATAGAATACAAATACCCATCATAGGATAATTTAGGATACAAAGGACCTATGGAGGTCTTCTGGTCCAAACTGCTGATGTGCTCATTATCAGCTTCGATTAGATGATGTTTAAGAATTTTGTTTGGAAAATAACTAAACGTGAAGATGCCATATCCTCTCTGGGAAACCTGTTCCAGCTTTTGACAATGGTGGAGAAAATGTTACCATATTGCCAATTTCGGTTTCCCATATAGCAACCCATGTCTGTTGTCTCTTGTCCTGCTTCTCTGCTACAGGGCCCACTGCTGACCCATGACCAGCTTTTTGTTCACCAGGACCCTTGGATCCTTTTCCCAAAACCTTTGACTAGCCAGCAAGTGCCAGCCTCTCCTGGTGTGTGGTGGTATTCCATCCCACATGTGGGGGTCTGTGTGTGTCACTGAACTGCGTGAGGCCCCTCTCAGCCCATTTCCCCCAGCCTTTCTGGGTCCCTCTGAACAGCAGCTCTGCCCTTCAGTGTATCAGCCACTGCCCCAGTTGTGTTATCCATCAGGTTGCTGAAGGTACACTGTGTCCTAGCTTTTGGGTCACTAGTAAAAACAAACAGTATTGGTCCCAGTATCGCTCCCATTATTAGTCCCTGGGGAATGCCAGTGGTCACCAGGTGCCAAGTTGGACTTGATTCTGCTGATCACAATGATACTTTGAGCCGGATGGTCCAGCCAGGTTTCCACCCAAGTGATTGTTTGTGTACCCAAGTGGCCCATACAATTACTGCGAGAATCTGTGTTGAATACCTTGCTGAAGTCTAGATAAACAATACTGCTCACACTTTGGGCACCAAAACAGTCATCTTGTTAGAGAAGACAAGTTGATTATATACAATTTACTTCTGATCAATTTATTCAGTTATCTTATTTTCCATTTAATTGATAATGATGTCCAGGGGCCTGAACTTAAATGGAATTTGGCCTGCTTTTCTGCAGGTCCTCCTTGTTGAACATGGGCAGAAAATTTGTCCTTTTCCACTTAACAGGAGACTCCCCCAGTTGTTGTGACCTTTCAGAAGTGGTAGAGAGCAGCCTGGTAAAGGTTTTAACTGGTTCCTTCATGCCCCTCAGATGGATCCTGTGAGGATGCCTGAAGTGGAGCTCTGTATGTCCCAGGGAACAACAGCAAAAAAGGCATGAAGTGCCCATCTTCTGTCCCCAGATCTCCTGCTGTACTGAGACAGTGTGACCCCATTTACTTTTTTTAGTTGCTGATTTATTCGTAGAAGCTTTTTTTCTTGTCCTTCACACCCTTTCAGTGTGAGAGACTGTGCATGTATGTGTGCATATTCTGGTTTTCAAGGGACAGAAATACTAAATGCTTCCCAGTTTAAGAGAAACAGGTTTAATCACAGTCATTCTGTGACTGTGGCATTCATGCTCCAAGTTATGCCCTTTTATGCACAGGATTTTTATCACTATCCAAAGTGACAGAATATGATTTTTTTATTATGGTTGTACGTGACATTTGAATATCTCACAGACACTGATAAGGTGATGTTTTTCCTGACTGAGGCAAAACTGAGGTGCTGTGTACAAACACAAATGTTTATTGCTTGTATATGTCTCTTCAAGCTGCAATAGTTTGGAGTTTTTTCTTGAGTGTCTTAATATTATGTAATGTTTATTTTTAAATACAGTTCCTTCTGATATAACTTGCAATTAGCATTAAAAGCTTCTGCAAACTGATTCATAAGGCAGAGGATATAACAACACCCACTGAGTGGAATTTATGGTTAGATAAACAGATCAGAAATCAAGAGCTGTTATTTTCCCAAGTTTGTGGTCAACTGTAATAGAAATTTTAAATTTTGTAATGAATTCATATCCTGGCAGCTTCTCAAACAAGGTTCTGCAGTTCCTTGATGTCCTAAACTTTACATAACTAGTTTTTAGTGACTAAAGAAATAACAGTTCTTCTATGACTAAACTAATTTATTGATGAAGTAGTTGAAAAACTCCTTCAGAAGAAATTTTTTGTTCTCTTCTGTGGCGCTTTGCATCACCTCCTCTTCAATGAAAGAAGCCCAAAGATCTTGATAAAGGCTACCCACAGCTTTGGGGGCAGTTGTTTGCAATGTGAAAGTCCTAACTAATCTTGTGGGAGAATAACTAATTAATATAGATTTGTGCCCTAAACAAACCTCTCACTCAGAAACTTGGAAAATGAGTAATTATAGCAGCAGATTGCAATAGGCATTCACCAGACTTGCTGAAGTAGGTCTTTCAAAACCTACAGATAGCAAGTTCTTGGCAACACTTCTTTTCTTCTGCTTTACTTCATACTTTTTTACAGTAAGAAATTCTTTATTCAAGGACTGTCTTTATCTTTGCAAGAACAGAAGTTTTTGGACTCGTTGATGCAAAAACTGATTTTAATGTTGCTGACCTGCCATATGCTCAGGTCAAAAGTAATTGTAGCATCACAGAATAACTCAGCTTTGAAGACCTCTGGAGGTCATCTAGGTTCAACCCCTGCTCAAAGTGGCTGCCTAATGTCTGTCCTGAGTCTCCTTTTTACAGAACAGCCAGTCATGTGGTGGAACAGGGTTTGTTTTTCTCCTTTTTTGGGGGAGGAGGGGGGAGTTTTCTAATGCATTTAGTTGGGC
Source organism: Sylvia atricapilla (assembly GCF_009819655.1). Taxonomy (NCBI): domain Eukaryota; kingdom Metazoa; phylum Chordata; class Aves; order Passeriformes; family Sylviidae; genus Sylvia; species Sylvia atricapilla. Next base: position 14,014,175 of record NC_089142.1, read on the forward strand.
TTGTCAGGAGAGACAAACTCTATTACAGTCCTAGAGGCTGAGGCTATAGTTAATTAGAAGTGTTTTAAAGAATGATTTTAAACAGTTGCTGGTATTTTTAGTGCAGGGACATTTTATAATTTGTTCTGAATCAGTGACTACAAAAAAACCAAGTCGTTTTATAACTTGTAATAAATTATGCTTTTAAAGGAGGAGGGTGTTAGGTTTTTTCTTAATTTTTTTCAAGCCATGTTATTTGCAGCTCTAATTACTGTAATAGAGTTAGTTACAATTTTTGTTATTTACCCTAAAATAAGGGTCCTTTTTAGTTAGTAGATGGTCTACTTGCATCTTATTAGTAAGAATATGTAATATAATAAACCACCAGCATTACATGAAGGAATATATAGGAAATACATTTATCTGAAAGCAAGTTCACAGTGGAATTGAAGGGTGAGTGATTCTGATGGTATAACACACAATAGATAGTTGCTGACAGTAGCTTCACAGACTGAACTATCTGAGGTTACAAAAAAACAAATAGAATAATTTTCATGGAGAAGTGAGATCCTTAGTTAATATGGAACAAGGATGACCTTGTGGTCACAACATGATTTTAAGAATAGGCTGCACATCTGTCTCCATCCTAGAGCACAGATGAGGCTCCTGACCTTTTATCTGTGTTCCTGATGTTACCTCTTAGTCCAGCAGCTGTAGCCTTTGGAAGCCCTTTTTGGGAAAAAAGGAATGAGTAAAATGCTGTGTGTTGCATTTGGATTTTCTTGAAACAGTAGGTAATTCCATTTTTTCAGGATGTCAGAGAAACAATTCCAGGCATAGGTTTATTTTTTGTACATTTGTAGATAGTCTTTTTGCAGTTCTAGTACTTGGACTGTTTTGCTTGATTGCTTGGGCGAACTCTATCTGAGCTGGTGCATAAATGACTGAGGGAAAGTGACAGTCAAAATTACTGCTCTTGCTCTCTTGGTAAAGAGCAAAGATTGTTAATAAAGGCCTTGGAGATTTACAATGAATAGGAAATTATCTCTAGTGTCATTTTAACAGGTTTGTATTTCTGGGCTTTGGTGCACAATAATGTTTGAAAGCAGTGTGAATTCCAAAATCAAAAGTAGCTAAAGAACTTGGATATGTGCTGTGACTTCAGATGGAAGCAGATTATGTGGAAGTACTGAATTTTCCATGGCTACAGTGATAATCAGCAACACATGCAAGACCAGTTTTATTTTATTAAAGCTTAAAGAGATAATAGCAACAACCAATCTGGAGAAAAAAAAAAGTGCATTTTTGTAATGGTTAAGGTTTTTGGGTTTTTGAAGTGAATAATATTAACCTGTATTTTCAGAGCTTCTGGTTTTCTCCTTTTTCAGTCCTTTTTCTTTGACTGGATTTATTGCCTTTGTGTATTTCTTACAGTAATTTGTGAAGAGATTTTAGATAGGCTTGGAAGGAATTTTAGAGATCACTGCTAAAGGATCCACAGCTGGACCTACTGTAATAAATATTTCTCTAGCTTGTGAATCTCTTGCAAAGGTGGTTTCTCAAGTCCTCAACAAGCTGCATTATGTCAGTTTATCACTACTGCTATTTAGAACATTTTCCCCTAATCTGCTGCCTAATTTTTGTGCCTATTGCAGCTAATTTTTATGCTATTTTTGGGGAATGTGAGGAGTTGTCTATCATCACCATTGCTCATAACAGCCTTTTATGTTCTGAGAGAACTTGTCCTGATTCCTTAGGCTTACTTTTTTAAAGACTAAAGTGTCTGATCCTGGCAGCCCATTTTAGCACAAATTGCTTACCATTTCCCTGCTCTTGTTAACTTCTGTTCTTTTTCAGCTTGTCTTTTGCAGTCCTCTGTATAGGGATTCACAGAACTGGGCACAATATTCTGGCTTAGGCTCTACCAATATCAGTGAATGATTTCTGATCTTTATTTACAAAAGAATCTTAGTTCTCTCTGAGGTATTATCTAATGCACCTCCTGTTTATGCATCTTAGATTGGACTTCTAGTCTGCTATAACCCCATGTCATTTTCCATGATCTTCCTGGATCATGGTCATTTGGTCATTATTTCAATTTTTATATTCTGTGCATTTAACTTCTTTGAAAAGCCCTTTTTTTCCCCCTTTTTGTACTTTGAGTTGCATCTGATTGTATTTTTTCAGGGTTTTTTTCCTTCTTTTTGAGGTAATTTTGAGTGCAGTAAAAAGCCTGTGCTCAAAACTCCAAGCTTGGTATCATGAATTTATTTATTTTATTTGTAGTTCTTAATAGATCTGTTTCTAATTCTGTTGCTTTATTGTGGCAGTGAAAATATTCTGTGGAACTGAAACACAACAAACCCAAGGGAATTTCTTTTTGACACACTTTTCCAAGTCCTGATGATTACCAAACTCCTAATTATTATCTTCTGGACCTTTTTGCCATGATTTCCTGTACCTTTTTTTTTTTTTTTTTTACTTTGCTAATGTGAATGGTGAGTCTTGCCTTTTATTCCTATGTTAAGATGCTTTGCTTTATTGATTACTCCCTATAATCTGCCAGAAATCTTTTATATGGCACTGTTTTATCTTTGAGAAGAATACAAAAAACCTTGAAACCCTGGATCTCACATGTTAATCTTCTATGTGTTTACAAGATGATAAATGTCTTGTTCTAACTCTCCATCACCAAATATTCTGATCTGTAGTTTGGAAAACCCTCTGCCTTTTAATGGGAGTGCTTTGATTTACCCTTTTTAGTCCTACTTATCTGTCCTGTTCTAAGTTTTCAATGTAAATTGATTAGGACAGTCTCCTTAAATACTGAGAGTGAATTTCAGTGGATCTTGCTGTCCTCAGCACTTTTCTTCATGTATATAATCATTTTCTTTAGGATTTGTTTTCATTCTTATCTCAGAAAGCATAGAAAACTGAAACCCTCTGTGCATTCCTTGTTTTTTGTAACTCCTATTGGATATATTTTTATCATTCTTAATATAAAGTATCTTCCATTATTTTCTCTTGTCTCTTGTAAACTACAACTCATTTTACCCCTTTTGACTTCCTGATCATTATTTATATGCTTTTACTGTTCTATGGTGTTCCTTAATGTCCATCTTGATGCATCTTGAACAATTTTGTCATTATACTTTTGTAAGTATTTAGGAGGAAGTTGCTTTTGGGCTCTTACCATCAATCGTTATCATTACCCTTTCACCCTGTGCCTTTGAAATAGCAGGGGAAATGTATAAAACCATTAAAATATGCACATAAGATGCAGCACATAAGAGGGCATGTCTTGAGGAGTATTGCTTGTATGATGAAGAAAAATTTGCCTGTATTTGATAGCAGACAGTGTTAAAACCATTTCAGTATTTGTTTACCTTCATGTACAGAAATCAGACTGTAAGCCTGTTGTTAAGTATTTACATACTCATTTGTGCACAGTAGCTGCTTTTAGGTTTCTAAACTGTACATACTCAATACTGTTAAAAAAAATCTGTTAATTAATGTAAAACTGTTAAAAAACTAGAATAGCAAGACCTCCCAGCAGTAAGTGTCGGCTGCATTATCATGGCCCAGATTAATCCTTCACATACTGATTACTAATGCTTAAGTAAGAGAAAAATAAATTGCAGCATATCCTAGAGATCACTGAGCAGAACAGGCTTGGGAAAAGGCTGTATTTGCCTTGCATATGACCTTTCAGTTATTTTTCTTATTGTATGCTCTTACTGAGCTGTTCACCTTGCATACAAACGTAGCCTCTGTGCTATGGAAAGAAGTAATTGCTCAGGAAAGACCAGAATTATTTAAGGGTCCCACTGGCATATGGAGAACATAGTGGAGTCCTGGGGCAGTCCTGGGGAGTCCTTAGTCCTGGGGAAGACTCATTAGATGCTCACTTCCTGTGTTCGTAGATTTGGGAAGTTCTGCCTTTAAAAGCATTTAGGCTCAGTTAAAAAAAAAATGCAATGTGATGTTACAAGACTTTTCTATCCTTACTTTTTACTGCAGCATATTATATTAAATTTTATTTGATGATTTGGAAGAGGAAAGGAATATTGTTTTGTTATTCATATAAATAATGGTTTATTAAATTTTTCGTAGGATCTCATGGGTGTAAGTTGGAAGGGAACTCTGAAAGACAATCTATTTCAACCCCTTGTCAATGGGCAGGGGCATCTTTCACTAGATCAGGCTTTTTATGTTTATTGCAGGATTATGAATTGTTTTCTGAACTAACTGATACGTTTTCTGTTCAACTACCCACTGTAAGGCCGGATTTTTTTTTTTTTTCACATTATGAAAGTGAGGAATCAATCAAAATAGCCAAAGCTGCCTTTGACAGCCAGTGGAGTTTACATGCACATATCCATGTTAGACAAGTTCAGACAGTTATTTAATGTCAGAAACTCTTATGAACACAGAATGGTTTCATTTGGTGAGGGACTCTGTGGGATTGCCTGGAATTAATATTAAGCTCATTACTGAGAAGCTACTAGTATTTTTCCCTATTACTGACCCTTCTGTCAGAGAAGCTTCCTGTATTTCATGACCTTTTCTTGCCTTTTTTTCCTTTTGTTCATTCAGGTTGCTAAACAGTGCAAACTGCTTGCTGGGAAAGCCAAGATACATGTTGTCCACAAAGGGTGACTGCTGTCAGAGTGGGATAAACTCTGCTCCTGTCCTCCTACCCTCTGTAGTAGGAGGGTGTTGCAAAAGTATCAAGTTTGGCCTTTTCTCTTGGAAACCATTTCAGCCTTTGCCATCAGCAAAAGGCTTTTGATGGGGGCAGATCTGTCTTTGCCAGTGATACATTTGCTTGGAAGCTGCTATTTTTGGCCTGTTAGCTGGGAGTCTTTTGTAAGAGCAGAAAGCGGAAGTGAGCAGTGAAATCCCTTTAATAGCATATTTCCTGGTTGAAGTGACTTATCTGTGAGGCCGAGACAGAGGAGACGTCATTTCCTGGATTACTTCTCTTCAATCCCAACTGTCTGTTTTACTGCATAATTTTTTGACCCAGCTTCTTAATTGTAGTGAATTTTTCTGTTAAGTCGTATAAACCAGGTCTTTCAATAAAAATGTAAAGCTTTAAGGAAACAATTTTGGCAAAATGCTAGTGTGCAAGACAGATTTTTCATAAATTACATGTTGATATGAACTTGAAATCTCTTACCTTGAAATTTTGTTTAAAAGCTTAAAATCTTGTCTTTGAAAGAGTATGATAATAAGATTTGTTCACAGGGCTAAAACAGGTTTGACACACTTTCTGTTCCTTGTGGTGACAATACTGATCACCTTTCTTTGACACCAGCTGTATCTGGCTGTGTTCTAGAGTTAGGACACTTCCAAAGAGCTAAAATAGTCAGTTGTGCTGTTCTCAAATTTCCTTTCATTAATAACTACTTGTGGAATTTTTTACCTGGAGCCCATGAAAAAGAGGCAAAAAGAGCTAATTAAGAACTAGCTGCAAATGTGATTCTCAGTTTGTATAGGCCACAAAAAAGCCATGGAATCAGATGACATGGGAAAAAAGTGACATCTGAAATTATAATATACAGTTCAGCTTAAATTGGAACTTATGATTGACTTGAACCTTTTAATCCAATGTCACTAAAATTTTTGTTGACGACAATCATTCTTTCACCTGATGTTTTGCATAAGATAGAAGTCAAGTACACTATATATGGGTTTCTTGGTCAACCACTAAAATATTTTCACATGAAAAGACATCAGGTGACCTCACCTCTGTTTCCCTTCGAAACAGGAAGAACAAAAATATGCTCTGCTGATTTTTGTTACCACAGACTGCTTTTACATCTCTCTTAAAATGGCTACCCAGTTGTTAGTGATCATGAGACTATTTTCCCAGTAGCAGTGAAAGAAGAATGTTGGAGTTCAATGTAGGCTGCCATCTAATTGGAATTGATACTTCACTGAGCTAGGTAAAATCCTAAAAGGTGGCCAGCTGTTCCCATCAAGGCATTCAGTATGGTCCTTCTCTACATGTCACAGGGTGAGGATCCATATTGCTGCAGATAGAGTGTGCTGCAGAATAAGATACCCTTGTTTGAAAGTGATGTTTGCCAAATCAAGGATAGTAGGGATTTCTATTATGCTATTTTGCAGGAAGTCATCTAAAATTAGTACTTTCTGTTGGATTTGTCCAGATTATTGGGCATTACCTGTGCAATTCATGTAGTGAGTAATCCATACGTATATAAAAACTTTGTTATTTGGTTTTATTGTCTCTTCTGTAAGAGTGTCATGTAAATTTGTAGTAAGTCTTCTCTTACTCTGAAAGATGAGTATGATGTCCTAGTGCATCACTTCTTTCTCCTTAATGTGTCTCGCAGCAACTGTTATGATCAAGGCTGAAATAATTCCTAAATTTACTGTTATTAAAGCAACTACTGTGCCTTCTTGATTGACCTTCTCTTTGCTTATTTACACTGTCTTATGCTTCTTTCTGGTAGGAAGTTCTAAAACTTGATGTGTAAGACCATCGTAACAGTTAAGGTTATAGAGTCAAGAGTAAAATTCCACCTTTTTGCTGTGCAGCAGTACAAATATTATAGGTGTCACAGAATGTTTGAGGTCGGCAAGGACCTCTTGATACTGTCTAGTCTTAACACCCTGCTCACTGCAGGGTCAACCAGAGTAGGTTGCCCAGGACCGTGTCCTGTCAGATTTTGAATATCTCCACTGGTGGAGACTCCACAGCTGCTGTGGGCAATTTTTTCCAGTACTTGACCACTGTCACAGGAAGACAGTGGTGTTCAAATAGAATTTTGTGTGGTTTACCGTATTTCCATTCTCTCTTGTCCTGTCAATGAGCAGTGCCTTTTCTTCAGTCCTTCCCGTCATGTACTTTACAGACACTGATGAACTCGCCTGCCCTGAGTCTTCTCCTCTCAGGCTGCAGAGTCACAGCTCTTTGAGGCTCTTCTTGCAGAAATGCATCAGTGCCTTAATCTTACCAGCCCTTTGCTGGAGTCACTCCAGTAGATCCCTGCCTGTGATGATTTTGGAGTGAACACTGCACTCCAGGTGGGACCTCATCAGTGCAGGGTGGAGAGGAACCTGCTGTTCACCAGGGCCCTCAGGTGCTTCTTTGCAAAGCTGCTTTCCTGCTTGTCAGGCCACAGCCCATTCCTGATACCTGGAGTTTTTCCTCTCCAGCAGCAGGACTTGGCTTTTCCCCTCAGTGACCTTTGTGAAATCCTTCTCTGACCAGTGCAGGGGTGCACTGCTGGTGACTGGCTCCGAGTGGACTTTGTGCCACGGATCAGTCTTCTGGGCCGAGCCTTTCAACCAGCTTTTAATCATTTGTCTAACCCATACTCCATCAGCAGCTCTGTGACACTTTACAAGACACTTTCATTTGTTAGAAGATCATAAATAAATAAATAAATTCTCTTCGTTTTGGAAATGGTCTTAACCATTAATGTGTTTTGGTATTGCCACAGATGAGGTGGTCTTATTTTTGTATGAGCTTATGTAGGACAAAGTGGCATTCAAAATGCATTTAATACTCTTAAGCTTTGCCTTTGAATCCCTGCAGACATTTTATTAAAAAGAATATAATAATTTTAGTAATATTTGCAATAAATTATACCTTCCCAGATAATAAAAATTATAAAATCAGCAGGTTGTTAGCTATAACCTCAGTTATTAAGACTGAAAAGCTGTCTAGTTCTGTTGGCTGCTTATTAATAAACATGATGTGGTCTCTGACTTAAATCTCTGTGATGCCCTGTCAAGGCTCAAAAACCTGAAAAAGCAGTCTCAGGATTTTGTTCTTAGGGCAATGAATAAAGCTGCCAGTTCAGGCTGAGCACTGGAGCTGCTGACAGTAATTGGTGTCTCAGACTCCTCTTAGTATCTGAAAATAATTTTTAGTTTTATTTGTCCCTGTGTAACTGGAAAGGTCTTTGTGTTTGAAGAGTAATTTTCTAAAGTTTTTTCCAGGTTGCAGAAAGGTGGAATTGAGTAAAGTCTTGTATCAGGCATTTAAAATACTATTTTTAGTTTAGTTATGGTGATCTCATCCCTTGCCATTTTAGGAGTCTCAATTGTTTTCTGCTGAGGCATTGATAATGGGTAGCAGAATGGCATGTGGAGTTCTGGCTCATCTTCTGTTGAGTCACTTAGAAAAGGTATTCTAGTCTTGTGAGCCTGAATTACGTGGTGAATTGTCTTCGTAAGTTTAGATCACGTCTTGCTTCCAAGAAAAATGTGTGGTTGGTTTTTGAATGTCCAAAATGAGAAGGTAGAGAGGCTTTGATCAAAGCTATAATATGAATATACAAACATAACGTCTTTGCAGGAAAAATGTAACAGAAGTAAGAAAAATGGATTGACTGAACTCAGTATCTTAAATCAGTGTTTAATGAGTAAGATTACTTACTGATTAAGATTAAAACTACTACTCCAGTTTAAGTCCCAGTGCCACTAATCAGTGGTAATATAGCTGTACTGTTTATAGAACTTGGAGCCAGCCAGTGTGTGTTGGCTCCTCTGCTGGTTTATAAACATACTTGAGAGCTTGTTTGATTTGCCTACTAGGAATGTAATGCATGCTTGAATAATATATAATCAGTCTCAGTGCAGCAATTTTAGGAAAGTTGTTAATTAAGATTTTAGAACTCAATTAACTTTTTTTTCTTTTTTCTCAGGACGGCTTGAATTCTTTGGTCCTTGATCTGGATTATCCAGCGCTGAGGAAGAACAAGAACATTGATAATTTTTTAAATAGATGTAAGTGGCAAGTAGCCCTTAAACAATTACATTATTGTGATCTCAATCATAAGAATTTGAGTGGTCAGAAATGCATTGCCTGTGGTTATTCTATTAACTTTTATAACTCTTGAGTTTCAGAAAGCTTTGGAGGACCATTTATTACAGAGAGAAATTTCATTTTAGGGAGTTATATTGTGAAAATACATTGGAAAATACCAGATTTTCATTTTCCTAAATACAGTTGGAAAAATGCTTTTATGTTATTTTCTTATCTTACATATGTGTAGCTACATAACTTGCTAAGTATATCCTAGTTATTATTCTTCAGAAATTCATTACTCTGAATGTCAACATTGTTTATATAGTCATATTTAACAGAGAAGCCTTTTGTGGGTTTTTAAAACTAAATTGTTATACCTTAAAATCTGTTGGTTAATTTTTGAATCTTTGCATAAATGTTTGTGATTCTCACCAAATTAATTTCAGACAGGATCTTGGAGTTTATTAAGCATATGATTCTTCATCAGAGTAGCTGTATATTGTGGTTTTAAAGTGTTTTCTATTCATGTATATTAGCAGAATCTTTTTTCTTGTAAAAATAGCAGACTATTTGTTTTAAAACGTCATTTGCAGTGAGTAAGCCTTCTTGGAATAACAATGCTTTGTAGTGAGCTTATTTTGAGATTTTTTTTTTTTAAAAACTTTTCTATTGCATAGGTTGAGGTTAGGTTACTGCAGATGCAGTCTTATCAGCAACTTCTTTTAAATTCTTTACTCCTAAGAGCTATATGTGTCTGCCCTCTGTTGCCCTGAGACTCCTTGGAATATCCACTCAGACTCCTCACTTAAAAAGTGGCTGGTGTAGTAATTTGTGGTGAGTTCTTTGGAATGCAGTGCTTCTCCATGAGGTTTAGCAGAGCCCTGTAGATGGACATACAGCTATTACAGTTGCCAGTAAAGTCTCATTTGGAGAAGTCACTTAAAATGCAGTAAATAAGAAACCAGATTAGGACATAGAGGCATACCTTGGGATTATTTTCAGTTTGAGTTCAAAGGAATTCAAGCAGATATTTACAAAAGAAGGGGTCTGTAACAGCATTTTAGGTATCTTTGTTATTTGCAACTAAGCATTTATATATGTAAAGTGAGGGGAGAGCCCTATGAAAATAAATCAGTAGCATTTATCAGCAACTTCTATGAGCTGGTAGTATTTGCTTTTGAATTACTAGTTTTGCAGTAGAATAAAATTAGAAGCATCTCTCTGATCAGAAGACCAGTTTCTTTTGACTATTAGAAATAGTAGCTGTGGGAAAACAATTTAACCTCAGGAACAGACTGGGGTTTTGTTTGTTATTTGATTGGTTGGGTTTTGTTTGTTTCCTTGTTTGTTTTCTGCCCCATAACATTCTGGCTTCTGTCTCCCTTTTTTCAAAGGCTATTACTCCTTCTCCTCCTCTAGGTTCTCTCTCATTGTTATAGTAAATATTTTTAAGTATCTTATGTGACCTAGAGGCTAGCAGTAATGTCAGAAGCATTAAAATATACTTTTGTTCACAATTTTATTACTGCCTTTTTGTTGTTACAGCAGCTGACAGTATACAGTTGAAGTAGTTAGATACTAGTTAAAAGAATTTTGAGATGTGTTGCAAATAAAATCACAGTAATTAATAGTTTTCAAGGGTGCACTTCATCTGTTGAACTTTAAATAACGCAACACCTGACTAATTTGGCCAACATATCATGTGACAGTGCAGCTTTCTTGGGAATCACACATGTAACTTCTCTCCTGTTTCTGTTCTGACTGGGAGAGCATAAAAACAGTGCTGCATATCTTACGGGATTTACACTTAGGGGAAAAAAATGAATTGTGATATGAGAACTTTGTAAACATCTGAGGCTGGTAATATTCTGATATTGCAAAAGAAAGAATCAATCCTGCCACAGTGATTTATTTCAAAGTCATTCCTGACACAGGTGGTTTTATGGTTCGTTGTATACCACACAGGGGAACTGGGCAGAATTAATGCAGAGAGTCGGGTGGTTCATTTTTCTTTTTATTAAAACTAGTCAGGCAAAAGAAAAGCAAAGACCAGTTTCTGACTTTCATTTCACTTCACTGATACTTGTGCTAGCACAAAATGAGCTACTCAGGTACAGGAAAAAACAGGACAAAACTGGGTTTTTGTTGACATTGCCATTTTATGCAATTTAAAATTGCTAAACTCATAGCTCAGGTCTTCTTGGAAACTGTTCTGCGGGTAGCAAGTTTCACTGGAAAGAGTGTGGCATGTGGTTCCTGGAGCCTCTTGCCACCTTGGGCTTGGAAGAAAAGTTGAGAACTGTATTGAGAATTTATGGAACTGTAAGTTGCTGCTTTCTTAGGGTAAGGAACAGTGAGTTCTTGTCTCTTGTGATTTTTCTCAGCATCTGAAGAACTGTCGCAAATGCCCAGCTGAGAACTACTGTCAAAAGGTTCTGACAAACTCTGCTGAGCAGTCTGTGCTGGGGGCCTGGAGCTTGCATCTCTCCCTAAGGCTTCCTGAGGCAAGCATGGAGAGGTGGCAGGGCCTCCTGTGAGTTACACTGTGCTTCACAGTGAGGCAGCTAAAGCACAGTCACTGCGGCTGTTTTCATCCATATTGCACAGGTCCGCAGAAGTTGTGGAGAACACTAAATAATTATCACACTGTCAGTCAGTTTAATCATTTAATTCTTCCACAATAACACTTTGAGAAAGGAATTTTTTTTCCCCCACCACATTCCCAGGGGTTTGCATATACCCTACTTCCAACCTACATCAAGTCATTGCTATTCAGGTTAATATTTTATTAATAGCTTATTTTAATTCTAAAAAGAAAATAGCTTGCACTTCAGCTGAGACATTAATTTATGTTCAGCTCAACTCATAATTGCAAACTGAAACTCATATGTTTCAACTATTTCACAAAGGCAATTTATTAATTGTCCATACCATAGGAGTTTAGTGTATTCTGTTTCTGTGACCACTCCACAGAAGCAGCCTCTTCACTTGTTTATTATGAAAGAAATTCTTTAATTGCCTGCTTTGCCTTACTCTTCTGATTTCTTGCCACTTTCTCTAAGGTATTGAAACAAAGGGGAGGCTGTGTTTGTTAGAAGAGGCACATTAAATATCTCACATAATGCAACCATTCCTTTTTAGTCTTTTCTTTCCTTTTCCGTGGCTTTTATCAACTGTTGGGATTCTGATTTAAATTGCTGTGTTTTTTAGAGTATTCATGGAACAGAAAAGCATAATGTAATATTTAATTCCCAAAACAATGAGAGGAATCTCATAGTCCTCTGAGAGCAAAAACTAATTTGCTTATTTTAGAAAAGAAAGCTGAGTTTTTTCAGCATGGGCTTGGTGTAACAAATCTTCCTTGGTCTTTTTCTCTTCTGTCATCCAGGCAAAGACAATAGGTTGAGTAAATTCTTCCAAGTCAATATTTCTGCCGTGTAAGATTTGCCAAGTGTTGAATCACATCTTAGTAGCTTGTGCCTTTTTTGGTGGTCTCTCATTCAGATGCAACTTAGTCTTAAATAGTTAAATAACAGGTTTAAGCAATAGTTGAAAACATTTAATCATTTATAATCTTATCATCGTGAATAGAAGGGCATGAAGAATGGAGTTTGAGTAAATCCACACAGCAGCACAGAGAGTGGTGCCATCAACAGGCCTAGTACAACCCAGAAGTCTTAACTCCCTAAATGGATCAGTGATTTTCTATACATTATTCAGCATCACTCAAGAGTTGGAAACTAGTGTTGTTAAAATGATTTGCTGATGTTATGTTGGTTGGCAGACTTGTAGAGTGTAGTGACAGTGGATGTATTTGCAGTAGAACAGACTTCTGTAGAGATGTGGCACCTGTGCACCAGTTTTTCTAGAGTCCCTGAATAAACTCCCTGAAAAGTTCGTTTGGCCCTTTTCCTCTCCAAGCAGACATGGCTTACTTGGAAGATGTATCTGTTAAGATTAATTTCTTGCAAAATCAACAGTTCTGGTTCTTTCCCTTGCATTTTGTTATGTCATTTGAAGTTGCTGAGTCCTGCCCAGCCGTGTGGTTACCAAAAGAACGTGTTATCTGATGTGGTGTGAGTGCCTTTCCAGGGCTGCAGCTCTGTGTGCTCTGGCTTCCTGTCAGCACTCATGAAATGTCGGATGTCAACAAGAATCTTAGAAATTTAGTGCACTATAGAACTTCCACTGAGTTAAGGAGCTAATTGCTTCTCTGGTTTTCTCTTGGCTTCTCTAAGGCAGCTCCCTGCCAGGTCTTTGCAGTCGCCTCAGCAGGTTGGGCTCCAGTTCCATTCTTAATGAGATTGTTCTGGTAGGAGTAGGGATGGGAGAGGTATCAAATAACCAACTTTCCCAAGCAGAGCGTGGAAGCCACAGTGTGTAAGACGGAATGTCTTAGATGTATAAACAAGTTATATGTCAGTGTCATTAACCACATTCCCTTTTGGGTACTTGGTAGATGGAAAGCAGTTCAGCCTGCCATCAGGCTTATTTTCATTACATTAGAGATGTGTTCTCTGTAAGCTGGAGGGCTGCTGCTTTCTGTTTCTCTGTGTTCTGCTCTTTTCCATCTATGCAAGAGAACATACTTCTCATGTTCCTCTTTTATTTCTCTGAGGGAGGAAGCATTGCCCTGTCTGGAGCTGTACCCTCTAATTCCTCTTGATTCTGCAAGGTCTCCAGCAGCAGCTTGTTCTTCACACACCTTTGACCAGACACTATGGATGCACCCCTAATTACTTCAGTCTTTCTGTTGTGCTTTCTGTTTGGTTTTGTTCAGCTGTGGGATTGCAGCACTTCCTGGCTGTACTTCAGTTTAACTTCTGGCTGGACTTCTGCCTAGGGCAGCAACTTTTGACTTAATGCACTCCATAGCAACACTCATTGACTGACTGTGTCTGATCTGTGGGGTAAAATTGCACTCCCTTGCAATTTTATTTATCATACATACACTCCCCAGAACTGCTTGATGTACATTCTGGTTTTTTTTAAAGAAAATAGACTGCATATGAACTTTTTTTTTAACCCCAAAAGGCATAAAAGTTTGGGATTTTCTTTCCTCATCGTTCCCCTTTACTCTCCTAGACAGGTATTTTTTCTATTTTCACAAACATTTACAGCCTTCAGCCACATTCTTGCTGCCAGCTGTCAGTGACTGATCCAAACGCTATACCCTTTCAGAAAGAGAAACTTCATTTGTTTAAAAGCTATAGTGCCATTTTAAAATAGTAAATCAAAAGCTGTCTTTAAAGACTGTTTGTATCTAGCATTCCTGTTCCTTCCTGTGTTAAAGAAGAAAACTGAGTCATAGGTGATGGTATTCTCATGTTTTAGGACTTTCACTCAAATGTCACAATATTTCTATAAGATTCCATTGCATCCTGCAGCTGGGGAGTCCTTCTTTTAAACATAACATTTTTCTTCTGCTGGGCTTTGTGCTGTTGCAAATTCATGAGATGTATGCACAGATGCCAGAATTTTCAAACTCATTTGTGTGAAATGTGAAAATTCAGACCACTATAAAAAGGCTGCTGTTGGAAAGGTCTTCTGCACCCTGAATTAGATCATGTTATGTGATACATGAACTAAATCTTACAATCCAGTATGTTGCAATTATGATGTGGCTTCAGGGTTAATCTAAGCTTGCCTTCTTGCATCCCAGTCTTTTGTTTCAGGTTAGTTCCATGCATTGATTATATGTTTTATATCTGTCATATTTTATGCCAAAATAGACAATCCATCTGTGTAACTAATACTTTGCCAGCACTTGCATCCCTCTGTGGTATTATTATTAACAGAGATTATTAAATTTTAGTAAAAGGAATTAGGAGGAATGACCTCATTGCTCTTTAAAGAGGGGGAACGTGGAGAGAGAGGGGCTGAGCTCTTCCTGGGATGCAGTGACAGGATATATGGGAATGGTCCAAAGCTTCACCAGAGGAGATTCAGACAGGACATTGTGAAGCATTTCTTCACAGAGAGTGGTCAGACGCTGGAACAGGCTTCCTTGAGAGGCAATCAATGTCCTGAACTTGTCTGTGTTTAAGACGTATTTAACAACATTTAACTGTTGGTCAGCCCTGAAATAGTGAGACAATGATGGTTACTGTGGAAATAGTGAGGCAGTGATGGTTACTGTGGAAATAGTGAGGCAGTGATGGTTTCTGTGGGACCCTTTGAGCTGAAGGGCTATAGTCTGTTCTATTCTATTCTATCTTTTAGCAAAGCAAGTAGGATTTCTCCATTCTCAGCATTTCACAGGGATGATAAAACTAGTAACTCCTCAGTTGTTTCATATGGTTTTTGGTTTTTCATTGCTTGTTTGCATTATTTAATGCTTGAAGAGTTTCACTGGAGCCGTAGTAACTTTGTTGATAGTTTCTACCTTCTACAGAAGTATTCATGTGAGCTTCTTCTCAAAAACTGAGCTGCTTAAAGCTACACACTACTTTTCAATGTGTTTAGATCCCTTCTTATTTCACATATTTGAAAACACTGAAACATGTCAGAAACATTTTAAAATAACTCACATCATTCCCATGTCTCATGAGATGGAACATTGTATTCAAACATGTAACTGCACATTCTCTGTGACTTGAAGTTTGCTGATACTCTTTCTCTACTGCTGTTTCCTGTGAATTTGTATATATCCTCCTTGTCTAGTACCAGGGCTTGTGATCTGCAGTTTACTTCCAAACACAGCATTCCCTCCACAATTTGCAAAATTAAGTCACATTATTAACAAAAATAATAAACTTGGTGTGGGCACAGTTGCTTTCATATGCTTTTAGTCTAGGCCTTCATCGTTCAATATACAAACAACATCACAATTCTCTTAAATTCTCTTCCTGTTGACACTGAATTACTTCAGTCTTATTAGTACACTGAATGTAGCAGATTTGTTTACTTATGGAGATTTTAATTGCCTCAGTCCTTGCAACTTTACTAGCAGATCATTCCCCCATGGTAACATTAATCTTTCCCCTTCCCTGTTGCACCCAGTCTTTTCCTTAGAAGTAACTTACAGTTGCACTTTTGCGTTCCACAGGTTAGGAAGGATCTCTGGAGGCCACCTGGTCCAACTCTGCTCAAAGTCAAACCAGTGTGATGTTCTATCAGATTGTTCAGGTTCTTGTGCAGCTGAATTTTGAGAATTTCTGAAGGTGGAGGTTTTTCAACTCCACTTGGCAGTCGCACCTTTGCCCAATTCTTACTATTCTTTTCTTACAATATAGGAGTTCTGGGATTTCATCTTGTCTCGTGACTCTTGTCATTTCACTTTGTACCCCTCAGAGGTAAAACCTCTTTTCAACTTTAGTTGAGGCCAATCATTTATCCATCCCAAACCAGAACAGTTTCAGTTCTCTCAGCTTCTCTTGAGCATCATGTGAGCATCTTGGTTGTCTTCCATGAAGCTAGGGAATGTTTGGTATTTTTTGTGCACCAAGGACCTCAAAGTTAGAAATAATATTCCATATTATTAAATGACAGATAAGGGAGGAAATCTACTTTCCTCACCATACTGGCTGTGCATTTACCAACACATACTTGCACATAGTCAGTGCAAAGGCTGGCTGCTCGTCTTCTCTGCTTGGCTTGTTGTCCACCCGGGCTGTCAGGTCATCTTTCTCATAGTGCCTTCTAGATGGTGAGTGCATCCTATTCTTTTGTGTGGTGCTGTTCCATCCCAGCTACCGAACTCTGCACTTGCTGTTGAAGTGCGAGCTTCCTGTCTGCTCATTACTCATCTGTCTGAGTTATTCATAGAAGCCACCCTGTCCTCCAGTCTATCAGCTCTGAACTTAAAACCACTGGCTGAGACTCCAGCAACTTTCCCACTCACCTGGTAATTTCTCTGTGCAATCCATGTCAGCCTGGTATTGGCTACCAAGATACTTTGAGATGCTGTGTTGGAAGTCATGCTACAGTCAAGGAAATGTACTGCTTTCCCTTTGTGTCCACCAAGACAGACTTCTCATCATTGAAGGAAATCAGGTTTCAGGAAATCAAACGCAGTTTGTCCTTTTCAGATCCGTTCTGGCTGTTCTTATCCTTCCATGTGCATCATGTGCTTGGAAGTAGATTCCTAAAGGATTTTGCTCCATTATCATCTTGGGCAGTGTGATTAGGCTGCGGTTCCACCCTGTAGCCTCCTTGTTACCCTTTTAGAACGTGGACATGACATTTGCACTTTAGCAGTCATCACCTTCCCAAATTGCCATGAGTTTTCAAAGGTGATAAGAACAACCTGGTAATGGTCTTGACTGTTTTTTTCAGCACACTTGGATGCATCCTGTATTGTCTCAAGACTTGGTATATGCCAAGTTTTCTTCACTGGTCCTTAACTTATATCTTCTTCTACATACTGTGATACTGTGCTGCCCCACACTCTGCTGTTGGCTTCAAAGAGCTGGGATGCCTCTGAGCAGGGCTTGAGAGTGAAGAAAAAAAGCCATTGACTGCTCCACGTCCCTGGTACTAGATCACCTCTCTCACTGAGAGCAGTGGGACAATATTTGTCTCATTCTTTCTTTTATTTCCAGTGTATTTATAGAGTCCCTTATTTACCTTCATAATCCTGGCTAGTTTCAGTTCTAGCTGAGCTCGGCTTTCCCAGTTCCATCTTTTCTTGTTGGGGAGTTTCCTGCTGGGTAACCCAGCTCATCTTCCATGTTCCAAACCTTTACCTTTTGTGCTTGACTTGAGGCAGAGGTTGCCCATTTAGGCAGACTGGCTTGTTGCCATTCCTGCTTGATTTCTAGCTAACTAGAACAGACTGTTCTTGTGCTGAGAACGTGTAATATTTGAAGATCAGCCCACTTCTCTGCCCTTCACAGCAGCTTTTCATGGGATCCTGCCAGTGGGTTTTCCAAATGAGCCATAGTCTATTCTCCTGAAGTCCAAGGTCTGCTATTTTCCTTCTTCGGTCTGTTCGAGTTTTAAATTCCACCATCTCACAGTTGATTCTGCCAAGTCTGCCACAGACTTTGTCTTGCTGAGCCAGTTCATTCTTGTTTGTGAGTAATAAATCAGTGTGCCTTCCTGATTTGGCTTATTGCTTGTTTGGAAGAAAAGAAGTGTTCCTGATGGTCAGGCATCTCCTGGATTGCTTGTAGCCTGCCAAGCTGCTCTTCATGAATATGTGGGAATGGTTAAGCTATTTACTAGATGTTCTTATCATTAACTCCCTTGGACCATGTCATCTTTAATGTCATACTGGATTAACTGTATTTCTGATTCTTTTCTCCCCTGTATTCAGATCTGAGATCCTCTTTAATGCTTTTCTAGGGATAAAATTCCATGGTATTTGACCCTAAACAGGGATCTCACAATATAAACCTCTACCCCTCTCTGAATATAAGCATCCACAGCTTTTCATACAATTTCATGTTCTTCCCTGGTAGATTTCTTGCTCCAGCCACCTGTTTTGCTTTGTTTTGTTCTTCCTCTAAGTGTGTGTAGGGGCTTGTCATGCCTCAGATTACCTCCAGTATTATGGATTCCATTCACTGATTCCATTACCTTTTGTCCTCATAATAAGAATAGATTTGAAAAATGCAATTAGCCAGGAATGCATTCATAGCATAAATTTAATTTTTTTACAGAATTAAAAAGTCTAGGACCTTGTGTGGTTTTAGAACTTGTCAGAGATCAGAGTGTCACTGTTTTCCCTTTTACAGATTCTACAGCTGCTGATAAGACACATTCTGACAGGCAGTGCTTATCTGCAGAATGCTGAACAGAGCATTGTAGACATAAATTTAAGAAGTGTAGAACTTCACATGTGATGGACACCAAAAAAGCACTTTGAGATGGCCAGCAGTTACATACATGTGTAAACTTGAATCAATGTTTCGTATGGAATGGATAAGTGGATGTGCCAGATCTTGGTGTGATCTGCAGTTGTACATGAAGGTTGAGTCACATTCCTTGCCATGTGATTGTCGTTGAACCCTCCAGGTGTGTAGGAGCAGGTTGCACCTGCAGTGCTTTTTGTGTACCACATACTCCACCTCAGCATTATCAGTGGAGTGTCAGTGGATCCTGGGAGCGCAGCAGGTAGCAAGGAATGATTGAAAATTCCAGATAGGCATCTCTGGCCCTCTTCATTACCAGAGTCTTTCCATAAGCTCGTGAGTGATTAATAAAGGTGTGAAATAACAGTCAGCAAAATATGAAAGATATTTCAGTTGTTACAGCTAAAGGTAGAGGTTTAATAGTTTCCAAAGAATAATGAAAGGGGATATTAAAAGTAACTACAGATTTCAAGAACTACAAAGAAGGCTCTAAACTTTTGAATAAAAAGAGCTTATTTTTACTCTAAATGAATAGCTGAAATTCTGTGTTCTGTTAATACATGCATTATCACAACTTCTGTTTCATTCATTTTAGATGAGAAGATTGTAGAAAAAATCCGAGCATTGCAAATGAAAGCTGAAGACTATGATGTTGTTAAGGTGATTGGAAGAGGGGCTTTTGGAGAAGTGCAGCTGGTAAGAATGTAATGTTATGTAATGTTTAGACAGATTAATAGCTTTAGCCAAGATTTTCCTCAATCTTCATATTTTATATTTAAAAATTCATTCTTCAAAAGAACAAATGTAATTTTCATTGTATTGAGAGATTCTTTCAATCTGTATCTGCTGTGCATAGTAAACAGTAAATCTGATTTTAAAATATCATGGATAGGAAGGGAAGAACTCAGGAATGTTTTCTATCCTTTGATCAAAATCAAAAAGGCAGTTCATGGCAATTCTAAATCTTTTTTGCCACAACTATCACTGTATAACAATATCTGAAACCTTCTACAAAAAGCAGGTGAACACTGTGACAGAAGATTGTTGTTTTGTTCCTACAGTTATGATGCTTGCATTGTATTTTAAGTGACGTGACTCATAGGATTTTTAAAAGATTCTTTTCTCAACCTTGTCCCCTTGACATTGATTGCAGTGTGATATCTCAAGTATGTATGGGATTACTTTTAAAATTTCTATTGCAGAGAAACTCTGTTATTAAGAAAAGGTAATCAAACTACAAAAAGTGACTTGGTATATCACATGTAGTCTGATTTTCATTTAATTTTGATTTTTCCAGGACTTATAAGTCCTACTATCTGATAAGCGGCACAAAAATGTGAACATATGTGTAAGATAGATTGATATGCCAGTTTTGAAATAAGTATTGGATGTAACTGCCAAATAGAGTCTAGGATACAAACATTAAGGACAAGTTATCGTGAGCTAACTGTGCACCAGCTGATCCATAGTGATTTTCTACGTGAGCATTTTTAGAGGAAGAGAGTTATGAAGCAAGGCAATGGAAAGGGGGGCAATTAATTTGCTGCAGTTTAAGCTTGTTATCTTGTTACCACGAGGTAACAATAATTATCCTTTCACTTGTACTTTTTTGACCTGGAACTGGCATTTTACTGCTCTGTGGTAATTTTGCAGTAAGAAGCTGGGAAAACCATATTGTCTTGTAATGTATAACCATTTTGGAAAATATAAAGATATGGTGGAGTTTTGTTGAGTAGTGTGGTAAGATCTAAGCTGTGAAGAGCTTATAGGAGGTACACAGTGTATAATTACAATAAATTTATGATCTATTTATAAAATTCTTTGTATTTTCCATATTAGTGTGGCTGAAATTTGTTGGAACTGGGAAAAAAACCCTCTGACTAGCATAATATTATTTGCATGACTCATGGGCAATTTGCAAATTTAAATGTGATTAGTGTGGGAGATAGCAACATCTAATCAGTAGTTTTTCTTCATCTGTGTAAATTTTTAAGACAACTTCATCCAATTCTAGTAACATGAGAATGTAGCACCCTCTTCCCTATTTCTCTCAGGGTCATTTACACTTGTTTTTTGTCCAGAAGAGTGAATGAAGTATGGAGTGGAGTAGTTTCAAAAATCCTCATTTCCTAGAAAGACTTTAAAGAATTATTATGTAAATGATTTTATATCCTTGTAGTCAAGAAATTAAAAACAAAACCAAAACCTTAAGCAGAACTTTGCTTTCTTGTGAAGGGCCTGCTGCAGGGTGTTTGTAAGAATGCAGTCTACTCCATGTCTTTTCAATGACAGTCACATCAAATGGTTTAAAATCTTCTATCAGACATTTGTATCTTTATATTAATCCACATGGAGCAGTGAAGAAAGACGTTCCTTGTGCACTGGCTTCTGAAGTCAGTAAAAAATCGAGTTGTAAGGAGCAAAGTTCCCTGTCCATTTATTGAGGGGATAGGAGATGAAAAAGAGCAAGTCTCAATAACAGAAGTCACGTGCCTTTTTAGATGTCACACTGATATATTTTCTGGAAGCACCCAAGAGAATTATATTTTTGATGTGCTTCAAGAATGAAAACACATTTTTTTCATATGTGGATTTCTTAAGAATAGAAAGGTTTTTCTAAATTATTTTTATTTTCTTTTTAACATTTCATTTTAAATAGAAGGTCCTCATTTGTTCATTAATTCACCATGTCATACACAATCTAAATTTTTAAGAAGAGATGATTTTTTTGTACTGTACACACAATTCAGTTGGGCATTTTGAGGGGTCTGAAGACAAACTTTATTTTTCATTTTTCCTGACCATTAAAATGCAATGACAAAATGCCTAGTAACCTGGTCATACAATGATGGGGTTTAGGTTGTATTGCTGTTGTGTTTTTATGTTTGTGGTTGTTTTTTTTGTTTGCTTTGTTTTGGGTTTTTTGGTTTTTGGTTTTTTTTTTTTTTTGTTGTTGTTGTTGTTGTTGTTGTTGTTGTTGTTGTTGTTGTTTTAATCTTTAATAAGCCCTTCAAAAAAAAACAAGAATCCCTGGTATTGGAAAGAAAGAAAGAAACTTCTGTGTGTTCATATAGAGCTCTTTTATGCTTCATGCAAATTTAAAAGAACACTTTTTCTGGAGAGTAAAAATGCAAGTAGAAATCATCATGTTACTGTAATCATCAGCAGTCTTACAGCTGAAAAACAGTGGACTAGTAAATACAACTGCAGATCTGAACTAATATTAGCTGCTGATGTGGACATACATACCTCAGTTTTTTGCCTCACAAGGTATGGTACAAGTTTAAACTATTGAATTAAGCTCTATCTATTTCTACTCCATTCAAAATATTAACACCACTGTTGCAGATGATGGATTTGCGGTAACAAAAATATTTTGCAACACTTTCTGTGATCAAAATAGAATTTTGCTTCAGTGGGGATTAAATACAGAAAGATCCATAAATAAAACGTGATTAAATACATGAGTTAAATTAATTAATGTTGTGTTATCAGTATGTGTTATTGTGCATAAGAATTGTGGCACAAATATTTATTATATGTTTCTAATGGTTATATTAGTACGCTCATTTTTTTGGCCTGTAATGTTTGCAGGATAAAATAGTCAGCTATGACCCTTTTCATTTTGTTTTCCCTTAGTCTTCTGCTCCAGTATAACATTTTCTTGCTAAAGAAGTGATATGAAGCAATCAATTTTCCAGATTCTGTCAAGAAAGTGAAACACATTCTTTAATGTTGTGTCTTACAGCTAGATTTTTTAAAAAGGCTTGATTTTTCCTCTTCATCTCTCTTCCAAAAAATTTAAGAAATAGCCCAATTAAAGAGAGATCAGATGACTCTGGTCTGAGCATCTGACTGTGGTGGAGAAACAATTTCCCTATAAATCCTGAAGTATTAAACGCCACACTTGTGTTCTGGTCTCTGGTTTTGCTGGGTCTGTAGGGATGGGGAAAGTGAATAAAATGATTGCCATCTGCCAGATCACTTCTTCTCTTACACAGTGCCATGAATAAAAGTGACTGGTGTCTAGGGCAGACAGAAAAATTGAATTATGGTGCTTAATAGGTTACTTCTGGTTTATGCAGAAACAGTTATTTATGAAAGCACATCCTGAGCTCCTCTTGTTTGTTTTCACTTGTGGAAAATCATCTCGATTTGAAATTTATCATTAGTTCCTTCTCCCAGGTCTAACCATGAAGGGCTGTAATGTTGCAGTGACACAGCAGACTGACCTGCTCATGTACTGGATGAGAAAACTAAAGCAAAGTTAACACTTCCTTGTGTTTGGGTGAAATTTGTCTTTACTGTCTGATATCTTAGTGTTGCTAGCCAGTGGTTGTCATGGCCTGTGTAAACAGATGCTGGTTTATTTTTCTTCATTAAGTGCTTTGTTTATTAGGTTTAATTACCCATCCACTGCTGATGTACAGTTCTGGAGTAAAGCAGATAAAGCAATCATGTTTTATTACCTGAAATTTGTCAGGACGTGAACTTTGATACTCTATCTGTAGTCATTTCTTATGGCTCTATGAAGTATTTTAGGATACCTGTAATTACTTCAAGCCTCAGAGTTAATTTTAAAATTCCATTCAAGGATCATCTTTTTTTCAAAACCATAGAAGAGACCAGTGGTACCATTACCAATACTATGTACTAAATCTGATAACTTCAAATGGATGTGTTATTTTCTTTACCTACAGATTGTCTTCCCATGTGAATGCTGGGGAAATTATGGATGCATTTTGTTTGTTGAAAGTATTAAATTGTTGAAGCACAGTAGAATGAAATTCTTTTTTCTTAATGCATTTTCATGAGTTAAACAAAGCCATGTTACTCAGTGCTAATGGCATGTAGGGATTTTCCTACCTATTTTGAGAGTTACTCTGGTGAGCTACAGTTTAAATTTGGCAGTTCATTTTAACAGTTGGAAGAAACTGAAACATCATGACAGTTTAATATGTGAATAATCTGCTGTATGAACCAATCTCTTTATGTACAAATATAGCTCTGAGTAAAGAGCACAGTGACTAGCAGCTCAAAAGGCTGTCTCCAGGGGCCATGGTGCTGATAAAAGGAGGAATGTCAGCGGTAGATCTGCTCACCTGCAAGGTGTGCCAAGACACACTAAGTCTCTGGGTGTGCCAGTATCCTTGTTATTGCTTTGGATTTGTACAGAGAAAGAGCCTATCTTGAAATTTTGTCAAGAAGTCATGTAGCCAATAGCCCATTGGCACTGTTCAGAGAGGTATACAGACTGATTTTGGGCCCCCTGCCTGTATTTACTTTGCCTCTCCATTCAGGCTAGGCTGACTCTGAAGAATTTTTTTCTCCAAGTCATGGGAGATAGTTGCTTTTTTATATGCAGGCAGCTACTCTAACTGCATGTAGGCAAGAGTCCACAGCGACTTTAGGAATTGTAAACTATTGAATACATTGCAGAGCATCACTGTTAAGTTTCAGTGTCCTGGGTTGTAGTATAGGATGTGCACAAAGTATTCTATCACCATCTTCATGAACTGATGAATCCAATTGTTGGAACAGTGCTCTTCCCAGGCCCCCCTCCCTCTGGGGTGCCTTCTGTTAATGGCCCATCAATGCCTTGCCATGACTCACAGATAACTCCCTTCGGGAGTTATCTCTCTTTAATGGGCCATCAGGGAGCCCCTGTATGACTCATCATCCCATTGTGAGATGCTTCACCCAGGGGGAGGAGCCAAGCATTCTCACCTGGATATAAGCTGGGATTTGGGACAGTACAAGCAGCCCTTACTCACTGGATTCCCAGAGGACTAGAACTGACAGACCTTTTTATAAGATCCCTGCTTCAGGAGGATCACCTAACTTGGACTGCTTCCATCACCCTGTTCAGATTGTGTTCTGACTCTGTCAGTGGTCTTTTGTATTATTGCATTTATTTTATTTTCCCTTTTTTTCCCTTTTTTTCTCATTAAATTGTATTTCTGACTTGGAGCCTCTCACTCCTTTTGCTTTCAAACCACTACATATTTTTGGTGCCCAATGTGTGGCAGAGGCACTGAGAAAAGTCAGAATTAGAATTTTTTATTGAAGAAGACACCTGTTTGCTATGATGCTTAACATGCTTACATGTGTCTTATACTTATCTCTCTATATTTTTCCACACATGGGGCACTATCTGCTGGTCTTAATACTCCTGCATAGAACAGAGTATGGTACTAAAATTGCTTTATTGGTCTATTATGTCCATTGCTTGATAAACTCCGAGGCAATGATCATCATTCAGAACATATACCCAGTTTTGTATTCTTCTTGTAGTCTAGGATGCTACATCTGGGCCCTCGACAATCTCACCCAGCCCCTGTGGGGAGGAGTAAAGAATAATTTTTTTTTCCAACTTTTCAGGCATGAAACAAACGCAGCAGTTTTTGAAAATTTTGAGTACCTTCTGGATGCCAAGGACAGCATGATGTTGCTGTTAGTCCTGCTTTGTCTTCTCTGCGTGGCTTGCAGTTCAGAGTACTCTAGTTCAGAGTACTAAACCGGAACAGCCTAAACCAGTAGCAGTTGCCACCACTCAGAAGAAGAAACCAAGGAGCAAATCAGTCCGCATAGCGACTGACGAGGATGGAGCAGGACCTTCGCACCCAGCTGAAGAGACAGAGACAGAGATCATCACTTGCTCTCTATCTCTGGGTGAATTGCGTGACCTGCGAAGGGAATTCACCTGCCAGACCAACGAGTCCATCCTCACCTGGCTGCTCTGCCTCTGGGACGCTGCAGCCAATGACACCATTCTGGATGGAATTGAGGCCAGGCAACTGGGATCACTGTCCCGGGCTGTGGTCATTGACCAGAGAATTGCGAAAACCCAATTCCAAGAAAACTCTGGCAGTGACTGCTAACAAGTGTGAAAGACAGATACCTTTGTAAAGAAGATCTCCAAGGGCGCCAAGGAAAATGGAGCACAGTAGAACAGGGTATCCAATGCCTGAGGGAATTTGCTGTGCTGGAAATCATTTTTGCAGAAGAAGAGAGATTTCCTAAGAGCCCAGATGATGTCTGGTGCACATCACAGATGTGGTTGAGATTTGCACGGCTTGGACCAGAGATGTACTCACGTTACCTGGCAACACTGCAATGGAGAGAAGGTGAGGACAAGGTGGGTGTCCTGGCTAATAAACTAAGGATTTATGAGGACACTGTCACCGCCCCGGTTCATGCCCATGTCTCATCTGTGGAAACAAGACTGGCTGAGCAAGTCCGGAGCTTGATTGAAGAAGGCCATCAGAAACTGGAAAAAGAACTTAAGGAAGAAATTTATGATATCTCACCAGAGCTGACAAGAGTCTCTGCCATTAGGAGCAGGCGTCTCCCAGCCAGAGAGAGAGGATACACACCCCGAGGTAACCTCTGATCTTTTCTTCGAGAGTATGGAGAAGACATGACAAGTGGGATGGAAAACCCACCTCCTCCTTAGCGGTCTGGGTACGTGAACTGAAAAGAGAAACACGTACCAGGAGAAGCTCATCTAGAATCAATATTGCTCCGGTTTCTCGTGTGCAGAACTCCAGACGGTACAGGAATGATGATATGACTGATCCTCTTGAAGGGACCTCAGAAAAATATTTACAGGAAGAGAACAATGTATGTGATGACCAGGAATAGGGGGGCCCGGCCTCTAGCCAGGAAGAGGAAAGGGACAATCAGATCTGCTGGACTGTGTGGATCCGATGGTCTGGCACATCTGACCCACAAAAATACATGGCATTGATTGACACTGGGGCCCAATGTACCATGATGCCATCAAGATATGTAGGAAGAGAATCCATTTCTATTACAGGGGTGACAGGAGGGTCCCAGCAACTGACTTTATTAGAGGCTGAAGTGAGTTTAACCAGAAACAAGTGGCAAAAACACCCCATTGCGACTGGCTCAGAGCCCCCATGCATCCTTGGCATAGACTATCTCAGGAATAGATATTTCAAAGACCCAAAAAGATGTCGTTGGGCTTTTGGGATAGCCTCAGTGGTGAAAGAAGACATCAGACAGTTGAATACTTTGCCTGGTCTCTCAGATGACCCCTCTGCTGTGGGACTGCTGAAAGTCGAAGAACAACAGGTACCGATTGTCACAGCAACAGTACACCATCAGCAATACCGCACTGACAGAGACTCTTTGATTCCCATACATGAGATGATCCGTAAACTGGAAAGCCAAGGGGTGGTCAGTAAGGCCCATTCACCTTTCAATAGCCCAATTTGGCCCGTGCATGAGTCCAGTGGAGAATGGAGACTGACAGTGGATTACTGTGGTCTGAATGAAGTCACGCCACCACTGAGTGCTGCTGTGCCAGACATGTTAGAGCTTCAGTTCAAGCTGGAGTCCAAAGCAGCAAAGTGGTATGCAACCACTGATATCGCCAATGCCTTCTTCTCCATTCCTTTGGCAGCGGAGTGCAGACCTCAGTTTGCCTTCACCTGGAGGGGCGTGCAGTACACCTGGAACTGACTGCCCCAGGGGTGAAAACACAGTCCCACCATCTGCCATGGACTGATCCAGGCTGCACTGGGGAAGGATAAGGCTCCAGAATATCTGCAGTACATTGATGACATCATCATATGGGGGAACACCCCAGGGGAGGTCTTCGAGAAAGGAGAGAAGATTATCCAAATTCTGCTGAAAGCTGGTTTTGCCATTAAAAAAAGTAAGGTTAAGGAATCCAGTTCCTTAACCTCAAGAAATCCAGTTCCTAGGAGTCAAATGGCAAGATGGACATCGCCAAATCCCCACAGAGATAATCAGCAAGATCACTGCCATGTCCGCACCTACCAACAAGAAGGAGACACAAGCTTTCCTAGGTGCCATACGCTTTTGGAGGATGCACAGGATGCACATTCCTGAGAACAGTCAGATTGTGAGCCCACTCTACCTGGTTACCCACAAGAAGAACGATTTCCACTGGGGCCCTGTACAGCAACAAGCCTTTGTTCAGATCAAGCAAGAATTGCTCATGCAGTAGCCCTTAGCCCAGTCAGGACGGGACCAGACATGAGGAATGTGCTTTACTCGGCAGCCAGGAACAATGGTTTGTCCTGGAACCTTTGGCAGAAAGTGCCTGGGGAGACTCGAGGCTGACCATTTGGTTCTGGACCTGAAGTTACAGAGGCTCTGAAGCCAACTACACTCCCACAGAGGAGATCTTGGCCACCTGTAAAGGAGTTCAAGCCACCTCAGAAGCGATTGGCACTGAAACACAGCTGCTTTTGGCGCCCCGACTACCAGTGTTGGGGTGGATGTTCAAGGGAAAGGTTCTATCCATGCATCACACCACCAATACCACATGGAGAAAATGGATTGCCCTCATTACACAGCACATCTGTATTGGAAACCCAAATTGCCCTGGGATTCTGGAAGTTATAACAAACTGGCCAGAAGGTGAGACTTTTGGACTATTGTCTGAAGAAGAAAAAAAGCAAGTAACACGTGCCGAGGAGGCCCCACCATATAATGAGCTACCTGAGACTGAAAGACGATATGCTCTGTTCACTGATGGCTCCTGCCGAATTGTAGGAGCTAACCAGAAATGGAAAGCTGCAGCATGGAGCCCCACACGACGAGTTGCACAAGCTACCGTTGGACAAGTCAAATCAAGTCAGGTTGCAGAGCTTAAAGCTATCCAGCTGGCTTTGGATATTGCTGAATGAGAGAAGTGGCCAAGGCTCTATCTCTACACTGACTCATGGATGGTAGCTAATGCTCTGTGGGGATGGCTGAATCTCTGGAAAAAGGCCAACTGGCAGCTCAGAGGAAAATCCATCTGGGCCTCTGACATTTGGCAAGACATCGCCGCCCGAGTAGAGAGGCTGACCGTGAAGGTTCAACACGTGGATGCGCACGTACCCAAGAGCCGGGCTAATGAGCATCACAACAACGAGCAGGTAGACAAAGCTGCCAAGATGAAAGTATCACAGGTGGATCTAGACTGGCAGCACAAGGGAGAATTATTCCTAGCTCGTTGGGCCCATAATGCCTCTGGTCATCAGGGAAGAGATGCAACATATCAATGGGCCCGTGACCGAGGGGTGGACCTCACTATGGACAGCATCTCACAGGTCATCCACAGCTGTGAAACCTGCGCTGCAATCAAACACGCCAAGCAAGTGAAGTCTCTGGTATGGTGGACAATGGCTGAAGTACAGGTATGGGGAAGCCTGGCAAATTGACTATATCACCCTTCCCCAAACACGCCAAGGAAAGCGGTACGTGCTGACCATGGTGGAAGTCACCACTGGATGGCTGGAAACCCACCCTGTGCCTCATGCCTCTGCCCGGAACACCATCCTGGGCCTTAAAAAATAATTCCTGTGGAGACATGGCACCCCGAGAGAATTGAGTCGGACAATGGAACCCATTTCAAGAACAACCTTATAAACACCTGGGCTAGAGAACATGGTATTGAATGGATATACCACATTCCCTATCACGCACCAGCTGCCGGGGAAGTTGAGCGGTGCAGTGGATTACTAAAGACTGCCCTGAAGGCACTTGGTGGGGGGACCTTCAAGAATTGGGAAATAAATTTAGCCAAAGCCACCTGGATGATCAACACCTAAGTGTCTATTAATTGAGGTGGTCCTGCCCAATATGAACCCTTACACACAGTGGATGGAGACAAAGTCCCTGTGGTACACATGAAGGGCATTTTAGGAAAGAGTGTTTGGATTAATCTCACTTCAGGCAAGGCAGACCCATCCATGGGATTGTCTTTGCTCAAGGACCTGGTTACATTTGGTGGGTAATGCAGAAAGATGAGGAAACCCATTCTGTACCACAGGGAGACCTAATTTTAAGTGAGAACAGTGTAAGGTTTCATTCTGTATGTATATCTGTATATCTCTGTAAGAATGTATTGATTTGGGCATGATGTAAATGGTAATAGAATAAGGGGTGGATTGTCCTGGGTTGTAGTATAGGATGTGCACAAAGTATTCTATCACCATCTTCATGAACTGATGAATCCAATTGTTGGAGCAGTGCTCTTCCCAGGCCCCCCTCCCTCTGGGGTGCCTTCAGTTAATGGCCCATCAATGCCTTGCCATGACTCACAGATAACTCCCTTCGGGAGTTATCTCTCTTTAATGGGCCATCAGGGAGCCCCTGTATGACTCATCATCCCATTGTGAGATGCTTCACCCAGGGGGAGGAGCCAAGCATTCTCACCTGGATATAAGCTGGGATTTGGGACAGTACAAGCAGCCCTTACTCACTGGATTCCCAGAGGACTAGAACTGACAGACCTTTTTATAAGATCCCTGCTTCAGGAGGATCACCTAACTTGGACTGCTTCCATCACCTTGTTCAGATTGTATTCTGACTCTGTCAGTGGTCTTTTGTATTATTGCATTTATTTTATTTTCCCTTTTTTCCCTTTTCTTCTCATTAAATTGTATTTCTGACTTGGAGCCTCTCACTCCTTTTGCTTTCAAACCACTACACACAGAAAATGCATCTTCAGTTAAACAATATCTTTTTGAGTTTTCTGGTCTTTGTGTTTCCTCTGGTTTTGGGCAGGATTACAAAAGCTCCACTTAGGGGAGTATAGTTTGTGGTGTACCACCAAGTCTTTCTAAATAATCCCATGTGAGTTTAGTAAGTGAGAGGAAGTTAGCTTTTCAAAATGCTGTTTTAGGACACCTTCACTAACTGATTAATTAATTTCATAAAATATCCTTATAGAATTATTAATGCACATAGATGCCATGTTTCTGTTCTGGTGTTAGGTTGGAGGTTTTTTGACCTAATTGTAGAGAAGGTTATTTGTTAGTGTTTAACTATGCAAGATACTAATAATAAAACCTTCGCACCTATATCTTGAATTTGAAGAATGGCAACTCCTTAAATAATCCTCTTTCTGTCTGTGGTTGTACTTTTTCCAGTATTACTCTTTCCACCTGATGCTTCTTCTATTCATTCAGCAATATTAATTTTTACAGCTCTTCAGGAGCAGGACATTGGTGCTCTCAGATCTGTAGACCAAATAGGTGCCTCTCAGAAGCTTTTCTCTGAAGATGTGATGGACCTGCATCTACAGCTGTTCAGAAAAGCCTACTAAACATTCTTTCAAGTAACATACTTGGATATTGTGCAAAACTAAGAAGTTAGGAGATCTATTTTATTTACTAGGTGTGAGAGGTTTTAGATGCACTAGAAAATGATAACTTCAGTTTCTGGTGTATTTCACAGTTGTCATGAATCAGTTTCACAAACTAGTCCACTGAATTTTTTATTTTAACAGGAAAAAATACACAGACACTTAAGGTCCCTGATGACTCAGACTTCTTACAGCTGAATACTTCTCACCTTAATTTCTGTAAGAAACACTCAAGAATGTTAAAAACCTGATCCTTTAATAGTTTTTTCATAAAGTAGTATGTCTCATGATTAATTAGCTGAGTAATGACTGCAGTGTGCAATTTAAGGATTTGGTTTCTTGTCTGTATTCAGATTAAGTTTTCAAAAATGTTTTCATATTTTGTAATAAAAGCTTTAATTCCTGTTTTCCAACAAGATTTATTGTGTTAATTTTGCACCATTGAAAATGAATTTAAGAACTTTTTAGGAAAATAAATAGGAGCAATCATGTTTTGGTGTAAAATAAAAATTGGCAGAG
The DNA here is from genome assembly GCF_009819655.1 of Sylvia atricapilla. Lineage (NCBI taxonomy): Eukaryota > Metazoa > Chordata > Aves > Passeriformes > Sylviidae > Sylvia > Sylvia atricapilla. Next base: position 14,045,388 of record NC_089142.1, read on the forward strand.
GCTGAAGCAGACTGCTTGCCCAGTTTCTAACATGAATTAATTCAATGGCTATACAGTGTTCAGAATAAGAAAATAAAAGCAGAGTTAGACTTTATTTCCTGCTATGATGAGGCTTTTTTAGCAGCTAAGTATTTCTTTTTAGGTTTGGAAGTTCTCAAATCCTTACTGTATAGAAAATTGGTGTATGAAGACTTGGAGGCATGACATTCCAGAGAGCAGTTTGCGCATAGCAGAAACATACTATGCTTGTTCTCAGGTTTTTAACAAGGCATTTTAACAAGGTTGATTCTCTTCTTTCTCAACCAACAGGTTCGCCATAAAATGACACAGAAGGTTTATGCAATGAAGCTACTTAGTAAATTTGAAATGATCAAGAGATCAGATTCAGCCTTTTTCTGGGAAGAAAGAGATATCATGGCCTTCGCCAACAGCCCGTGGGTGGTTCAGGTGAGGAAGATGTGTAAAATAATAACAACAGCAATAGTAATGATGCTGATGCCATAAATACTTCCCAGTCTTGAGCATGTTTTTGAATTTAAATTGAAACTCAAATCAAGATTTAGGTTCAGGCTTTCACTTTAAAAAAAACCATTTTTACACCAATTTCATTAAGTTTTTATATATTTGGTTGTGTTAAAAAGTAGATTAATTTGCATTTTAGTCACTACAAATGCATCATAAAACAGAATTAAATAGATTTTTGAAATGCCTACATAATTATTTGGAATAAAAGGGAAGTTATCTTTCCAACTGTGAAAAATTCTGTATGGGAATGTAGAAATAAATGTGATTTGTATTTCCAGTCTTTCCTCATGATACACTCATTTGATGACAGGCAATTGGTGTTAAGAGTACTTTAAATAGTCACTCCTTTCATCTGCAGTTTGACATATGGATGAGTGGGCAGTCCTGGTCTCCTGCAAGACAAGGGGCAGTAGCAGTGGTTTGCTTGAAACCATCTTCTTGTAGTGGTCAGTAGTGAGCATCAGCACTCAGCACATCAGAGTAATGGAGAGTTGACTTTTTCATCTGGTCTTGAACACCATCAGTTGCAGCTGTCTTGTGGCTTGTGTCATCAAAATGCTGTAATGTGAATTATGCCTTTGGGAACAATCAGTACTGATTATTGCCATTTTTTGGAACTGGGAAATTGCACCAGTTAACAAACCGAGTAGTGAAAGCATATGCTTGGAGAAGTTGTTAGTCCTTAATTTTTTTAAGTAATTAATTTAAATGCTCTCATATGTATTGCCATGCTTCTGCATATTTAATAAGACTGGCTTTAAGCTTTTAATGTGTTTTTCATATCACTTTACCTCATACACAAAGGTGTTTTGCTCTTGGAGCATATTCTGTGCTCTTGCCTATATTCAGCAGAAATACTGAAATACATAGATGATTTTTTTATTTAGTTCTTTGTTCTAGTAACAGTAATTGTCAGGAACTATTTTTCACATGCAGTTGAAAGTAACGAGAAATGCATGACGTGGATTTTCAAAGGAAACTGTCACAGGATATAAATGTTTGTATGCATTTGTAAATAGCAAATGAACTAAAGTGTACTTGCAATTGTGCCTTCTATGATTAAGTGTATTAGTGTGATATATTTAGGTGATGTGGTCCAGTGGGATAGGACATTGAGCTGGTTTGAAAAAAATGTAGGGCCTGTTCTGATATAGAAACTGGGACAGATCACACTGCTTCTCTCTGTCTAGTTTTGAATTTGAAAAACAAATGAAACAAGAGCCCTAGATAGTTTTAGTTTTAGTTTTTTAGTTTTTTTTAAATTAAATCCCTTGAGGGCAATAACAAAAGTGCTGGATAAAGACATAGTGCTGTTATTTATTATTGTATTAGTATCTCTCTCTATGACAAAATAAATTATTTTGAATAATTTTGATTTTAATAACCCAATGCATTACTGTACTATATATTGCATATATTATCCATTTATGCAAACAAATACAGTGTAACATATATGTATTAAAATATATATCTCTAATCTAGGTCTTCAGTCACTAGTTATGCAAGTAATTTTAATCTAAAGGTCGAATCTCCATAATAACATACCTGCCTTTCATAGTTGCTCATCCTCCACAGTCTTCCTGATTATGACTTTGTCCTTTCCACACATGCTATTTTTCAACTGTCTTTTAATTTTGTGCATGTAATTTAAAGATGTGAATTATTTTCTTTTTTTAGGTAAGGTAAGTATTCCCTGAGAAAAAAGGTGAGACTTTCAGAGGCTTTTTCACAACAGTCATTGAACATTTGATAGTAATGCTTTTTGCTGGACCGGGTTATTTTCAGACCTGGTTATCACCGAGTGGAATCTCTAAAACTTCAGCAGTCTAGGTCTGAAATACATTTTAAAGATACTGAATTTACTTTCACTATCATGCCAGTAGGAAACATACTCCCTGCAACTTATACCAGACCAGTATTTTATTGCTAAGGACAGTTTCTTTTTTATTGTGTTATAGAAACATTTCATTTCAGTTTTATTTCTTATTTCAATATGTGTTGATTTAGACAAAGTCATCAGTGACTTTGCAAACATGTACAGGGATAAGGAATTTATAATATAGGAAATTTTGAAACAGTCTAAGATGCTGCTCACCGTTGAACTATTTTCAAATCAGAACATGATGGTCCCTGTTGTAGATTTGATACTTTGTATTTTCACTGAGTGATACTTCTTAATGCCCAGAAACATGGAGATGGATGGATGGATGGAGGTCTGTAGTATTAAAATAATCAGGAAATATTTTTTATTTCATCAAAAATTATAATGAGGGAGTTCTGAAGTTCAGTAAATTTCAAGGTACGCTCATAACTAATAGAAAAATGTATATCTTATGCGTTTTAAAAATAATCATGAAAACATATTCTCAGGTTTAAGGAAAATCAGAATAAATGGCTTTATTCTTTTCCCTAGCTGTCTGAAAAGTAACTGCATTTTTTTCCTTTCCTTTTTTTTTTTTTTTATTGTTGCAGCTATTTTGTGCCTTTCAAGATGACAAATATTTGTACATGGTAATGGAATACATGCCAGGCGGAGATCTTGTAAACCTTATGAGCAATTATGATGTGCCTGAGAAATGGGCCAAGTTCTACACAGCTGAAGTTGTTCTTGCTCTTGATGCAATTCACTCCATGGGCTTGATACACAGAGATGTGAAGCCTGACAATATGCTTTTAGACAAGCATGGGCATCTGAAGCTGGCAGATTTTGGCACTTGCATGAAAATGGATGATGTAAGTATGCAACTGAATAATTTACTATCTGTTAAACTGTAATTCTAAATTACATTCATATCTAAGGTTATTTTCTTATTAAGTATAATACCCAAAGGAATATTCATCAAATTATCTACTTGGTTAGAAAGCTGTTTCTTGTTTCCTACTTTTAAATATAAGAGTACTTTAAATAATGTAACCTTTTTTGTTGTAAACTGTTCTCTCACACGGAAGGAGGATGTAAACTTACTTTTTGCTATTTTTGAAAGCATCTGCATTTATGAATTTCTGAGGTACATTTTTTTTTGCCAAATGTTTGAAAAGCTTGCAAGATACTCTTAGTTTCAACATTAATAACCTTGGAACAGTTCATAAGCTGACATTTTTTGTAAATGAAATTATTTTATAGGAAAGACATATTCCATGTGGTTTTTTTTTTCTTGTATCTAATTGCTCTCATAGCATCCTCTAGTGGTCATTCAAATGAGGTCACAGTACAGCAGCAGTGGTATGTGATATATTGATCAAAATCTGTCAGTTATTTGTCAGGATGCCAAAACCTCAGTTAAAATTATTTAATTATCTGGATTTAGCCATGTACAGCCAACGACAGTTTTCTTTTGAGTTTATATAAGAATATTTTTAACAGGATAATTTATATTATTAAAAAAATTGAAAATAAAACTACCTTTTTTAGCTTGCACTCTTAGAATCTTGCCTGACAGTGTTATGCTGTAATTTGCAGAATATATTCTTTATATGAAAAATTATAATTATTCTTCCTATGAAAAACTATAAGAGATTATAACATATACAAAAAAAAAACCAACAAAACCCTGTATATGAATGTGCATTATGATTTATCTGGTATTTGAAAGTTTTCTGTAGTAGTGTTGGCAAAGGTGATCCTTTTAAGCTTACTTGCTTTTATGTTTTGGGGTTTGATCTGTATTGTTTAGGCAGTGCTTAATATAATTTCTGCTATCTACTTAATTTGCATTTGCATCATTAATGCATTAAGTTAATATCTCTTCAGCAGTATCCAGAAGTATTGTGTCTGTCTAGGGTGGGTTTTTTCACATGATAATATATTATCTTCATCATTGTCCAACTGCAGCTCTTTATTGAAGTTCACCCTATTCAGTTTTGTTGATGTTGTAGTTGTTAGTCTAAAGGCAGAGATAATAATTACCTCCATTTGGTTGATTTACTTGCCTGTATTTTAGGGGACAGCATTTACATTAATTGAAAAAATCAAAAGTAGTCTTGGTCCCTTAATTAAAAATAGACTAAGAGTCTATTTTTAAGGATTGAATTTTAATTCAGTCCTTAAAAATAAATAATAATTGTTTTGAGTCAGTAGATTGTATTGTGTTAAGGGAATCTGTTGTTTATTGGAAGTGACAACAAAAAAAGCGTCAAAAAAGCTAACAATATAAATCTACCAAAAATAAGGTGATCCTTTGTGCGGTTTTAGGGACTCCAGAAATGGTGGACCTACACCTTATACTTTTTTACTTTTTTTGCTGCTATTGTTAAAAGAATGGAATAGTAAAATGTGGATGATGGTGCTGTAAATGTGAGAAATACATCCATGTTTCTCGTAAAAAGTTACAGAGCTCCACTTTAGACTGGGCATCATCAATGAACCAGTGATCTCCTAGAGAAGTTAACTTTTTAAAAGATTACATTTTAAGTTTTTTGTGTTTCTCAGACTCAGTGGAATGGCAAAAATTTTTTCTACAGGAAGCTTTAGAAGTTGAGAAGTTTTGGATTGTCTCCAAATTTCATTCTACTTCTTACAAAACATGAACACGTCCCAGCTGTGTAAATATAATATTGGTGTTGGCAGACTGATTTGTAGAAAATATATGCTTACCCAATACTTACTTATTTTTTAGATTTGGATCTCTTTCAGCAGTTATGAGCATCAGCATCTTCCTTATGCTGTTAAGAGTCCAGGAAAATTTTGCTGCAATTTGTTAAGAGATTTTTCTGACCTTTGCTGTTCAGCGTTTGCTTAAGTTGGCCGGGCCAGGCCAGAACAGGCATTTGCAGCAGAGTTTCTCCTTATCCTTTTCTGAAAAGAGTTGCTAAGTGTTTTAGTGATCTTTTTCAGCATAAAAGGAACTGTTCTGTTGATGTAACTCAGTCGTCGTAATTGGGGGTTTGTGGTGTTGTTTTTCATCGCTTGTTTTTTTGTGGTTTTTTTAATTAGTGACCTTCTTAAAATCTGCAACAAAGTGAGTATTTCTGTTGTTCAATAAAGAATGAAATTGAACTCAAAAATTTAGTAGGAATAGTGGTTCCCTTTTTTGGTATTTAGGTATGATAAGGTAGAGCAGGGCAGGGTTCACCAGTCTCTGTCTAATCCTCAGGTGTTGTGTAAGAAACAAAACATCATTTGGCTTTGATAGGTATTGTAGGGAGCTCCCAGTATGGCCATGCACAGCACTATCCTGTGCTTAACTGAGCTTTCAGCAGAGCACAGATTCAGAGAGTATCTGTTGAAAAAGATGTGACCAAAAGAAGGAATGTTTGCTCTTGGGATTATTGCCTCACCCCAGGCAGTTCATCTGAAAGAAGCAGCGTGTTCCTCTTTTTGTAACTCAGCTTCTTTTCCACTGAAGCTTGTCCAGTGAAGAGGGCTCTGCTGGATCCTTGCTGCCTCAGTGCATTGTCTGCTAATACCTGATGTGTGTAGTCCTCGTGGCTCCACACAAACACCTTCCAGCTCTTGTTTACTGGAAGGAACTTCCTCAGGGAGTGAAAGCCTGATTGTCAGACTTGGTTGAAGACAGCAGTCCTTCAGGTTTGATGGAGAAGATCCTCCTGAAGATGAAGCCTGAATTGTTTTGTCTTCAGCAATATAATAATGCTGAATGATGCTGGGAAACACTACAGGAGCCACACCTCCAAGTTGTCAGGAGCTGTGAAAACATTGCTGGACAGCCAATTTTTTAAAACTGTGCACTGTACATCTCTCACATAGCTGCAGGAGATGAGTTCCAAGGTCCATCTTGATCTTTTGAGGTGATGAGAAAAGTTTCAGGCTTGAGACTCCCAACAGGAAGCTTTAGATGGTAACTGTTACAGTAAATGTGCTACTCAGGCATGAATGGAGACCAGGCATAAATAGAGGCTTAGTGTTTGAAACACAGGAGTAACACATTGCCCAGAGGAAACAGCACCATTTAAGTTTCTTCAGAATGTAGGGACTGCCAAGCTGCTCTGTACTGTCCCTGTTTACTCAGCTTTTATGCCAGAGATCACGGTCTGACTGTGGTATTAAAGGTACCCAGTACTTAAAAATACATACAAAACAACACCCAAGTTCATTGAAAGAAGAAATGAGCAGGGCAGAAATCTAGGAATGTTTTATTCATGTAATAATGGGCCAACCTCCCTGGGGACATTGTAGACTCCCCATTTTGTGATGCAGTCCCACAGGGTGCTAGATAATCTTGTATCAGCTCCTTTTCCTATGACTGTTGAATCAGGTGATCTTTCAGGTCCCTTCCAAGCCAGGCTGTTTTGTGATCTGCACATGCATTTCTAGGTTAGTTCCTGAGACAGAAGGTAGAGAGTTTTATGGGGAATAAGTACAACCCAGCTCCATGTGCTTCAGGGAGCTGTGGTCCATTAAACCTGACGTTAGCATGCAAATATTGTAGAATTATTTTTTTTTTTTTTACTGTTCAATTCTTTGTCATGTTGTCTGAAAACTTAAAGTGTATTGCATGGAATTCTGTAGCATCTGTGATGTTGATGAAAAGACTTTCCTTGTTGCTGCATACCAGCTATCAGACTTGTGTAGGTCTGACTGGGTTTTGGCACAGCCTTTGCTTTGTTTGTTTAGGACTTCAGAAAATACCAACATGTGTAACAAATTAGAAAGTATTCTTGCTTTGGTGTATTAATTATAGAGGGGGAAAATAGGGTGTTATTAAGTGCTTAGCTGACAAGGTGGAGAGGTTGTGACTGAAACTGCAGACTTCAGAGAACTCTTTCAGAACTGTTTTGGTGATTTTGTTTTTAAACAAAAATTTAAAAAAATAATCTCTTCCTCCTTACCCCGGAAGAGATTCAGGTGGCTCCAACCAGACTTGACTGAGCAAAAATTCAGACTTCTCCTTGTTTTAATTTTGTATTTGGGTAAGGAAGAGATAGATACACACCAGTGTCAGAGCCTCATTAAGTTGCCACAGTCCTACTGGATGAGCAGAACCACATAACCCTAGAGCAGTTCCTCCAGTGTTCAAAGCAAAGACAGGTTTAGGCTTAGAGAAGATATGCAGGTTAGTGCACAGAATGCTGTGACGAGCAGGATTCAAACAGTGGTCCCTTGCCATGTGCTAGATCCATTTTCAAATGCTCCCAACTTTACATTTCTGGAGTCTTTGAGCTTTAGTTTATTTTGCAGTGTTAAAATGGGTTTGCCTGTATTTTTCTTTGTCCAATGAATGCAATAGGTCTTCTGGAAAAGCTAACTTCATTTTCTTATCCCAGTATGAATAAGTTATGTGCTATCTCATCCAGTCTAGAATGCAAAAGTTTACCTGCTCTTCATTCTGGAACTGAGAAGTTAAAATTTCTTTAGGTTTCAGTTTTAGCATGGAGTCATAAAAGATAGGCATTTTCCAGGTGGACGTTTGAAATACTGCATAGGTCTCTACAGTATTTAGTCATCCCTTCAGTTTTTGCCTGCTAATTCGTGACTTTCTGAATTCTGTTTTAGTACAGAAGTAAAAGCTTTTCACAGTTCATATTGTGTGTGAAAAAAAAAATTGTAATGTGGTGTCTAAATTTTGTGTATCAGTAGAATTCCCAAAATTACATGTATTTTGAACTTAATTGTTGCTACTAATATTCTGTATTAATATTCCGAATTAATACATATTGCCATTCATGCTGATGGCAAAATGCATGAAGAATATTTGTAAAACAATTTAGATAAAACATTGGATTGGGAAATAAAATAAAAGATGAGTGTATTTTTGGTACTTCTCTAACTTCATCCAGGATTTCATTTCATTCATCCATCTGGTCTCTCAGAAGTGAATTTCATTAAAAGAAACAAGACTTATAACTCTGAATCAGAATGATGGCAGAGCTGATTGATGCTTCTGCGTCACTTAGTCCCTACATTTTTAGTTTCTCAGTGTGAAGCAGAGAATGAGGAATCATTTCACTGATACAACTGTGGTAATATGTTATAAAAAGATAATTTTTTAATAAAGAAAACTTTGCTATTCTTTAAAAATAGCTTCTTTTATTCTTCTTCCTATCTTTAAACAAAATTTACCTATAACTTCATTTATTGGCTGAATTAGACAAGATCCTTATGTATCTGCTTTGTAGGGCCTAGAATTCATAACTTGTCAGAGTTATTCTAAAGTTTGTCCCTGAATTCAATGAGAAAAGGAGCAGTCTAATACGGTGTGTACTTTCACATTATGACCAATGGTAAAAATAATAAAATCGATGAATTTTGAGAAGATGAAGTTAAGAGAAATGATAGTAGGTGGGGGTAAGCACATTACCAAGAAATGCCATTTTAATCCATATTGCTTCTTGAATTATAAATAGTCTTTACAACACACTCTTCAAACCAAGTATTTTACGGTATACATTTTATGTTTTTCTGCCGTACTGACAGAGGAATTGTTCAAGAGGTGCTCTGAAGCCCCTTGCACTGACTGTGTTGTTACTGTTGCACAGACAGGAATGGTGCGCTGCGACACGGCTGTGGGGACTCCCGACTACATCTCACCCGAAGTCCTGAAATCGCAGGGGGGCGATGGTTACTATGGACGGGAATGTGACTGGTGGTCTGTAGGGGTTTTCCTTTTCGAGATGTTAGTTGGTAAGTAATGATTTCTTCTGCTAGTGAGATTATCACTGAGTCTTCCCTGTGCCTTTACCTGCACTTCCCTGTGTGAAGGCTGCTCGTACCTCACTAACAGCTTCTGACTTTCGGCTGATGCTGCATCTTCACTGCTGTTCTCTTTGCTCTCTGTCACTCTCACGCTGTGACAGCTGTTTGCATGCTTGCTCTGTGATTAGTTCCCTGACTCGGTTCAGCTTAAAACTAATTCTTAGAATAGTTTTAACTGGGGTCAGCTACCTCACCACATTTATTCCACCTCAGGCAGGATTGAGTTTGTAGAGACAGAAGAGATGAGACAGGAATGGCAAGGGCAGGACCATCGTTTTTTTTCCTCCTCCTTTTCTGCAGCACATCAGTGTCTTCTGTTAGGTCAAAGTGTGGAAGTATGGCTCGATTCTTTTATGCTTGAGTCAGGATTTTCTAGTAAAATATACTGGACTGCTATGGCAACGAACATAGAATATAATCTGTTAAGGAGATGAGTCATCTGCATCTTAAAATATAGTGAGGATCAGTATGATAGCTTGGTAGCAAAATACTGATTATGGAAGGATGGAATTGAGCATACAATTATTAAAAGTCCAAATCAGCATTTTCTGGAAATATTGCTGATTTGATGTCTCTGGTATTCTGAGCCAGGAAGGACACTTAGTAATCGCCTCATATGTTTATTTCCAACTCTTTCAGAATTACAACATTTTGATTTTAAGACTGTGGTTTATAGTTAATAGTCTCTCATGAACCATTTTAGCAGTAAATAAAATTATTCCGTTCTTAAAATATTGGGCATAGCCATCCAGAATGTTCTCTCAGCATTTCAGAGCCTCTTTTTTTCCCTCCTGGAATCTAGGAGGAAAATATTATTTAATATCTCTATATCCCACATATTGGTAGAAGGTATCTTTTTTTGTCTATGTCTATGTATCAGATTTTGGCTATGGTCTTCAAAAACTTTGCACTTCAAAGAAAGCACAGACACTGTTTTGTTATTTTGGTTTTAATAAGGCTGCAGTACTAATGAAAATGGTAATTTTATTATGAAAATGAGAATTTTATTGTGTGCTTAAGTAAACCTTAAAATGTTGGTCACAGGATGAATCCCAATGTTAGTTCAGTGACTTAAGATAGTTTTGAGGTGTGCCCAGAATCAAAGCTGTTTGCAAGACAGAAAACAATTGAGAAGAGGAAGGTTGGGAAAGAGGGAGGCAGCAGCAAGTATCAGTGATTGCCACCTGCAATGCACTGGTATGGCAACCTGATAAACTTACTAAAAGTCTAGAAATTAAGTTCAAGCTGGTGTGTGCTAATTTCTTATTTTGCTTTAAAATGACAGAAAGAGACAAAAGTTAGGATTGCTCTTTTGAAAGCAGAATGGTTGTTGTACATAAGTCTGTTTGTACACTTTTTCATGTTTGTGGCTTTTGAAATGCTCAGTTCCTTGTTGGAAGGCTGCAGCCTGCAATGCCAGATGATTCCTGCCTGCACACAGCACACCAGAACCTAGAAAAAAGCCTAGCTCACATGACTGATTATTCACCTTCTCTATTAAACCTATGGATTAGTTGGGAGAAAGGATTCCTGTAAAAGCACCAGCTTCTTGACTGCAGACCCTAACCATTTGTATGTTGAGAATGTTGCCAGTTAATTTGATTGTCAGTTGTCTTTATCACAGCTTATTTTTTTCACTTGCCCCAGTTTTATCTGTAAGTCTAGTTCCTTTGCAAATATCTTTAACTACAACCTAGGCTGGAAACCTCTGGGTGAGGAAAGTCTGTTATTTTAAAAGCCACATGCCATGTTAATATGGGCACTCAAGCTGATGTAATTTGTCAGTCAACAAGATTTATTAATACGGGCTTAACAGTGTGATAACACACTGGGAAGGCTCCTGCTCAGAGCTGACATGCCTTAGGGAGCATAGACCTGTGTAACTCTGAAATGATCTTCAGAAAGCTTTCATGGATTCCTCCCAACAAATCTACATTAGCAAGTCTTTAGTGAGTTTTGGTCCATTTTACCCTTGGAATGTTTAAAGATTGATTCATATGGATGTCAGCCATTATGTAAATTAGAAAATATATTGAGAGACTTAAGGCAGAACAAAAGATGTAATTCACCAGGCAAAATTTTGGTAATAATAGACAGGATGGAAAATGGTGTAGTTTGTAACACAGCCATTTTAGGGAAGGAATATTTTTAGTTCTATACATTATTTGTACACTGCATGTCCAATTTTTTGTTTCTTAATAAAAAACTCTTTTAGGTAAACTGCTTGTATACTTTTTGTCATCTCTTTTATCTTATTCAACTCACATAACTTAAACATGATGTAAAATCACAGCCAATTTACTATTTTATTTTCAGGTGATACTCCTTTTTATGCAGACTCACTAGTAGGAACATACAGTAAAATTATGGATCATAAGAACTCATTGCATTTCCCAGATGATGTGGAAATCTCTAAGCATGCAAAGAACCTTATCTGTGCCTTTTTAACTGATAGGTAAGTGTACATATTGTTCTGGCACTGTTTTTTATTTTGGATGGTATTGGCTGTATTTATTTTGGACAGTACATTGTAAAAATTAATTTCTTCTACTTCTCCTGATCTCTGTTCAAATTTCTTCTGCCAGACCTCCTGTTCTTTAGTTTTTCTTTTGAGGTGTTTTTTCCAGGTATTGTATTTTAGTTCTATGAGCAGATTTGACATCTCTTGTTAACAACACAGTTTTTGCTGGACAAATCCTTCCAACTGCAGTAACAAACCTGTAAGGCTGAAAGTAATTTGTAACCTCCAAGGCAGGGACAAAATTGTTTTGCTTAATGTCTATGTGGGTGTTACTTAAAAAAAGTGGAAGCAAATACTTTTCTGAAAGTAAGCATGTATTTACTGAATTTGTTTAAGGTTTCTTAGAGTGTTTGAAACTTCTTTCGTTTGCTTTGTTGCATTAATTGGTAAATATAGCTAACAAACCTGTGAGGTTATTGTTTTAGCTACAAAAACAAAGTCATAGAATTTTCTCTTAATAGATCTAAGCTACTTATTGAAATGAAGCTGCGTAAGCTTCTTCTTGACCTGAACACTTACATTTTGTTTAGATTCAGAAAGCAGAGATAATCTTCAATTTCACTGATTTAAAAGAACAGTGTATCTCCACAGTTAACTCTGGATCCATGTTGCCTTTTTATGCTTTCCTGTGATCACCTGCACTTGGCTGGAGCAGGGCATTGGGCCCCTATAGAAGGAGGAATTAGGAAAACAAAATGCCTTATAATGGGTTTTGCATTCAAAGAGAGATTGTTTGCTCTACTGAGTGAGCCTGCGGTGGTCAGGAAGGATGTGCTTTATTTAACAGCATTTTTCACCCTTAGTGAAGGGCAGAGAGAAAATATGATTAGAATTTAATAGTGTAAATGTAGTAAGGTGGACTTCCACTACGTGTGTCCCTCTTCCTGTTTATATTTAACACAGGACTCGAGCAATTTATTTGAAACAGATGCTGCGTGATGGCTGCTGAAGCACTTAAAGAAGGACTAAACATCGACCCTGTGATTTATTGCTTCGCATTGTTTTTATGTCCTGTTCTTGTACGTCGTTTCAAGAGAGACTCCTCTGTTCAAACGAAAACTTTCTTGTTGTACTTAAGATTTACTTTGTGGCAAATATCAGCAAGAGATGTGTCAGGGTTAGTTGTGGGGCAGAGGATGGAATTCTTAGAATATTTATTTTAGTCCAGCTTTGAATAACTGTTCTGTGCAGCAAGTCAGACCTTCCCTCACTTACGTCTTACGGTCTGTCATGTGGTTTGGCAGACACGAAAGTTCTGCAGTTTTATTTCCCCCAAGGGTGTTGAGTTTTTGTTTGTGTTTTTAGTTTTTTCTTAGTTTTTGCCTCAGTGCTCTCTTTCTTGCCTTACTCCCCACGTGGCAGACTCCAGATTCTGGACATTTTAGCAGTAACAGGGAGAGTGCATGCTAAGAATCAGTAAATTTTATATAAGAAACTACAGATCAGTGGCTGGTGGTTTTTAAATTTTGTTTTTGTTTGACTATTAGTGCGGTTTACACAGACAATCTTTACTGAAAGTTTCATTGCTGCTTATGAACAAGTTAGAATTTAAATTTTTTAAAAAAAGGGTTATTTTTCCTAATGTGACTCGGGATTAATTGCTGTTTAGGGATGTGCGACTTGGGAGAAATGGGGTAGAAGAAATAAAGCATCACCCTTTCTTCAGAAGTGATCAGTGGAACTGGGACAACATCCGAGAGAGTAAGTAAATGAGGTTAAAAGTTCTATTTTTTTCAGTATTTGCAATTGTAGAAATGAAAAAAAAACCTTATTAAGTACTTCCTATCTCAAGAATCTTGCTCTAACACTCATATTTGTCACTTGTATTATAAAACCTCATATGAGGAAGGGTTAATAAAGACGCATTTTTCCTACTGGAATTATCTCATGTTTTTAATGTAGATGTTTCTATTTTAAACAATGGAATTGGATGTTTCAGAATTTTAACTAAAAAGAATATGGTAGGTTCTGTTTCTTGAGGTTTTTTGTTCTTTTGAGGTGGATTTTTTGTTTTCTTTCATTTTCTTTTAATCTTGTGGCAGTTAGGACGATAGTTTGACAGTGGTCTTGTTTTACTGCTTTTTATGTAAGGTACTGAGAACCAGATAGCTTTAGGTAAAAAAGCAAAGTATGTCAGTTCTCATAAGCTTGTCATAACTTCTAAAGTTATTAACTAAGAATTTTTAAAACGATAATTTTATTTAAAGTTTTATTCTCAAGTGTGATTACCTGACCAAATATGTCTTGCATACTAGATGGTCTTTGTATTAGGCAACGTATACAAAAATAGATTGGTCTAGAAAAGATTGTTCACAGTAATATTTCCAGATCTGTTGTCTGGTTAATGCACATTTAACTCCAAGTTATTTAAGGATAATTTATAATACAGTCTTTTAACACTAGACAGATACCAGCATATAACAAGTGACTGAATCTTGTAGTGAAATGCATCTTTTTTCCCCTTTTTATAGCTGCTGCTCCTGTTGTTCCTGAGCTTAGCAGTGATATAGATAGCAGTAATTTTGATGACATTGAGGACGACAAGGGAGACGTGGAAACCTTTCCAATCCCCAAAGCCTTCGTGGGAAACCAGCTGCCTTTCATAGGATTTACCTACTACAGAGACAATTTGTATGTGATACTTTGTTATGCATTTTTAAAAACATACATGTACATTATTCTTACATTTTTCTTTTTTTTCCACTCTAAATACATAACTTATTCCTGGCATTATATTAATTTGTGTCCAATATGTGAAGATACAAAATGCGAAGTTAGAGTAAAATAATTTGTTTACTCTTTCAATTATTTCAATAATTGTGATTAAACTGTATTTTTATATGCACAAAATTATACAATATCTTAATTAATTAAGGTTACAATTCTGATATATTTGTAATTTTTTTCAAAAATGGCTTTTTATTAGTTATTTTAGAAGAAAGCCTACACAGCATAATAACTTTCTAGAATTCATCTTGAACAATCAAGAAATAATTGTATTAATTAAAAAAAATTACAAGCTGCTGTAGTTTTGAAAACATTCTGTTAAGGAAAAATTCAAATCAGAAAGATGCACTAACACCAAAATAAACAAGAGGAGCATAGGACAAATTGAGACTTGAGAGAATTGATTAAAATGGAAAGGTTGCCAGAGTTGTTGAAAACATGAGTAAGAGCTGGAGGGATTTGTTTTTGTTTTTGACAGGTTGCTAAGTGATTCCTCTCAGTCTTGCAGAGAAAATGAATCTGTGCAATCTAGTAAAAATGAGGTTAGTGCCTTTTTTCCTTAGTATTAATTGGATGATTAACTAATTTTGTTAAGTCTGTTAAGAAAAGACAACGTCTAAAATAAGAGTTTAAGCAGTTTTGTGGGGGGCTTTTAGTCTTTTAATGATCCTCAATAAAAATGATATTTTCTATTTACAGGACAGCCAAGAGGTAAGTATAGTATCTGAATTATGAAAGGAATAAAAAAATTCCTACATAATTTGATGTGGATGTGAAGTATCTTAAATGTTTATTCACCAAATTGTTAGCAGTAAACCAGTTGTATTTTGAAACAGTTGTACTCAAGTGTTAAGGTGCTACAGTATAAAGATAAATGAATACAGATTTTTCTCAAATTCTTTTTGCATCCAGAATTTGTTTGGAAAGCCAATGTGTGAAGCTCTGTTTCCTACAGACAACAATACTCTTGTGAAGGTCCCATGCTTGCATTAATGATTCATGACTGATTTATTCAGAATTTGAAAAAGTAAATTGTCACCTGCAGGGATGAAGGAATGTTTAAATCATTCTCCAGTTGGGGCATATGGAGCATGTTTATCCAGCTTTTGAAGATTGACAAATGAATTTAAATTTGCATTACAAGAAAAATGATGGTATTTTCATATACTTACTTCATTATGTTGGTTAAACATTTGTATTATTCAAGTGTACATAGTATATTTTTAACATTTCTTAAAACTTAAAATTCCTTTTCAAAGTTTAAAAAATACGTAGAGGAAATGCATTATGTATTGATCAGATAAATTTAAATGCAAATGTTTATTAGACTCTACTTCCTTCCTGTCATTGATGAATAGATGAATAGTTTTAGATTTCACCTTTTAAATAGAAATTGTACTGCTGTTTAAAATACATATGGTCACATTCATGATGTTTGCTTTATGTTGTGTTAGTAAATGCAGATGGTAAAATTGTGCATTTCACTTCTGACAACTTATTTTATTTGTATTTTCTCAAGCAACAAGTCTCTGGTTTTGATGTCCTTTTCAGTGTTCTTGTTGTGGAAATCTTCTAATTTTAACAATTATAAAGTGTTTTGGAAAACCACATTTTTACATTTTATGTTTGGGGGGTAGAGGAAAAGGAGGAAAGGAGGAAAATAAATATGTTTGAAAGCCTGAAGTCATGAGATGAATCCAAAATTTATTATTTGTCACAATTATTTTTTAAAAAAACATTTTAGTAAGCAAAGCATTTCCAAAGTGTTCATTAGCTTCCAAGGTTTAAGACTAAGGAATTCTTTTTTATGTGAAGTCACTGAACGTGTTAAGCCATATTATCTGAATATTGTCCAATTTGGTCATGTACACCCCTTTTTTATTTTTTCATTTCATTTAGAAAATGCTATTCAAAAACATCTGCTCCAGTGGAAAGTCTCTGGCTACAGAGCACAGCAAAGGGCCGGTAACAATGTTTTTTGCCCATATAAATTTAATGACTCACAGTCTGTGGCACATAATTCTGTGATGGTTCAGTTCAATTCAGCATGCAGCAAATTTAGTTGCTATAAATCCATATATTTAAAATTATCAGAATTAATACCTTGTAAAGATGTAACCTTCTAGTGATGGTTTTAAAATAATACACTGGAAGACTGAATTAATTTTCCTCACTTTCCCTTATTTTGTTATTTAATTGAATTGCATTTGTTTTCTGTGAAAGCATTTTTATATGGGCCATGCTTTTTTGACATTTTACACAGTTTCAGAAAAAACTAAGCAAGCTAGAAGAGCAGCTCAGTAATGAATTACAAGCCAAAGATGAACTAGAACAGAAGTACAGGTGAGAATGTTTCAACATGTTTGGTATGTTTGTAAAGATGTTTTGTTAGACCTTTTGTTTTCAAATGTTTAAAAGCATTTTAATCCACTTTGGGGATTCCCAGCCCTGCAAGCAGACCTCATTGTAAGTTGCTGGCTTAATTTTTGCTACTCCTGTTTCTACTGGGGTGGTTTTTAGGGGATTTGTTGAGGGTTCTTTTTTCTTGAACTCCCTATAAGAGTCTCACTGTTTAGTGATTTCACCAGTCCTTGAGGTTTCATGCTATTGCTTAAAATAGAATACTTGCATAAAATTAATGAAACAAAAGCACCTGCAATAAATATAGTGAAACACATCAAAACATTCTAATTTCTGTATTATCAGCAGGATTTAAAATTATTTTTCAAATTTGTTCAGGTCAACAAGTATTCGTTTAGAGAAGATTGCGAAAGAGCTCGATGAAGAGGTAAGGCCGTAGATTTCTTACTGGAATTAAAACTTTAACATTTGTGCGTGGATTTTTTTTTCTTCAATAACAGCAAATTGCTTTTGAGTAGCTGTATATTTTACAGCAAATAACACCAGTTGATTTCTTGATATTTATAAGCATGAAATTGTTGTAGCTGCTAAAAAATGTTCATTATTATTTCTGTACTGTAACTGCACACTTCTTTCCAGAACTAGTTTTTTACTGTATTTTTATTTGGCAGACAGCATGACATAAATATCCCATACAGATTTTAAAAACTGAAGGCGTGAGAGTAGTGTTTCCAGAGGAGGAAGGAAAACCCTGCTTTGCATTGTTTGGTATTACTAAAAGGACCCTGTTTCTTGGCCAGCTTTTCATCTTACTGCTTCTACAAATTTGGATGTGGCTGTATACAACTTAAAGTGTGGCTCATGCAGGTGCATGTCAAGACCTTACCTTTACATGTAGGTTTCTCTGCTCCCAGGGTGACTGCTTAAGCAGGTCTACCAGGTTTGTCAAATCCAGATGATAAAACAGTATTTAAATTTGAAAGCTCCTGGCCATAGACATCCTGGGCTGGATTTGACCACGTGTTCTGATACGTTGTATTTGCAGCAGGCAGACAGACTGGCTTCCTCCATTACAGACTGAACTGGGTGCATGAGCTGTGTTTTATCGTATAAGAATACCACTCCTGTGTGTGTAATTAGTGGTGTATTTTTTTAAATATATCCAGATAACTTCAAGGAAGAATGTAGAGTCTGCAGTCAGGCAGTTAGAGAGGGAGAAAGCTCTTCTTCAGCATAAGAATACAGAATACCAGAGGAAAGCAGAACATGAAGCGGATAAGAAACGCAATTTGGAAAATGAGGGTATGTTGAACCATGCTTGAAGGTTCCATTTTGATGTGGGTTTTTAATGCTTAAAATAACTGAATTATCGTTCAAACTGAAGCATTTTTGTGATAGTGATTAACAATGTTGAATTGGTTTTGTTGCAGTTAACAGTTTGAAAGACCAACTTGAAGATTTAAAAAAGAGGAATCAGAACTCTCAAATATCCAATGAAAAAATCAATCAACTACAAAGACAGGTATGCAGACTTTACATACATATATTTTAAAATAATCACTGCTTGGAGTAGAGATTTTTGTAACAGTTGAGGAATTTGAAATGTGTAATTGGGTTTTAAAAGCTGCTCTTTCTTGTTAGGTTTTGGTGTTCAAAAATAGTCTTAAGATATATTCCTTACTTCCTTAATCCATAAAACCTAGTATTTTGTAGTAGAAATAGTGGGACTCATATTTTAATTGTTTCTGAAGTATGTTTTTATCAATCTTAGTTGGATGAAGCCAATTCTTTGCTGCGGTCAGAGTCTGATACTGCAGCCAGGTTAAGGAAGAACCAGACAGAAAGCACAAAGCAAATCCAGCAGCTGGAAATTAATAATAGAGAACTACAAGATAAGAACTGCCTTCTGGAGAATGCAAAACTCAAACTGGAGAAGGAATATCTCAACCTTCAATCAGCTCTAGAATCAGAAAGGAGAGATAGAAGTCATGGATCAGAGATTATCAGCGATTTACAAGGTATTTGTGCAAATCTTCTGAAGTTAAGATTGCTTCTTGTTTCTAGTTTGGGTGGTGTTAATTGAGTTTCAGACTATGACTAGATAAGTGTCCTGTTTTATAAAATGTTACATAATTGGGAACAGCAGTTTAGAAAAAAAGTGTGGTAACATCTATAAAACATTATTGGTAACTTTAAGAATAACCCCAAAGGAGACATTATTAATAGTCAGAATTGGAAGCTGTTACATTTCAAAAATTTGCCTTTAAATAGATTAAATACAGTCTTGTTTTCACACACTGACCAGCTTCATTGATATTTTGGTAATTTTTAGGTCGAATATCTAGCCTTGAAGAAGAAGTGAAAAATGGAAAGAGTGCATTAGCCAAACTGGAAATGGAGAAAAGACAATTGCAGGAAAAACTCACAGATTTAGAAAAGGTAACAGCACTGTTAAATGAACATTGGTGTTACATTCCTACAGAATTTTTCAATTTGTACTTTTATTACTTGAGACACTGCAACCAAATCTATAGAAAAAATAAACCTTGTTTTCAGCTTTTTTTAAATTTTTATGTTCCTATCTGAGATGTGGGAAAAAGAAGACATCATTTTCCATACAATCATGATACATTTTACTTCTAAAGTACTTAAGTACCTAATTATGTACTCTGGTGTGTACCTTTACAGTACAGTAGCTGTATTCCATTTCATGTGTGGAGTTTTTTTAAACTGTCATTATTGCCAAATATAAAACAGCCTCTGCTAATTAAACAAATTTGTTATTGAAAGAAACAGCTTGAAATTGTCTTCAATAAACTTAATTTTTGAGCTGCTCTTACTTCAAAATGTTAGCTGTTAAAGGCAGTAATTCTGTAATTGTTTGCAACTGGGGATATTGTGTTGTGCATTTTTAAGAGCACTTTGGCATTCACAAAGAAACATTTATGGAAATGAGTTCTCAGTTAGTTCCTTAGCATGAGCTCTCTCTTCTACTCCAAGCATCCTTCCAAGCAGCATGTTACTGTTGTTCAAAATTCTGCCACTAACCTTATGTATTTAATGGTTTATTTCAATGTAATTTTTTTCTTTAACAGGAAAAGAGCAACATGGAAATAGATATGACATATAAATTTAAAGTTATGCAGCAGAACCTTGAACAAGAAGAAGCTGAGCATAAAGCCACAAAAGCACGATTAGCCGACAAAAATAAGATCTATGAGTCTATAGAGGAAGCAAAATCTGAAGCCATGAAAGGTATGCGTTTGGCATCTCAGTTGGATATAGGTGTGAATTATACAAAGTAGATAATATAGTCTTTCACTCTGCATTTTCTGGTGCATCTCATGAAAACTGAAATATCTTGAAGAGAGGGTTAATTACCAAAAAAATCCAGAAGATGGCTCTTACTTTTGAATTAAATGCCTTATGTTTCTTGCAGCTACTTAAAAAGCTACCTACAGATCCTGTCGTTCCAATTGCAAAGCATTCACAAAAATTTGGAGCATGCAGATCTTCAAAAGAAGCAAAAATGATTCAGTAATAATGACTGAGTCACCTGGCTTATCAGACTCCCAAACAGCTTCAGCTCTTTGGTTTTACATTATCACAGTCAGAGCACAGTAGATTGAAATGTTTTATTTTTAAAGTTCCGCCTATTTTGTTTGTCTCAGAGGTGTTGAAGATAAACTGCGTGTTATCTAGAAGCTCAAAAGTAGGAAATAGCTCTGTCAGAAATGCTTGAAAAAGCATCCTTTGGGTGTGTACCTACTGTGAAAATTTTAATTAATCACTTTTTAGTAGTCTTTCTCTTCAGTTTTAAAAGGTGAAACATGTGGCTTATTCTTAGTACAGGGTAGACATCCACTTCCCTTTAGCCTCCAAAATCTGCTGTTTTACACTTCACTGATGGCTTATATCTTTTCCTTCACAGAAATGGAAAAGAAACTTCTGGAAGAGAGAGCTTTAAAGCAGAAAGTAGAGAATCGGCTGTTGGAAGCAGAGAAGCAGCGCTCCATGTTGGACTGTGATCTCAAACAATCACAACAGAAAATAAACGAGCTCCTTCGCCAAAAGGATCTACTAACTGAAGATGTAAGAAACACTGACAAAAGGAGTCTTGAGTCAAACCTTGTTTTCAATGTCCCAGTATTTTTCCTGTTAGAGCTGTATTTAGAAATATTTGTGAATTAAAATTTTAACAAAGTTTTCCTTCTCTGCCTTTGAAACTTTAAAAAGTCTACTTTTTAATGTGATGTCATTTTTCTGAAATATTTCAGCATTATTCATGTTAAAAGGTTTGTCCTCTCTAGTGGTAAATCCTGTGAGATTGACATGGAAAAAGTAGGTAATTTAATGTGTGCTAATGCCTTTATTCAGGAAGCAGCTTTGATTTACCAAAAGATGTAAAGGAAGTCAGTTAGAGACTGTTTAAATGTTGTTTTCCTGTGTAGATCTGTAAAATTCACAGGTTTCTGCTTGTTTTTCAGGTAAAAAACTTGACATTAAAAATAGAGCAAGAAACACAAAAGCGCTGTCTCACTCAAAATGACCTCAAGATGCAAACACAGCAGGTCAACACCTTGAAAATGTCAGAGAAGCAGTTAAAACAGGAGAATAACCACCTTCAGGAAATCAAATTAAGTCTGGAGAAACAAAACAATGAATTGCGCAAGTACGCAAGTTGTTCTATATGTTTTAGTCATGTTACTGATTTGAAATATTTTTGTAACAAAAATTGGGAGCAAAATTATTTTTTAAAAATTGCTGCAAAGAATCTGTTATTCTACAGTGCAAAACTTAATTGTTCTTTAAAATAATTTACAGTGACTCTAACTGAGACTTGCCCTAGTGATTCAGCAATGTATAGGTTTGTATTAAAAGATGTTTGTTATCCTAAAAATCTTAGATATGAAATTAAATATGAGTTTGAAATATTAAACAGCTTAAATATGAGTCTGAAAACTTCAGAGAAACACTTACTTAACTGAAGGTCTAGGTGCTTTTTTTAATGATGTAGGGCTTCAGTGAAGAGGAAAGTTACTGGAATTATTAGTCTAGGAGAATTTATCAGTCTAGGAGAATTTATCAGAGTAGGAAATGAATCAGTTGGAAATATCTACTACTACAGACCTTTGAACACATCTCTTGGACCTTCAGATAGGAGTCTCAGTAGTTCTTCACGGTCTTACAAGTAGTATTTGCACCTGATAGTAAGTAAGGAAAGAAACTTTTTTTTTTTTTTTTTTTTTACATAAAGAACTTCCTTGTGAATGAAAAGACCAGATTACTACAAATATTAAATGAATCTCAATCCTAGCTCCTTTATGACTTTGGATGTTTTGTCTACCTATGCTTTGCCTTTCTGTCAGCAAGATGCAGTTAGTCATAATGTGGAACACTGGGAGAAGTTTTTTTCTGCTACATTTCTGCTGTTATGGGACTGACTGTTGTTTAAATAACAGATAAATTCAAGAAAATATACATGTCAAGGAATACAGACATTCACAGACTGTGCTCTAGCAAACTAAAGACCCCAAACAATCTACCAGATCAGTGACATTTTACATGGAAATAAGACTTTGTTGGTGGTTGTTTACTTCGTCCATGTGTCTTACTTCGTCCATGTGTCTTACTTCGTCCATGTGTCTTACTTCGTCCATGTGTCTTACTTCGTCAATGTATCTTACCTTATCAATGTGTTTTACTTTATCAATGTGTTTTACTTTATCAATGTGTCTTACTGGTTAAACTTTGTGACACTGCTGTCTTTTCTGTTTACTGCTCTGGAATATCTTTATATTTCTAAACCATGTTCTTCCTTTCTAGAGAACGTCAAGATGCAGATGGACAAATGAAAGAGCTTCAAGACCAGCTCGAAGCTGAACAGTATTTCTCAGTATGTTTTATGCTGCTTTATTTTTATATTAATCTGTTTACTGAGTATGTTAGCTTTTCTTCTTCCCTCTCAGCCATCAGACATTTCACATCTAACCCCAAGCTACGTGATTTTTCTTGTGCCTGTTTCCAGTGTTGTCTGCTGCCTTGATGTTGATCAATGAGCAGCACAAAAGAGCTCATGTTGAGAAATGTCCCTGCTTTCAAAGGGAGTTCAGAGGGAGGAGTCAAGCAGCTCATTTTTCCACCGTGTGAACAATTTTCTGCATGTTTCAAGCCTTTTGCATTCAGCATCTCTTCCATGCTGTATGGCAGAGAACAGTTGTATTCTCATGTGATGTGACAAAACACGTGCATCTACAGCTCAGAAGGAAATGTTGCATTACGATCAAACTCGGTAGTGATCTGTTGGGAGTTCTTAATTTATTGTAGTAAGGTGCACCAGAATAAATAGGTAGCATACTTTAAATCATCACTGGCATGTGAAGGTTAATTATTATTAACAGTGCCAGTTGCACGGCAGGAGATCCCAAAAGGCTTGTTTCAATATTAATGGGAAATTAAGATTTCCTTGTGGATTTAGGTCAGTGAGGATAAGGCCTACCTAAAGTTTTATAGATGAAAATGTTACACCTTAAAGGAAAGAAAGGGAGAATTGAGGTCAACTGACTGCTGTAGATGGACCAGAGAGAGACAATCTGTCTTGAAATCCCTGCAGTAAGTACACTTAGTCGTCTGTCACTTGACCGTCAGTCGTCAGTCATTTGAATGGACAGAGCAATATGATGTTTCTTTCACTTTCCTCAGAGTTCTAGATTTATATTGATTCCATGAAATTTTGAATTTCAAATCATATTCTAATTGGTTTTTCCCTTATTCCCGTATTTCTTTTTGTTCTTTAACTGTCATGTTGGTTTCATGGATATGTATGATTAGAATCTAAACTCCACATGCTCAATTACATCAAAGATTTAAAATAGTAGAGAAAAAGAAATTAATTATTTTCTCTGCTTCTGATACTTCTGATTTTGTACAAAGTTGTGATTTTCACATTTAGAGTATCTTTAACAGCAGTTTACATAAAAAATGCATATCCTACATCTACCCATTCACAAATATACAAGCTAAAAAAGGAACAACAAAATAAAGAAAGTACATTTGTGAATGATGATGACATTCAGGTAAGTTTAGAGATGGCATTGCACAATTATACTCCAGTTAGTGTGATTAAGGAACTGCATACCATATCAACTTGTATAATTTTTGTGGATCTTCAAGAGTGTAGAAATCACACAATTTTCTTTCCAACTTTAAATTCTAGACTCTCTATAAGACACAAGTTCGAGAGCTTAAAGAAGAATGTGAGGAAAAGACCAAAATTTGTAAAGAAATGCAGCAAAAGATACAAGAGTTACAGGATGAGAGGTAGGTTTTGCTAGTTGTACTACTAATGCATAAAAGATAAGGATTGCTTTTTATTTTTTTCCTTCTCCTCCCTAACCCCTCCCTAACCTAACTCTAACCTAAAGATTAACTTTTAACTTTAAAGTTAGTTAAAATTTAACTGATTTAAAAAAAAAGTATATATCAATAATTTGCAGAGATTCCTTGGCTGCTCAGCTAGAGATTACTTTGACTAAAGCAGATTCAGAACAACTTGCCCGTTCCATTGCTGAAGAACAGTACTCTGATTTGGAAAAAGAGAAGATTATGAAAGAGCTGGAGATTAAAGAGATGATGGCTCGGCATAAACAGGAACTTGCTGAGAAAGATGCCACCATAGCCTCGGTGAGTTACATGATCTGTAATTCTGGTAGAGGTAGTACATGAGCTTTATTTTTAGTTTGAGTTATCCATTGCTCTTTAGCAGATTTAGAGATATATAAATATATCTAATGTTTTAAAAATATTTATTTCTTATGATTGAAATTCAAGAATCTCTTTCTGTATTTCTT
Organism: Sylvia atricapilla; assembly: GCF_009819655.1. NCBI lineage: Eukaryota > Metazoa > Chordata > Aves > Passeriformes > Sylviidae > Sylvia > Sylvia atricapilla. The sequence goes on from NC_089142.1 coordinate 14,070,025, forward strand.
CCATACATTTCTCTGACCATTCTTTCTTCTGTGCCTCTACCCCTCTTACAGCCAGTCCCCTTATCCTTATCCTGGTCTCACTCTGCAGCATTTCCTTCTGTCCTGTAATGCTTCTTTGTTTGCCACATGAGTTTTGTTACATGATCACATGTCCTTTTGTTTTTCTTTAGTTGGAGGAAGCAAATAGGACACTCACTAGTGATGTGGCTAACCTTGCTAATGAGAAAGAAGAACTAAACAATAAGCTGAAGGAAGCACAAGAACGTACGTAATCTCTGAACCAAATGTGATCGAAACTGAAACTATGTTTGTTCTTTAATAGTGCTATATTCATTTGTAATGAGTTTTCATAGATTTTCTTTTAATTACCTTGCTACAGAAATTACAAAGCTAAAAGAAGAAGAAGCAAATGTAGGAAATATTAAAGCACAATTTGAGAAACAGTTGTTGAATGAAAGAACGTTAAAAACCCAGGTAAGCAAATATATTCAAATGCATATAGACACAGTGTTCATGAATCAAATAATTTTTAATAGAATACTTTCCTTTATAAACTACAGATATGTACTAGTAAGTCTTTCTTTGTTTTTGCTCAGAAAGAAAATATATTGGCTTTTTTCTTTCTTCTTCTAAGTAGACTTTCAGTGTAGTGAAGCTGGATCCTTATGATTTGTAATAGAGGAACTTCTAATCCAGATGTATTCCACTAGCAAAAGCCTTCATTTCTGTCAAATGATTTGATATGTTACTGGTTTCAGTCTTGATTTATATTCCTCTACAAGTTCTAGAAAGAAGTACATTTCTGATTTTAATCTAGATTGTTTTTTAGAACAAGTGGCATATTAATACAAAGACATATTTGGGTCTAGCTAGTGGAAAATGGAAGGGATTATTTAAATGAGTGAAAGTCCTCATACAGCTAATGCTTGCTTCAACTAAAAATGGCATCATTACCTTCTTTTATATTTTGTGTAATAAGTTGAATTAAAGTAAGCTTGTAGTACTGGATTGCAGAGATCTTAGTTTATAGTTAGAAGTGCCTGGTTATAGACAAAAGACTTTATTTCTTCACAGCACAACTCTGTGTATTTATTAGTGTGGTTCTTGTCACTTTTTTCTTTCCCATGGGAAGGCTGTGAATAAATTGGCTGAAATCATGAATCGGAAGGGTCCAGTCAAACGTGGAGCTGACACTGATGTACGGCGGAAGGAAAAGGAAAATAGGAAGCTGCATATGGAACTGAAATCTGAACGAGAAAAGTTAACCCAGATGATGATCAAATATCAGAAGGAAATAAATGAAATGCAGGCAGTAAGATCCTTTTGTAAATATAAACATTGCAGTGTTTTCTGTAAAATCATACTATTGATACAGACTTTACAGTAGTGTATCCAGTCTCTATTTCTGAATTTTCCCAATCAGAAGAAATACACAGAATGTATATTGAGATTGGCTACAAATTCTGCATAGTTTTCTGTGAGTAACGAAATATTGTAATCATAGGAAATCTTGCAATTTATCTCTGCAGCAAATAGCAGAAGAGAGTCAGATACGGATTGAACTGCAGATGACTCTGGACAGCAAAGACAGTGACATTGAACAGCTTCGTTCCCAGCTGCAGTCACTGCACATTGGGATGGACAACAGTAGCATAGGCAGTGGACCTGGAGAGGCTGAGGCAGATGATGGATTCCCTGGTATGTTAATTTTATTAATATTTCTGCATGAACTGAGTTTATACTGGTGTTTTTCCATAGAAACTGGAGTATTAAATTGATGGTCTGATGGTTCTGTGATTTTCATCTTCATCTGTTTCTACCATCTTACCAATCCGTTGATAGTGATCACTTGTTCATCTAACTAAATCTGTCTGTTGTAATACTTCACCTTACATTTATTTAAAGAATTTGTTTTAAAATTCTATTGTGCTCCATTAGAGCTAAATAGTTTTTTCACTTTATTTTGGTGGTTACTTTGCAATTACTGTGTGTATGTGATGAAATGTAAAACTAATACTCTCTTAGAGATTCTATTTTGACTTCTTTTCTACTTTTCCTCCTTTATGCTTTATGTTTAGTCCATATCACTCAATCCCACACTATGGAATCCATGTCCTTTACCTATCAGCACTCTTCTACCTCTGTCAGTATTGCCACTAAGCCTTCCAGTTCTCGCATGCTTCTTGATTCCGATTCTGACTCAGAGGAAGAACCTTTGTCTTGTTCCCACAGCCCTACAGAAGTTGATAGCACAGGTGACATCCCTGAGAACCATTTGGTTTTGTTCTTATTGTGTCATTTTCTCTGTTTCAGAACTAACACTATTAATACGTAATTAAAGAAGCATAAACCAAATCTGGCAGATAACATGCTGCAGTGGCAGTAAACATTGCTATAAGGGACATGAGAAAGTTTGCATGAACAAATAACTGGCCTGTTTTCTCTAAATGTTTGCAAATGCTTGCTGACAGTCATAAACCTACCATTTTTATTGAGGCACTGAATAAAATGAGCCTTATGGCTTGTTTTCAAGATGGCCTCTACACAGTATCTGCACCTCTCTGTATGACCCTAAGGTACTGGATACCAAAAAGTCAAATCTTCATGTTTAAGTGAAGTGCAGAAGCATCTTACTCCTCACATCTAAACATACATGATTTTCTTGTAGAAATTCATTGTCCTGAGTATTACATTGTTTTGCCTTAAAAATATATTATGAATGATAAGGCCCTGTTTTACTAATTCTGTAGTCATTTTATATGACTACAACACACCCTTTTAACAAAGCTTCTGTTTATTGTTAATATTAGATATGGGTTTTCTGTTGCATTCAAATTTCTGTATTTCACATGAGGTTCCTTTAAAGTATGAATACTTATCCACTTAAGGTAGAACCTCTTTTGGTATTTGGACATTAATTCATCGAACTAAAGTAAAGAATAATGCATTTCCTCTATTTTCCCCATTCTCTGGTTTTTGCTTTGAAGCTTCTAATGAAAGAAAACCTACATACATACGTATTTTTTTCCTTATTGGCTGCTGTGTGGTATGGATTTGCTTCGTTCTGAAGTAAAAGTCATAGCTAAGTTGGGATTTTTTTCTGACATAATTACAAAAGATTTGAGGTAGGATAGTGTCTTCTGTTGTTTCTCCCCTCCTAGTATTTATAAGCATGTATTATGAGAAGTTTGGAATAATCTGCCCTTTTTCTGATCTGTTAGTATTGAATGGATGCCAGAAGTTTAAAAAGTATAATCAGAAGCTCTCGTTTTGTCCAATTTAATCTGTATTACAGGTTACAGAGAAAAATAGGAAAATCAAATTTTAGCAAATAGGAGAAACATGCATTTTTTTTTTCCCTACATCTGCTTCCTGGATATGGTGTAGACTATTTTTTTTCATCAACATTAGGCTTGCTACACTTTCTATGAGGTGTAGTTGAAAGGAGCAATATAAGTTGGCAGGTATGAGGCAACAACTGTTTCATGTAATTAATATGTGTATTAAAATAGGTCACCAACAGCATTGTTGGTAGAGCAATAAACATTGAAGACAGTGTGTATCTGTGTATCTTGCTTTAAGTCTCCCTAGACCCAAAAAGAATTTTATGAATATCTAGTAATTATTTGTTACACTGTGTTAAACATGGGCAGGAACCTGCAAATGCTCCCTGATGAGAAGGAAAATATTTCTTGTAATTCTGGAGTATGTTTCTGCTTGTTCCATGGTTTTGTGTTTTTTAATGCTTAACACTTCACTATTTTTGACTTGGAGGTTCCTCAGCAGCATTAGAGATAATCTGCTAGAGTAGGAAACTCATTAGAAAAATATTATTGCAATTAAATAGTTCCCCTTAATAAAACATAGGGGAACAAACACTTGTGTTGAATGCAGCTACAAAAATAGGGTCAAAGGGTATGTGATCCTATGTACTACCAAGCACTGGGAAAGTGTGATCCTGTCGAGCTTCTGGTGGCTACTGAAACGTGTGTCAAACAACAGCTGAGCTCTCAAAACTCTTGATAAATCAAATCTGACAAATGTGCCAGTGTAATATAAAATACTGCAAGTGTGTGAAAGGGCAGTTGAATTCAGGCAAGGCCTAAGGGTTTGCCAAAGATTACTTAATTTTGGCATATTTGGATATAGAGGCAGAATTGGAGAAAAGAAAAATTTACAGACCAAAAAGTATGAATTAGAATACTAAACTGAAATTTTCCCCAGCATATAGGGTGTGTGTATATATATATATATATCGGGTAAATATATATCTGTGGCAGTAATTTGCCTTTTTTTTTTTTTTTTTTTTTTTTTTTTTTTTTTTTTTTTTTTTTTTTTTTTTATGTCTTGGATTGGATGTTGTGTGGTCTCCACTAATATCTTTAGATGCTGTTGTAAAAGGCAAAGGTCAATAGACATAAAGCTTTTAAGTCTTGAAAAAATTACTAAAGGGAATGTGTGTGTTATAACTGCAAGTTTGTTCCCTTCCTCCTCATGTCTACTACTTCTTTGTGATTGCACTGCTGGTTATTGGCAGTATTCAGGAGTACATTATTTAATGTATTACTGAACATTTACTATGGTAAACTTTGCAAGATCTCATACTGTGAAATAGTTCATCTTCTCATGTTTGCTCTCTTGCTTTATTATTGATGTTCAATAACTTCTAAAATGCACATCAGTCTCAAAAATAATGTTTTGTCTGTTCTTTAATACCTATCTCTTTTTCAGAATCAAGATTGGAAGGCTGGCTATCAATGCCTGTTAGAAATAACACTAAAAAATTTGGATGGGTTAAAAAGGTAAGAAAGGCAGATTTATGATTTTACTTCATGCGTAGGTTCAACTTCAAACTTACTGTAGGTTTTCAACACTTTAGTTTTTCTTTGATATGTGTTCTCTCGTTACTTAAATCTATAAAATATGTTAGCTGGTATAGCTACTTCTGAGAGGGGCAGCTTAAGACAATTGCAATAGTTTAAGACACCTCTTTGTATAGCCAGAGGTGAGAACAGTCATTCATGATCTTCAAATGTTTATACATGCCATAAGCATTCCCAGCAGTATTACTACATAGCTGGAATTAGGCAAAGTCTGGAAACAGGCTGTTGCTCTGACAATGTCTTTATTTAGGGGATAAGACTAAAACCTACTCCTCCTGCCTTGTGCAGTCTTCATTTGTTTACTGCTTCTCAGTAACCTCTTTGATGAGTCTTTGTCAAAAATGTGGCGTACACATTTTCATACAAATTTCCTTACTGCTGTCATGCAGTTAATTCTAGGCAAAATTCTGGAAGAAGGACATCTTTTAGGTAATTAGCTTTTTAGTGAACACTGATAGCTATTCTGGTAAACATAACAGTGATCTTTTTAAGTATGATCCCTATTAGTTGTGACCTGCACACATGAAATAGGCAGAGTTACAGTTATTCTCTCTACTAGTCCAAGTGAAAATTAAATCAATAAAATAGAAAGGAAAAGCTTATATCCTACTTTCTTCCTGACTTTCATTTTTGTTTCTTCATAGATATTTAAATATTTAAAAATCAGTTAATCTGATCATATAACTTGATTTATCAGATAATCAGAATTTTGTTTGTTATGCAATGAATTCCTTGGTATGGACTTAGTATACAGCACTACCATTGTCCACTTAGGTACCATTTAATCAAATAGTAGAAAAATATTGCTACAACATGTGTGATACATAATTTCTGTGACATATTTGACATCTGTGATGAGCTAGATTAAAACATGTTTTATCCTTTTATCTCCTAACAGTATGTAATTGTGAGCAGCAAGAAGATCCTGTTCTACGACAGTGAACAAGATAAAGAACAATCTAATCCACATATGGTGTTGGATATAGAGTAAGTATTGCCATGTGCGATTTCTTCTTCTGATTTGTAGGTGAACTCTGTTGGAAAGACCTGTGACCAAGGGGCCTTTTAAGGTCTAGTTTACGAGCACAACATCCCATGGGACATGACTTGTGAGTCACGGAATGGGGCTTCTTCCATCATTGAGTGGCTGATTATAAGAACGATGAGCAGGTGCATTCCTTGCACTTGCAGGTGCATCCCTTGTAAATGTGAGTTTTGCAGGAACGGGGTGGGGCTTCTTCTGTCTTGGAGTAGCGGGTTTCCTCTAGGGAGCACAGCAAACAGGAGCATGGCATGGCTCTGAGGGCATGGCACAGCAGTTTGTGCAGGCAGGGCAAGCAGGCAGGGTTGCAGGTTTTCTTGCCAGTAAGGTTTGCTGTGTGTTGTTTGCGGTGTTTCTGTTCATTGGTTGGTTTTGAGGTTTCTGTTAGTAATGCTTTTTACACAATCCAAAAGTACACTCAGTACAAGTACATGTAACCAAAAGGAACCCTCCAAAAAGGATGTGTCTGTACAGACCCATTCCTCTGTGGAGTGTGTTAGCTTATCAGTGGTTTCAAGGGGCACTGTGGAGGAAACCTGCCTGCGATGTGAACAGATGAATGATCTCCTTTCACTGGTGGCTGAGCTTAGGGATGAAGTTGAAAGACTAAGGAGTATCAGGGAAAATGAAAGGGAAATAGACTGGTGGAGTTCAGCCCTTCCATCCTTAAGGGAAGCCCATCAAGAGTCAGAGGACTCTCACTGTCAGGCGATAGAAGGGCACGTGGTAGAGGAAGGGGAGTGGAAATGGGACCCTGCTCAAGGAGGTAATAATAAAAATTCCTCCCAACCCTCACCCCCTAGCCAGGTGTCATTTCAGAATAGGTATGAGCCCCAGGATCTAGAGAGTCAGCCAGATGATTTAGACAAAAATTATCTGCCCAGTGAGCCTCTCAATTATGATTCATCTGTAAGATTGATCACCACCTCTAACATCAAAAAGAAAAGAAGGATAGTGGTAGTGGGTGACTCCCTTCTGAGGGCAACAGAGGGCCTCATATGTTGACCAGACCCACCCCACTGAGAGATCTGCTGCCTCCATGGGGCCAGGGTATGGGATATCACTGAGAGACTTCCTGGGCTGATTCAGCCCTCTGATTATTACCCACTGCTGATACTCCAGGCTGGCAGTGAGGAGTCTGAAAAGAGGAGTGTCAGGGCAATTAAAAGGGACTTTAGGGCACTAAGTCAAGTCGTTGACAGGACAGGGGCACTGGTAGTCCTTTCCTGAGCCTCTTTGGGGGCTGAGAAAAACGTTAAAAGAAATAGGAGAACTCACATCATGAACAAGTGGTTCAAGGGTTGGTGTCATCGGCAGAATTTTGGGTTCTTTGATCATGGGGCAGCTTTTACGGCACCTGGCCTGCTGGAACCAGATGGGCTCCATCTCTCTGTTAAGGGCAAAAGGGTTTTAGCTCATGAACTGGCAGAACTTGTTAAGAGGGCTTTAAACTAGATTTGAAGGGGAAGAGGATGCAGCTGGACTGTCTGGAAGCAGGCCTCAAGGGTGGTAAGCCTGAGTTAAGGGTGAAATCAGTAGCCCAGCTGAGGTGCATGTACACCAGTGCATGCAGCATGGGTAACAAACAGGAAGAGCTGGAGGCCATGGTACAGCAGCAAAGCTATGATGTAGTTGCCATCACAGAAACATGGTGGGATGACTCACAGAGCTGGAGCACTGCACTCGATAGCTACAAGCTCTTCAGGAAAGACAGGAAAGGGAGAAGGGGTGTAGGGGTGGCCCTTTATATTAAGGAAGCTTTTGATTCTATAGGCATTGAAACTAATGAAGATGGATTGAATGCCTACGAGTAAGAATTAAGGGCAAAGCCAACAAGGCTGACATCCTACTGGGGGTTTGTTATCACCCACCCAACCAGGAAGAAGAGGTGGACAACTTATTTTATAAGCAGCTGGAGAATGTTTCAGGATCATCAGCCCTTGTTCTTATAGGCAACTTCAACTGCCACATATCTGCTGGGAACTTAATACACCAGAAAAGAGGCAGTCGAGGAAATTTTTAGAGTGTGTGGAAGACAGCTTTTTGTCGCAGCTGGTGGGTGAGCTCACCAGGGGAGGGACTATGTTAGATCTGTTGTTTGCAAATAGAGATGGGCTGGTGGGAGATGTGGTGGTTGGAGACCACTTGGGGCACAGTGATCATGAAATTATAGAGTTCTTGATATTTGGTAAAATCAGGAGGAACATCAATAAGACTCTTACATTGGACTTCCAGAGGTCAGACGTTGGCCTATTTAGGAGACTTATACAGAGAGTTCCTTGGGAAGCAGCCCTTAAAAACAAAGGAGTTCAAGAAATGTGGGAGTGCTTCAAAACAGAGATCTTGAAGGCACAGGAACAGACTGTCTCTGTGTACTGAAAGATGAGTCGACAAGGCAGACATCCAGCCTGGATGGGCAAGGAGGTTTTGGAGGAACTTAGGAATAAAAAGAGAATGTATCATCTTTGGAGGGAGGGTCAGGTCTCTCAGGAAGTATTTAAGGGGGCTACTAGAGCATGTAGGATTAAAATTAGGGAGAACAAAGCTCAGTTTGAACATAAAATGGTGACATCTGTAAAGGGCAATAAAAAATGTTTCTACAAATATATTAATGGTAAAAAGAAGGGTAAGACCAACCTTTGTTCTTTATTAGATGTGGGAGAGAACTTAGTAACTGCAGATGAGGAGAAGGCAGAAGTGCTTAATGAATGCCTTCTTTGCCTCAGTTTTTAGTGGAAAGACAACTTGCCTTCAGGACAACTGTTCTCTTGGGTTGGTTGATGGTGTCAGGGAACAGAATGGTCCCTCCATTATCCAAGAGGAGGCAGTCAGAGAACTGCTGAGATGCTTGGTATTCATAAATCTTTGGGCCCAGATGGGATCCATCCCAGGGTGATGAGGAAGCTGGCAGATGAGCTTGCGAAACCACTCTCTGTCATTTACCAACAGTCCTGGCTCACTGGTGAGGTTCCAGAGGACTGGAAGATGGCCAGTGTGACACCCATTCACAAAAAGGGTGGGGAGGAGGATCCTGGTAATCAGTCAGCCTGACCTCAGTACCCAGTAAGGTTATGAGTAGTTTATACTGAGTCTCGTCATGCAGCACTTACAGGATAGACAGGGGATAGATCAGACAGGATAGATCAGACCCAGCCAGCAGGGGTTTAGGAGGGGTTGGTCATGTTTGACCAACCTGATCTCCTTTTATGACCAAGTGACCCTCTTGGTGGATGCAGGAATGGCTGTGGATGTTGTGTACCTGGACTTCAGCAAGGCCTTTGACACTGTCTCCCACAGCACACTCCTGGATAAGCTGTCATGCCATGGCTTGGATAGAAGCACTCTTTGCTGGGTTGGGAACTGGCCGCATGGCCAGGTCCAGAAAGTGGTGGTGAACAGTGCTGCATCCAGCTGGGGACAGTCACCAGTGGTGTCCCTCAGGGGTCTGTGCCGGGGCCAGTTCAGTATTTTTATTGATGACATGGATGAGGGTATTGAGTCTTTCATTAGTAAATTTGCAGACGACACTAAGCTGAGAGCATGTATCGATCTCTTGGAAGATAGGATGGCTCGGCAGAGAGACCTGGAATGGTTGGATGGATGGGCAGAGTCCAATAAGATGAAGTTTAATCAGTCCAAATGCCGAGTTCTGCACTTTGGCCACAATAACCCCCTGCAATGTTATAGGCTGGGCAAGGCATGGCTGGACAGTGCACAGGCAGAAAGGGACCTGGGGGTTCTGGTGGCAGCAGCTAAACATGAGCCAGCAGTGTGCCCAGGTGGCCAAGAAGGCCAATGGCATCCTGGCCTGGATCAGGAATGGTGTGGCCAGCAGGAGCAGGGAGGTCATTCTTCCCCTGTACTGGGCACTGGTGAGGCCACACCCTGAGTGCTGTGTCCAGTTCTGGCCCCTCAGTTCAGGAAGGACGTTGAGATGCGTGTCCAGAGGAGACAACGAGGCTGGTGAGGGGCTTGGTTCCCTATGAGGAACAACTGAGAGAGCTGGGGTTGTTTAGCCTGCAGAAAAGGAGACTCAGAGGTGACCTTATCACTCTCCACAACTTCCCAAAAGGTGGGGGTGGTTTCTTTCTCCAGGCAGCAACTGACAGAATGAGAGGACAGAGTCTTAAGCTGCACCAAGGGAAATACAGATTAGATATTAGGAAAAAGTTTTTCATGAAAAGAGTGATAAAGTACTGGAATGGTCTGCCCAGGGAGGTGGTGGAGTCACCATCCCTGGAGGTGTTTAAAAATTACTGGATAAGGCATGCAGTGCCATGGTTTGGTTGAGGTGGTAGAGCATGAGTTCGGCTCGATGACCTTAAAGGTCTCTTTCAACCTAGTCATTCTGTGAATTCTGTGACTTTTTAAAATCTGAACTATAGAGCTGGACCCTTGGGTACCCACTGCAGTGAAGAATGGGGCTTGCTGTAGGCACTGGTGCAGGAGGAGCAGTGTAGTGCTCAGACTGATCCAGAGAGCTGCACTGAGCCCTGGTGTAACTGAACTGCCCCCACTAGCTCAGCTAGACCTTCTTCACACACACTTGAGCATGCATGTAAAGAAAGAAGCAAAGCATGTAAAGAAAACTGGAGCAGAGCAAATAATGTTTTCAGTGTTCGTATATTTTCTCTTACAACATGGGCTTACAGGATGGTTCTATAGTTAATATATTTTCTTAATAAATGCAAAATGTGGCTATTCAAAGTATGGGGACAGGATTGTATTAGAAAGGTGTCAGCAGCCATTAAAGTCACATGGTGGTGGTTTCTCAATGCTTCTGCAAATACAGCTGGATGCTTGTGACTTCTTTTTATTTACGGTTTTCGGGAGTTCATGTGCAGGGTTGAAACACAACACTTTACCAAGTGATTAGAAATCTGTACAAGTTTGACAAATCTTTAATTTTAGTGGCTCTTAGTCTTAATGTGGCATGTTGTATCCTAACTTAATCTGTCACATTTATCATTCTGGTAACATTAATTTTTGTCCTTATTGAAACAATTTCTTATAGCAAACTCTTCCATGTCCGACCTGTCACTCAGACTGATGTGTACAGAGCAGATTCCAAGGAAATTCCTAGGATATTCCAGGTATTTATTAATAAATTAATGTTTCTAGTATAACAGACATGGCATTTCAGACATTGTCAAAAATATTGCCTAATGAAATATTTACTAAAACATCATTACAAAACCATTCCTAGTGTACTTCTTCAATCTTTGTACTTAGATAATGACTCTGAATTTATATTTGTCATCTAGGAGTGAGATTATTTTGCTTTCATTCTAGATCCTATATGCTAATGAAGGAGAGAGCAAAAAGGAGCAGGAATTTCCTGTGGAGCCCATGGGAGAGAAGTCAAATTACATTTGTCACAAAGGACATGAGTTTATACCTACTCTTTACCACTTCCCAACCAATTGTGAAGCTTGTATGAAGCCACTGTGGCACATGTTTAAACCTCCTCCTGCTCTGGAATGTCGCCGCTGCCATATCAAATGTCACAAAGATCACATGGATAAAAAAGAAGAGATTATAGCGCCTTGCAAAGGTAAATAGCAAATATTTGAATATGCAGATAGTGCTAGAGTCACAAGGCATTGTAATAGATCAGAGAATTGTAGTAATGGTCTGACACCAACTAAACATAAAGGTTGGTTTGTCTTTTATTAGTACGTGGCCATCAGCTTCTTTCCGAGGGTGTCTCCATGAGGGTCACTCTGCTTTGAGTTCATGGCATGTGGCTATGGTGTGCACGTACCTGTTGTGTTGTCATCCTCGTCCAGCAGAGTGTGGTGGTTGTAAAGTGTGTGTTGTGCTCTGCTGTGGGAAACAACAGTGCTATGGAAAGGGTTACATTTGATGAAGGTTGCTCCTTGCAACACAACCTTATATAATTTCTTAGTCTCAGTCACACCTCTTTGTGTTACCTGTGTTTTCTTCCACGTGAATGTGTATCTTCCACAGTAGTAAGTTGTTACTCTCTAAATATAAGGAGGAGGCACTGTCAGCAGCCAGCGAACCTACAGGTTCATTTTGCTTTTGAACCTCTCTGCTGATTTCTCTGCATCAAGTATGAGAATATGCTCATCTGACAGCTAATTTTTAATGTGGGGCCATGTTTAGAATAATAACAATATTCATTGTTAATTTTTAAATCTTACTACAGTATACTATGATATTTCTACGGCAAAGAATCTACTACTGTTAGCTAATTCTACAGAAGAACAGCAAAAATGGGTGAGCCGACTGGTGAAAAAAATACCCAAGAAGCCTCCAGCACCAGATCCCTTTGCTCGATCTTCTCCCAGAACTTCCATGAAGGTACAGCCAAACCAGTCCATCAGACGACCAAGTCGACAGCTTCCTCCAAACAAACCAAGGTGACACAAGAGCTGCTATTTAATTCATTATTCTAAATGTTTCACTACAATTGGTTTCAATCCTTTATTCAGGGTAGAAGGACTCATGCCAATGTCTCATGATTCCTAAAAGAATAGTCTTATCAGAGTCTTCTGATTTGGTAAAAATTGTCCATACAAAAATCATTAATTTGCTACTGGATCACTTCTAAGGAGCAGAATCCTATGTGCTGTGCTGTGGAAGTTCATAGCATTCTGCAGGTAGCATTTATATGATTGCACAGTGCTGATTTTCTGGATTTTTTTCCAGTTTGCTTTTTTCATCACCTGCAGTACCAGCTTATATTTGCTTCTCTCAGTTCCCAGTGCTGGCAGCCTGTGAAAAGCTTGGAATATTGCAGTATTCCAGTTTAGCAAAGGCTTAACATTTTTCCTCAGAGAGGTAATTGGGCAGTGCCTGGATTGCTGTCCTTTTTTCTGTGACCAGACTGGCACCAGTATCTCAGCTGGCTGGGTGAGACCTGGGCTGGGTAAGTGGCCAGAGTTACAGTGGGGAATGCAGGGAAGCACACTCTTGCTGTGATGCTGCTATTACCACAAAACAACCTTATGCTATGAAAAGTTAGATATAAAACAGATACTGGTATTTTAATGGATGGAAATGCACAGTGGAAGGACTTAGAGTAATTTAATTCCACTTCCCTCCCAACCTTCATACAATCTATTTTTGGTGATTTAATTTACATATTTCAAAGAAAATTAGACCTCATAATTTGGATTTTAAATGAATAGATATGTTATAATCATGAAGGAAAAAGGCTTTTAAATAACTTTCTAGGGACCAATTATTGAATAGTTTCTTTGTGCAATAATAACCACAATGTCAGTGATAAGACTGAAAGCATGAATCAAGAAAATATTTATGACAGTTTGGGGGACAAGATTACTTTTCTTCTGCATACTGTTTACAGTCTAACTTAGTGGTGTTACTCTGTTTCTTGCTGTTAACATATAAAGGTATATTATAAATTCTGGTTTTTTTAATAGCTATTCTTAGGTGTTCTGCAAATAATTCTTCTTCTTCCAATACCCTTTTTTCAGTCTTGAACTTTTGTACAAAATGCTTTCATAGCACAGTATTTACAATTCTGTACTGGTGGGAAAAGGAGGAGGATGAGCATTTTTGCGTGTAAAGCATGTAATTCTTCAGTTTAAGTTTCGAAGTTAGCCTTGCAGATGTACCTAATTGATGAAAAGTATAGTTCTGTGAGGTCATGTCACCTATTGCCAGACTAATGCAGGTCTGTCAAACCAGTGGAAATGTGTATGGATTTAAACACCTTGAATTAGAAACCACATACTCATAAATAACCGTAATTGCTATGGCAAATTTATATCTCATTGTTGCTTCTATGAGGCTTTTGTGCAAGGATTTATCATATGTAATAATTAAGTTTCCTATATGAACTTCGTTAAAAATGAAGATGTAGTTGCCAGTTCAATCTAGGGACTGAGCAGTGGACTGGCAGCCAGGAGCACCAAGAGGAGCACAGCTGGATGACTAAGGGAAGAGATTATACCCCTCTGTTCATTCCATAGTCTGCAGCACAACATTGCCTCCACCTTTCAGTCCCCGAATTCCAGCCAGACATCAACAGACTGGGGAAGGACCAAGTAGAGGCCACCAGGATGGTCAGAGCAGACACCTGAGGGAGCTGGACTTGTTGAGCCTGGATGATGGACAAGTCCAGGGGCTCCCATAGCAGCCTGCCCCAGCCTGTGGGGAGGGTATCCAAGAGACAGAGCCAGGCTCCTCAGTGCTGCTTGTGAGAAACAGTGGGCTCCCTTGAACCAGGAGACACTTGGTTGGATAGAGGGAAAAGCCAGTGCACAGAGGGAGGCCAATGAGGCTGGATGGCTCCACCCCTGGAGGCTCTCAGCACCTGACAGGACAAGGCCTTGAGCATCCTGGGCTGGCTTTGCATCTAACCCTGCTGTGAGCAGGAGATTGGACTAGAAACCTCCTGAGGTCCCTTTCAAGCTGCCTGGTCCTAAAAATGCTGACCCTATTAGGAATTTCACACGATGATGGTTTCTTCAGGGTTTTCATGGCTGTTTTTCTTCATGAGGATTCAAGAAAGGGCAAACCAGTTTTTCATACAGACCATATAATTTCTGCTTAGCCATTTGTTTGGATTGTGCCAAATAGATAATTCCAAATTGCAAAAAAGCCAACTTTACTGTATTTTGCTTCCTAATAAATTGTTTAAGTGTAAGAACCATAGTTCATGTAACAAATGAATGTTGAGCCTTTTCATATTTACCACATTTAAAGGTTTAAATGGTTTAAAGATGAAAATCCAAATTCCACTGAAACCCATTTTGTTTAAAATATGTGATTAACTGTATTAAACAATGTAACATGTTTATATTGATGCTCTCTTAGGGTAAGGTTTCCATGCCTGCATCCTATGCTTGGCATACAACCCTAATTAGAATCCTTTCAGCTCACTAGAAGATGACTAGGCTGGGTTTCATTTGTTGTAGCTACAGCAGTTGAAAAGTTAGTACTTAAGATATTACAACAGAAAGAGATGAGCTTCTAGACAATGATTCACCCCATCCCAAAGTTAATGCCTCAGATAAGTCAAATGACTCATTTGCTGACAGGGTTTGCCTTGCTTGCCTTCTTTGTTCTATAGTGACCATACAAGGAGCACAGAGAGGGAGGTCTAGACAACAAGTTGATGTATCCTCTTTTTTTGGCACTGCTTAACTTTAAATAATGAGCTACAGAATAGCTGTATAGTATAATCCCTGTATTTGGGATACAGTAAAACCCTGCTATATTCATTTGTACATTCACATGAAGCTATCTTATTCAATGTTCTTTTCAGCACTCAAAATCACTTGATTTTATTGGAAAAATTGTTAGGTTTGCATTATTGTCTTGAAGGGGATAGCAGGAGAGCATAAAACCACCTCAGTCAGCAAGAACAGCAACAAAACAGAAAGCAGATAATTTTATAAAAGGTACATGTTCTTTTCTACTGAAATTCTAGGGGGAAAAAAATCAATATGGTAAGTGTTCTATATTAAATGAAATTATTTTTGAGATCAATTTGCAATAAATGCAATATTCTTACATGAACACTAACTGAATCTTCATACTCATGAAAGGCAAAGGAACAAACCCACATACTTTGAACAGTCTTTCAGTTAAAAAGGTTTAGTGATAGCAAAAGGAATTTTCAAGTCTTTTATAGAAGTGTGACATTCATTAAACATCAAACCCTCCTGTTGCAGATTACTTGATCTGGCATTTAAGGACTGGGATTGGTCCTTTGATGATGTTGATGATATTGATGGTGATGATGATGACGATGTTTTTGATTTCTGAAGAAGTATAAGGGGTAAATCTAAATAGAGAGGAATGGATTTGTTTGCCTTTGAATACAGCATGCTATGTTGGATTTTGTTTCTCAAAGCAGAGAAAATACAAGATCTCATTTTAATACTTTAAACAGAAAAATGAGATTCTGTTCATCATATTGAATTTTCAGAGGAGTCATTTTCATTAAAACAAAGTTGTTGTCTCTCAGTGTTTTTATTTTTCTAATTTTAGATATTTTTTTTTTTCTTTTTAAGTTCATGTCTGCCTGCCTGAAAAAAAACCCAAAACTTCTGTCTTCAGGGTTGTTGCTCATCTCTAATGCTAATACGGCTAACCTCAGCAGAGAGTATTTGAAGGATAAAAGGGAGATGGTAGCAGTTGGATGTTTAGCTGAAATAGACTTGGTATTTACAAACACTTTTCAAACTGACTGGTCTATGGCTAGCAGACATGAAATCACTGGAGTTCTGCATTTTGCTTTTCTACCTCTGTTCTGAAGTGAATTTGACTTGGCTTTCCTTTGCAGTGCTGTGCTTTCTGGGTACCTAACCACGCATTTGAAAACTATGTAAACAAGCAGGTTTGCAGCTTCTGTGATGTGGTTTCCTTGACTGCTTTAGAAAAATCTGGCCATTGCAGTGATCTGATTTGTCCCATGGCTTCGTTCTGGTGTACTGCAAATGGCTTTACCTATTTTATAGACCTCACTATCTGGTCATTTCACACGTTGATGCAATCTTATATTTACACAGAAAAAACCCTAAATGTTAAATGCCTAATAATTATTTTAAATAGTATGTGAGATGTGTCTCAGCTGTATAACAGCGGCACTGAGGCTGCTTCTCAGCTCTCTCCTCAGGGAGCTGAGGAACCAGCTCCTGCAGAACTTAACTGGCTTAGTGTTCACAGTAATGAGCATTACGTTAATTAAATATACTGCATCTTTGTGTATTAAAAGCTTACTGATCACTAATCCTTTAGAAGTAAATATTACACTGTGCATTTTGTACTTCACCCTCATGTATTGCAAGGGGGTTTAATTGATTTGGGATTACAGTGTGGAAGGATGTGCTATACTGAAGTGATGTTGCTGTTGGATGCAGAGGAAAGGTGCTTCTCACAAGTACGATGAACAACTCAGATTAAATGAAGACTCTGAAGAAGTGTATTTTTGTCAGATATAAATTTGTTGCATTTACTGACCAAACTTCCTATTCTTTTTCAGCTAACTGCTTTCTGTGAATGCAGACACAGTCAAGGTGATAATTTTCTTCCCATTACAGCAAGACTGAAACATATCCCAAAATATATTAAAAAAATATATTTTCCTGAGAGATTGTGCTATATATATCAGAAGTTTACATTTTTGCTGCAATATAAATTACTAATCTCTGAGGGTTTTCCTGTATTCTCCCGAGTGACTGATCAGTTGAGGAATGGTTGATAAATAGTCAAAGGATATGTTAGGTAACTTTTTCAACTCTGTTCCACAAAAGCTTTCTTGGCAAGACATATACACTACATTTCATAAAAGGAATCGAGAGGAATGAGTATTGAAATGGAAGAAATTGACTTTTCAGCTTTCATAAAGATGCCACCAGCACGTCTGCAAGTAGAACCGGAGAAGATCCACCATAGTGGTATAGACTGCATCTGTAAGAAGTGACCATTATACTGTGTATATATATTGTACTGTAATACTGCAAGAGGGTTTTAAAAATCTTTCCACTTTATTTTTTTATGCTTATTGATCAGATACCGTTACTTATTGCAGTTGCAACTATGCACTTGTATAAAGCCATAATGTTGAAGTTTATATCATTCATACACATCTATCGGAAGCTGCATGTCAATGTTCA
This sequence comes from Sylvia atricapilla, assembly GCF_009819655.1. NCBI lineage: Eukaryota > Metazoa > Chordata > Aves > Passeriformes > Sylviidae > Sylvia > Sylvia atricapilla. Next base: position 14,087,568 of record NC_089142.1, read on the forward strand.
GCAGCTAGTATAGGTTTGAAGTATATACTAGTTTCAGCTATGTCATCATGGGCAGTCCACTTTTACCTATCTAATTGCCTTAATTTAAATTTTTTTCAAGTTTTTTTGCCCATTTATTCTATTTAAGGAAAAAGAAAGTTTACCAGCTCTTAGGATGCAGTTTTGCTTTGTGGCAGAAAAAAATAGTGCACTATTTTTACACCTAGTAAGTATATCAGTGTCAACCTATTTTGAATGTATATCGACTGGTTATAAGGGTGGAGAAGTGTTGGTTACAGAAACAATGTCTGAGAGCATGGGATTTACGAGACCATTTGCTTGTACATGTAACTGCTCATCCAGCCCTTTTTACAAACCTCAATACTAGTTATTGACTTATATTAACCCTCATTAAGTGCTATGAAACTTCATTTTGCCTTGTTTTTGCATACTCTCCTAGATGTGGGTTGTGTTTGGTTTTTTTTTCATTTCTGAAAAATAAAAGAATCTGTGACTATTTTTACATTTCACAACACAATATCTGAGGACTGTCACAAACTTTAAGGAAAGTAAAACATACTGTAGATGTATTTTAAAGTTTTAATCTGGTTCTCTAGCACATAGCTGTAGGCATAGATAAATATTTCAGTAGTGTGTTTTGAGAACTGATAGCTGGGAAGAAAGGGCCTCAGAGGCACTTAATCTGACTTTTTTTTAACTTGGAGTTGTACAAAAAATATAATTTATGTGGGCTCATTCATGATGTGTTCATAATTATCCCAGAAAATGCATGTTTTATACAACTACAGTATGTGATGTTAAACATATTGACAGTAAAAAATGTAGTCTCCTATTTGGTCTCTTTATATATATATATAAATATATATATATATTTAGAATATATATATATATATAAAATATTGTGTGGGAGTGCCGTAATTTAAAATATGATCTAACACTTCAATGAAGGAGGACATTTCACTTTAAAATTTTGTTTGTTTGTTTTTGTTTTTTAAAGAGTGTTGAAATGTTGGAAGGATAGGACCATGTTTTATTTAACACTATCATGAAAGGTGGACTTGGAAACACTGAAATACTGAAATTTAATAAATATATTTACATTTTGTAACCTCTGCTACAATTCAGCTTAACAAAGCAAGAATGTATTCAGTCTTCTATTTATGCACTCACAAAGCAAAATGTTGCTTGTGAGTTCTTAAATTCAAAACTAAAACTTTCATGTCATTTCTGTTAGGTATTATAACCCAGAGCACAGCTACAGTGGTTTTTCCCTGCTTGTTTTGATTTACAGAAGTACGGTATATTTTTAGAGAATGCAGATTTGCATAGAGTACAGCATTAAAAATGTATACAGTAAAACTGTTTCCATTCACTGAATGCATAAATATTTTATATATATATTAAAAAAAATGTTACATTGTGGGAAGTTCTATCCTTTTCTGAATTGGAGAATATTATATATATATATATTTTTAAATAAACTATTTGAGTAAGGTAAAATAGTTCCTGAACTTGAGAAGCTGGTAATTAATTGAAATATTTAAATATAAAGAAAACTACTGCAGCAGATATGGGAAAGGCAAGAGCTGCTCCGAAGGCAGCCCAGCAAAGCCTGTGTGTGCAGGAAGACTCCAGGGGAGCAGTTGGCTGCTCCTCCACTGCTGGGGCTGGATCCTTTGCACTTTCTCTCCCTGGCTTGCCCTCATTTACTGGGAATCCACAGGGCCCTGCTAAGCGTGACATTTTAGGAAATGTACTATAGTATAGTATTTGCTAGCCCCAGTGTATAAATTCCGTGCTTGTACAAAGGTCATTAGCTGTACATACAGCAGGCTGTACTGAGATGGTGTTGTGGAGCAACATGGGCTGAGGGGGAGCACTGGGGGTCCTGTGCTCTGACCTCTACCTCAGAGCAGAGCTAACTTGGCACAGGTTCCCCAAGGTCAGTGCTCTGAGGTGCACAAACCTTGCATTGTACCCAGGATACAAAAGACAGAGCTGCTCTTCTGTTCTTCTCCCTTATCCTGCTGTGAAATGCAAACACCTCTTTAAGGCTAATTCCTGGAGATTGTGTTGGTTCCTTATTGTCTAGTCATGATCTTTTAATATTTTTGAGAGAAGGGCATATTCATGAAGTAAAGAGTATTTGTCTTGAAAGTCACTGATTTAACACTTTTTGTTACAGGCTTGTCCTAAGCAAACAGGACATTTTTATGGCCTGAATGACCTACCTATAGAAAATTCTCTCATTGCAAGTCCTTTTGTCTCACAAGAGTAAACAAGTGGCATAGGCAAGCTACAGATTAATCTTCTGGAAAAAAACAGCGTGAAACTTGGAGCCAGAAGCACAAGGCACTTGTAGGAAAGTTGCTCCTTAGTTCCCAATTCAAGAGCTCACCAGCACAGAAGGCCAGGCAGACTCCATCAGAACTACCTTCTCAGGTGTCAGAAAGACATTTCTGCAATAAGATTTCCACTTTTGTCCTAGCTGTGTGCTGCAATTCCATATGTCTTGTGGTCCCCATCATAGTGCAGCCTCCCGCAGCATTGCCAGCAATCCAGCACCAAGTCTGCTTTTAACTAGAGGAAAACTATGGTATTTCTTGTGCTTCTGAGCACGGCTGATGCTGTAACCAAAAACATGACATAGAATCTTAGTATGATGTAGAACTTGGTAACATGCAGGAGGCTCAAGGATCTTAGCAGTGACAGGGGCCAAAATTAAAACATCACTGAAATTTCACTGCAAGTGTCTAAATCTCTTACTGCCTCTTGAAAACACTGAACCTCCTAAATTTTGACAGGCATTCAGTGGCTCTCTGAAGGCACCAAGGCTAGGAAAGCTGCCACTCAAATTATGTGCTTTTTCTCTTTAGTTCCTTTTTAATTTCCAATGTCAAGCGATCATTAGAAATTTGAGCATTTCTGTTTGTAATCTTACAATGTATTGGTTTCCCATCTAACTTTGAGAGAATCAGCCTTGGAAGAGGATAATGTATTTTGGTCCCAAGTGCCTTTACCCATCCTGTGCTTGTGAGTTTGTATTTGGGATGCTGCTGTGAAAAGAGGGAACTTACATGAAAGCAAACTTCTTACCTGTATTGCTCTAACAAACCCTTAATCACCTCCTTATTCTGTTTTGGAGGCAGAAGAACAAACCGTACAAGGTCCAGTTTAGTGAACTGGAGTATTTTGGTCTCCCCCACATTTCTGGATGGTTTGCCTTGACATTCATGTTAAAATAATGATTAATTCATTTTTTCATGTAGTCATAGAATATATCAAGTTGGAAGGGACCTATAAGGATCATCAAGTCCAACTCTGTTCCTCACAGAACTGCCTAATACCAAACCATATGACTAAAAGCATGATCTAGACACTCCTCGACTTCTGGCAGACTTGGTGCCTTTTCCAGTGCATTACAGTTTTTTATAAATTATCATCTCAGCACATATTACACTTTAAATTGAAAACATTTTTCTTATTTTTTAAGATGATCTTCTGAATAATTTAGGGTTCTATCAGAATCCCAAGGATCACAGGGTTTGCCTGCTGCTTTGAAGTATCCCTCATGAGGAGGGTAGGAAGAAGTCTTCTTTTGAATTTCCATAAAGGATGTTGATGGGGTGGTTCTGAAACTACAAATTGTGTTCCATGTTGAAGTTGCTTAAAAAGTGGACAGGTCTATATACTCAGACATTCTCATCTGAGAAATTAGACAGGTCTACTGAAATGTGTGTGGCAGAGAAGAACACTCAAAACACATCCAGCCTAGATCTCCCCAGAAGCTACTGCAATGGAAAAATAAAAAAGGAAAAAGCTGGAACTGTAGAAGCATAGCTCCAAGAAATGGGAATGTTGAGAAAATAATGTATTGGCATAGAGATGCTAATTACCAGGTCTTACTAATGAAAATCGGGGTTTGGAATCTCTGCCACTTTATAGGCAGGAAGCAGTGCTTTGTAAAGGTAAGAAAGCCACACTACTACTTGATACTGCAAGGGCAAAGCCTTGGATTTGACTGCAGCTGCTTTTGCTCCAATAATCTTGTGAAAGATGCAAGATTAAAGTGATCCTTCAAAATGAAAGTCATGGTGAAAGTAATGAAATTTCAGTTATAAGTGTATGTAGTCCTGATACCTTAAAGAACTCTGGAAAGACACATTATCACCCTGAAAAGAAAGGGCAAAATGTCCAGCAATGTCAGTCCCTGCAGCCCTTACTTGTCGGAGGAGCTGCAAAGAAATGCTTTCCCAGCCAAGACAACTGCATGGGATGCTTCAGTCCTACCACGCCATTTTAAGGTCTAGGCCTTCAGTGTTTGTTCAGACATGTGTGCCTGCTTCTGTGCATAGTCGTATATTGTCCCTGTGGGCCTCATGTCATGTAGTTCTTGTCACTTGTCATTACTATTTGAGGCAGTTTTTGCCCAGGACGCTCTTGCACCACTTGGTAAGCATGGCTATTCAGCAGGAAGTACACCAGGCTTGTGAGATCAGGGCCAGTCCTCTTTTCCTTTGGATCACCAACTACTTAGACTTTGGGCACTGAACTGCCTTCAGTACATGCTGCTTTTTATTAACAAGTGAGCTGGTAGAATCTCTCTTTGGAGTTGCCTGAGGTATCCCTTAATCTTTTTAAGACTGAAGGAGCTGGGTATCCCACCTTCTGTTCCCTGTTTTGTACTGGCCTTGCACTGTCCTGACCTCAACTGTTCCATTTTCTGGTAGGCTCTTGGAGCAGGTCTTGCAGCTGATTGCAGGTCTGGCTGCAGCTTCAGGACTTGAATCTGCTTGCTGGATTCCATGGTCTCGTGTGTCTTCATGATGTTTTCCAGCATATTAGAATCCCTATGTCCTGGGGGCCACTGAGATTCAATAGGATCTGGGTAGCTTTTAATCCAATTGGGAGCCATGGGGAGAGGCTCCCCTGCCTGCTCTGTTCTGATCTACAGCAGTGGGAATTGCATTACTGCGAGGTGGACATTTGTGCAAACTTAACCAACAAAGCTGAGAGAGGAAAATACCTTTGAGCTCAGAGAGTCTATGAGGATTGTAAGTTGTGCTGACAGTGTATTTCATGAAAAAAAAAAATCTCACAAGTCAGACTCTAGAAAGACCATTCTATATACAGAACGTGTATATAGTCAGCTGTTCAAAGGTGAAAGAATTTCTCTCCAGTAATTATTTAAAATACGCTTTACAGAAGCTTAATTCATGCTTTGTTAAGAGTCATGATTTACATGACAGAGGCAACACTGAGGCATAGAATGCGTCTTCTTCCATTTATGATTTTCATATAGTGTGAGACTTGGTACTGCTGGCCAAAGCCTTCACATTCCAAAGCAGAAATGTTGTACATTCCAGAGCAGGCGTATGCACCGATAACTTTGCAATTGTAATAAGGTAGTAAGTAGAATTGATTTGCAGCATGGAGCCATGTTACTAATCAGTTTGAATCAGAATCATCATTAGCCAACTTGTCACATTTTAAGCTGGTGCAGGTTCTGTCCTTTTCATCATTTTCCAGAATACTTGACAGATAAAACAAGGTGCCTGCTGTCCTAAAGCTGCCTCCCTGTGAGTCAGGGATACCACATAATGCATAGAAGTACCTGTGCAGGTTTCTGACAATTCAAGACAGTTCTAAGATTAAATAAGGAAACAAAACAGGGTATGAACAAAATTGTGACAGTTATTTAAACTGTCCTTCAGCTATCCCAAATTATATTTCATCAAATCTATGATGTAAAAAGTCTCTTATTTTACCCTTGGCCCAAAGACTGAATTTTTCCAAGATAGAGATGGTTGCCCCAAACTATTGCCAATGTAGGATGGAATAGCTGATACCTTTAACTTGAAAATGTCTGTGTGTCTGTCTTGCCATTGGACAGGAAACACCCGAGATCCATCAGGACTCAGGTCTGAGAGGCTGGCAAGGTCTTGCAATTGATCCATCACAAGTGATTATCTTTCAGATTCTTACAGTGATGTTCACTGTAGCTCCCAGGCACCTGTTTGACTTCAACAGCTGTCATCACAGAGAACTCTGAAGTGTCCTGGAGAATTCTAGCTCAAAATCAAGCAAAACAAACTTACAAACCAAGAACTTCGTAACATCCAATTTTAAGGGTTTTTTTCAGCTTCCTCACCTTCAAAAAGTGAGACATCCTTAGACCATTACTAGTGGTGAAGACAACATTTCATGTTCTGCTTCATAAATAAATATGAATTTCAAGTATGAAAGAATTTGGAAGAGTGGAAAAACCAGCCTGAAGAGAGTGCGGAGGGAAGTCATTATTATTTATCATCAGGGAAAATACATAGCTGGGAAACTACCTCATTTCACTTATCTCCACATCTGTGGAGCTTTTCATTTATAATAGTTCCTTGTTTAGACTCAGCTGCTTTTTCCTTTTTTTTATTTCCCCCCCTATTGTAGCATATGACACGAAAAGGATAATGATTGTTTGGTGGAGGAAGAGTAATTTTAGCTCATTTAAAGAAGTGAGTGAAGGTGTTCTATAAGATGGGAGCCATCTGGCTAATTGTGAATTACTTTCTCCAGAGTCAAACTGCACTAAAATCCAGATCTGCAGTGTTTGGGGCATGTTGCTGCCTCCCCAGCCCTCTCCTTTCTCTCCTGTTTCAGTGGATCAGATGAGCAGAGCCCTGATCAGGAGCAGCCACGTGCACAGTGTAAAGCAGACAGAGGCTCGGGGTTCAGGCAGGGACAGGGACTCCTGCGCAGTCCAAGCAATAGCATCCCTTGCTGGATTGGAGCAGCACAAGGAAAGACATCTGTGCCCACTTTACACAGAATGCCAGTGTTAGGGAGGCCCATAGGGCGGGGAGAGGATGATTTGCATTTGGGTTCAATGTTCTGTTCACTGAGGACAGTCCAGAAAAAATAAACTATACACATCTTCCACTGTCCACATCCTCACTGTCCTGCAGCCTGCTGTATCTGGACTCCCATCCTCATTCTTTTGACATATGTTTTCTCTCTCATACAGCTGAAGTGAGCTTTTAGCTTACCTGTTGCCAAATCCAGTCACAGTTCATCCTATCCATTGCTGGAGGTACTTGGGGTTATTCAGTGGGCTGTACTTGAATTCAGATCTTGTCTTTTCACAGACAATGAGACTCAAAGTTTTTGAAAGCCCTGACAGGACCCACACTTTGTCAGCCAGGGCAGGACAGGCTGTGTTACCTTGTGAGCATGCTGTGAACTGGTACAATTAGACACCAAGTGTGTAATTCCACACTCGTGCAGCAATGGAGTTGGATTACTTCCAGCCCCGTGGATAAGAGCTTCTTACTTGCTTACACCTTCTGCCATAAATTCAAGATGCTTTCCCTGCTTGCTTTTGCCCTGCTGCTGCACTGCACAGCAAATTACCTCCTTGTGTCCACCCCAGCACTGGTGAATGACAAGTTTAACAAGATTTATCCTGCCTTTGTATTTGTCTAAAGCTGTTGCCTTTAATCCAGCCACTGAGAAGATTATTCTTTACCTACTGGAAACCACAGGGTCTGCGCTTTTATGGGGCTTGCCTGGAACTTGAATGTGCCTCTGTTTACGAAAGTGAAAGAAGTTACTCTCTGAGAGGAGAGAAAGTGTGTAAAACTACTTACTGCTGCTTTCTGATTTGTTCCATATCTCTTGCAGTTTGAATGAGAACTCATGGTCCAGCTTTCCAAGTCCACAAAATTACTTTACCTTAAGTTCATTTATTACCCAGCTTTGCTTGTTTTCCTCAGTCCTTTTTTCCCACGGGTTTCTAAGGTGATTTATTCAAAATGCATTAAGTAACCTATTAAGAACTGTTCTTAAATGCATTTTCAGTATTTTATGATAAAAAACCAACTCGAGGTGCTGATTCTCAAACCAAAAATGGAGCAGCTTCATTTTGCTACAGCATCACTCAGGAGAAGGAAAGATGTCAATAACAGAGAGGGTTTGGAGTTCATACAAATCTTTCTCAATCAAGAAAAGGCTTTAATTAAAAAGAAAGTCTGTTTTTTTCATTTTAAGATGCTAGAGATCTTTAGCATTTGGCAGATCAATATTCAGCATGATGCTTCAAGTGTTAAGGTGAAAGTGCCCATTTATGACCTGAAATGAATATTTAATTTTCTCTCCATATATGGAAACAAAAAACTCAAATGCAATGAAAATTAACTGCAAGAATGATATTATCAATCTTGAAGAATAGCATTTATTAATATCACCTGGAAAATGTATCACATGCCACCTGCCACCATTTAGACCACTTCAGATACTTTACACAGCTTTAGTATAATCAGAATGTTTACAACAATCTTTCAACCAACATAGGAAAATTTATACATTTTATTGGAGCAGTAAAAAACCCCTCATCTTACTTGCTCTCAATAATGTGGGATACACGAATGTGCCCACAGACACATCTCTTCCCAGCCCTGCCCCCTAGAGTACAAACCAGCTGTTTTCTGATGGTGAAGGCCCTGCTCCAATTGCTGTGTGCTCACTGGCAGAAACCTCTGCTTTTGCAGATCCCTTTGCTCCACAGCAGTCATACAATTTAGAATGTCGTGAAGAAAAACTGCCTCAAATGTACTCAATGCAGTCTTCCCATAGTTTTCAAGGGTGTTTGGATCAAGGGTGCCTTGGTTTTTACATGCCAATCAACAGAATACTGTAAGAACTCTTTTGAAATGTATCTTTTAATTCTGGGGAATGTAATGAGAAATGAAGGCAAGCTCTATGATTAATGTAACTTTTGGTTGTGAAGGCAGTACTTCCAAAACCAAAATCCTCTGTTAACAGTTGTCAAGAATATCCTTTCCTCTTTTACTCCAAGTACTACAAATTGGTAAGAATTTCTGAAGTTAAAGTTTAAGTGAAGTCTAAGTTCTTCAACACACGTAGCACTGACAGGCCAAAAACCCATGAACCACAGCAGTATCACCAAAACCTGACAACCATGGGAGATCAGTCTGCTGAGATGCATCAAGGTGCACATGTCACTGTCAGTATGGATGGTGTTTGGGAATTCTGGGTATCGTTTCAGGAACTTCTGCTTGAACAGCATTTTTAACTGTTGGTCAGTTTCATTCATTCCCATACATTCTAGTCCCTGCTGTTCCCTAAACAGTGTGTTCAGTGAATGAGAGCTCAGGTTGAAAAAGAATTCATAGTTGAGTTTTTGCTCTTATCTGATAAAAACTGGGTATACTGAGGAAAGTGACTATGGGTATCCTGTATCAGCTGTATAAATTGTACTATTTAAGTGTTGCATGTAAGTGCTACAATCCCAACTGGATTTGTGATTTAGTAGAAGACATTTAGACCCTTATTCTGGATTGGGCCTTGACTCAGATTTTCTTCATCCTAAAATACAGACAGTTAATGCTGAACTAATTGAGTTGCTTGCAAGAAGAAGACAAACATCTGTTGTGGTTTTTTTCAGTCTTGCAGCAGAAGGACGAGTCAGTATGTTGGTGCAAAATTGATCATGTATAATTGAAGAAAATTGCTTATATGTAACCAGAAAGTACTGAAGTGATACCAGAATATATATACATCTAATTATGAAATACCTTGTAGTAAAAAAATCCAGAGACAATGTGATATCAGTGAAACTTGTCTGGAATGACCAATAAAAATATGCTGCTTAAAGTAAGTATTTTATCAGAATTATTTCTAAGAGAAAGTAAACATGAATGTACTATACTGTAAGTCTCTAAGTACTGTAAATACTATAAGTATGCTAAAGGCTAAATAATAGAGAAAAGAGAGCTTCCTCAATCTTTGAGAAATTCTTAAATTCTTTAGGGTTAATTATATTTTTTTCATGGTATGATATGTATGATGATGATGATGAGTGTCTTCTAATCAGTCTTTTTAGTCTTCCTGTAGTGCAGGACTGTGGCTGTGACCCAAATATTGAGAATGAGCATGATTATGAAACGGATGAGAACTAAAAGAGAAAAAATATTGTAAGCATAAATCAAAAAAATCAACACTGCTGTTACAACACTGGTTTGTAAACTTTTGCTGGTGTACAGACAGGCTGGTTCACATTCTGAAACTGTTTTCAGCCAATAATTTTCAATTACCATGTTCAGGAACCCACACATTCTGAGCATAATTCTAAGAGAAAACAGCATTTAGCACTTATCACTTTCAAAGATAGCTCAAAATTATACACTGCAGTACCTTTAATTCTTTTGTAACCAGGAGAAGAGCATAAGCAAGAGAAGCCTCATATAAATTTATATGTACACTAAAAGTTAAATTCAGCATCACAGCTCACATGTCCTTTATACCTGCATGTGTTATTTATAATAAAGGAACTACTCCACTGCCATCTCTTAAGTTTAGACTTCAAGAAGACAGGAAATACTTGTATGTGTCAGATTTTAGTGACAGAAAATCTGACAAGTGACAAAAAAGCAGTTCTTCAGTACCTGGGTTAACTCAGCTTTAAAAACCGTAACAGTACAGTACCTCTACCTTTAAAGGTATTTAAAGTATAGGTATGTCTGATGTCCATTTGGTAGGTGGGATATTCACAGAAACATACACAAAACTTTGGTTCAGAACCATGTGATATCTGACTCTTTCACACCTGTGGATGTGTTCAGTGTTGCAACATAATTGGAAATATTTTCCATTAGAGCAGCACAGCATCAATGTTTGCTGCTGGCCTTTCCATGTTCCAAAGTGGGTGGTGCTGTATTTTAAACTGCAGCTTTACCCAGAGCCAGCTTTGCTTTCCTGATGTTTCCTTCCTCCCCACAGTGAGCCCCTCCTTCCCCCTCAGTGTAAGTGTGTAGCTGTGGGTGAGCCCTGACTATATCCCTGCCTGAGCATTTTGCCAAACCTCTGCCTGGTGACCCAGTTAACTGCACAGCCCCACAAACTCCTTACTCTGGCACAGGAAAAGCAGCAAGCATGGGGGTGGAAATGTGGGCCAGAAATGGGACTTCTTTTTCTAGTGAAAGACCCACTTGAAATGCTTGCAAAGCTACAGCTTTTTTGGGCTGCAGAGGCTGCTTCAAAATTATAAAATCCATTCAAATGATGTTTCTGAGGAAATAGTTTTGAACAAGAACAAGGAACCACCAGATGAAGTACAAAGGGATTGCTACTATTCTTGCATCCACCAAGTCTTGATTTTGAATAATTTACTGAAAAATCTGTGACAGACCCTAGCTCTTGCAGTTTCCTCAGGATGGTAAAAAGCTCTTAAATAAATTTCCTTTATAATTTACTGCAAATTATATAATCAAAGTCAGTTTATTTGAGTTTATTACCAGCCTACCGTTTCACTTTTAGCTTGCCATAAACTTTCTGAATGTTGGACCTAAAACTGTTCACATACTAAGCTGAACTTTAGTTTTCTAAAAGAACTTTTTAATTCACAAAGCTGTCAATGAGAAAGTGAAATACTTATTACTTGAAAATATCATTCGATTACTACAGGGTTTTTTAAGTTGTATTTTTCCACATTTATTTATGAAAATAGTAAATATTTTTAATACTTTATTCTGCTATTTTCAGAATTAATTTTGTAGTGCTTTTGCCTTTGGAAAAAAAAAAGGTTTTTGGACCAGCTGCACCACATGTCCAGCAGAAGCAGTTTTCTGGCATTTTTTTTCTCTTGATGTCTTTGTCTGATTTGTAATCCTGTGTAACTCCTGCCCTCACAAAGTTAACATAACTTATCACATTCATGCTTTGCTCTTGTGAGACCATCTAGGTGTTTTACAAAACAACTAAAAACTACCGTGGCACCTGTTCCCTTGGAAAGGCAGAGAATTCCACACTTCACTCACCTGCGAGATCATTTGTAGTCATTACAGTTGTAGTAATTCTTGCTATAAATTGAACAAATTTTCATTAGTGGAACACACAGGACACATTCATACTTATAAAAATTATGAAATACCACTTTTCAACAGAAGATAACCTTGCATGAAAACATATATTGTGCGCTTTTAGTGTGTCCACTCTTCACTATTTTATCTTCAGAGATCAAGCTCTGAAAGTTGATTGATAATGTATTAAGGGTCTTTTTTAATGAGAAAACCACAGATATAATTAGAAATTTTATATCTATCATGCTGGATTGGATGTGGTCAGTTTACTGCTTTTCTTTCTGTTCAGCCCCTCCTTTGGTAGCCGACAGTGAGCTACACCCACAGTTGAGTTAGCATGACTTAACCATTGGGAATGTTCATGTGTTTGCCCTCAGGCTTTGCAAATACAAGGAATTCAGCTTTCATTCCCACGAGGAACTTACATGTTCATTATTTCACACTTGGAGAAGAGTAAAAGCATTTACAGAGTTTACTGTCGTTGTTCACCAAACACACAACAACTTCTAATTACTGACTTTTTTTCATGTAGAAATAGATCCAGCATCACTGGATGATGAGTTTTATAGTGAGAATATTTTAAACAAGTTTTGTGAAGATGAGAAAGACACTTCTGACAAACAGCTGTAGAACTGTTCAGGCAGATCACTGGGGAATTGCCACAGGAACTTCACAAATGACTGTTCATAAATTCTGCCAAGAAATGTAATTAAAAGTAGCCACAGAGTTAAAGGTATTTAGCATAAAGTGTGAATTTATTTGTAGACAGCTTTTCAAAATTAGCATTGTCTGATTGTATACCTGAAATTTTAGCACCTTTTCATGCTGGATCACTAGTAACTTTATAAAATCGTAGAACATGGAAAAAAATTCCTCATAAACACACCCTTTCAGTTATTTCAATTCAGGTTCCCTTGGCCATACTCACACTTTAGGTCACTGGTTTTTAGCATTGGTGTCAAAGATAAAACTTGTTTTCAAGAGACTGTGTGGTGTCTGAGTCCCAGGCATCAGCACTGAGACAAACTAAGGCAAGATCTTTACCTACCTATGAAAAGAGGCCTTAGGAGAACTCAGTACTTCACACCAAGGTGTCTGTGGCTTACCTGCACAGGTGTACACAGACATGCCCCAGGTCAGGGCGCTCGCTTGCCCCGAATCTTTGGTCTGCCAGAGATGCTGCAGCTGAACCAGCTTACTGGCTGCACTGACAAACGTGCACAGATTCTGAAAAGAGAGAGAGAAAGAGAGAGAACCTCTGCCTCTGCCATGCTATTATCTGAATAGGACTAGCTTTTTCATTTAGAATTTAAAAAAAAATTGACACTTTTCCAGTATTTGGCAACTCAAGCACTTCAGCTTCTTAGCAAGGAACAGTGAAGCAAAAACTGCAAGTTGCCAGAAACCAGGGACTCATTTCTGAGGTACTGCCCAGCAAGAGGCTCAAAGAGCACATTTGCTACTGTTGTTGGCAAATGCATGAAAGAGGCAAATACAATAAAAAGCAAAGAAACAAAAAGAGCTTCTCAACCTGCTCCATAAAACTGTTTATAAAAGTCAGCTAAAATGAGACTGATATAGTCTAAACAGCAAGGTTGATTCAGACCATCTGTTACCATTATGTCTGGCAAACCAAACCATAAAGGAATGAGAAAACTGACAAGAATGTGTGGAAAATTAGTCCAGTTGGAGGGAAAAAATAGTAACATGAATGCACTATTCACTCAGTCCCCCTTTTAAAGTGGATTTTGCAACTGCAGCAGGTAGAGAGGACTCCACACAGGCCTTTGTGCCATGCCTGGATTTCTTCTGTAAGTTAAGGATCAGCATAGGACTTGAAAACTTTTCTCCCCATTTGTATTATCTTTTGCATTAGCAGATCCAGTTAATCTCAATTACATTTTTACTTTCTCCTGCTAAGAACAGACCATCTTTGACCTTTGTAGGCATTATCAGATGATATTTTTCTTGCAAAATTGTACAACCAAAGGAGAAAAAAGAAACATGTCACAATCTCTGTTTCAAATGCTTTGATGCTCTATTCTCTTCCTCTTGTGTTAAAGGTTTATTGGTTGGGATTATGACATTAGAATAAAAGTGGCAGTAGAATTTTAGCATCTTAAATATTTGCTAGTTTTAATTAAGGCACCACCAACTAACAACTTATTTCAGAACATGTCTTTTTTATTTTCCCCCATAGAGTCTCTATTTTCAGTGCTGTTTTCCAGCTACTCACAGAAGAAAGAACATGTATCTGAAAACTGGTTGGTTATTCTGAAAGCTAACCTAAATGATGAATTCTTCCAAGGACATATATATAGGAGAGAGTCCACTAATAAATACATTCAGAAAGAAAAGTAATTTCATATGGAGATCTAATTTCAGATAACATGCAGCACTTACCATGGCCAGGTCTATTATCCACTTCTGCAGTGTTAGCATGTACCAGCTCCCCCAATATCTTATATTACATTAAGTTTCATAGCACTGATAATTATAGGATACAAAGTTCCCAAAACTGCTGGAGGAATAGGATTCTTTTAAACATCTGGAAATAATCTCATTGAAGCTTTTTAACAGACTATACAATCCAGATAAAACATATTAAGAACTGGTTGAAACACTAAGTGTTCCTATTTTTCACACTGTCTTTGGTCTAATAATGTCTGGAGTTTCTCAAAACCTGGTCCAAAGCACAAGACTTGAGATTGAAACCCAAGTCCTATTAAAAAAAAAAAAAAAAAAAAACCACATAAAAAACAACCAAACAAAAAAAACCACTGCTGTCTTCATTGTAGTAAGTACAACCTGCATGGGTAGGAATAAATTAAAAAAAAAAATTCTGTCATTTCTACTCTGCATCCCTGTAGAAAAGATGTAAATTAAGAATTTTGTTTATCAGTCGGCAGCCTTCTAAAGCAGAGCAAACATATAAAGTTTACTTGCTGTAGAGGTTTTACTGTGATCCCAGAAATCAGCATGTGAATATGGAATACATGTTGAGGGGTGCCTGAGAATGATTTACAATAGTAGCACACAAGAAATTATGACATAGCTGCCATGCAAAGAACTACCAAACAAGCCACATAAACCAAACCTCATGGATTTCAAAGGATACATAAGTGCATAGAAAAAAGCCCGTCTTGCTTTTCCACTGAAGTGCATAATACAGTAGATGAGAACAACATCTGCAATAAACAAGAGATGGCTCGTCACAAAAAGGACTGAAAAAGGGGCCCAAACACAATCCTAGACAGTTCCACTGGGCACAAGGTCTGTGGAAACGCCTTTCTTACAGCTTTTTTTCTCTCCAATGTGATTGATGACCAAAATACTGCAAGCTCCAAACTTAAGCTTTTCTTAAGAGTCTGGAGTATTTAGTATGTTTAGTATGTTTAGTATGCCTCCTCCCATATGGAGGCACTGGACAAAAGGATTAGTTTACACTGTGACTCTGTGTAATAATTAGGTCTTTCTCCTCTACCTGACCATCTCCTTCAATGGCATTTGAAAGAATTTTATATGAGATGCTTTATATGAAATGTTAATTCCCTCTTCCCCCCAACTCCAGCATCACTGCAGTGGAGCACTGTACCTTCATGCAGAGACTTGGGAGTGCTGAATGAGCCCCATTTCATTTCCAAAACATGGCTGACAAGAATTACCTTGTGCAATGATGATGGGATACTCCAGGTATGTCTCCAGGGGGTAACCATAATAGATCTGGTACCTCAGGAACACAAGGTAGCTGAACAGAGAGATACAAAACAACGTGACTGCACAGAAGGACACAAAAATGCCTTCACAACTTTTACACTGTTTTGGTAGTGCCAAAAAGCTCCACATAAGTGTAGCCCTTGCTGTCAAACTGATCAAACACAGACACACAGAGCAAGCCTGATCATTCTGTAATCTATTTCTGTTACCCTCGCTGTCCACACTTCTCATTGAGGTCTTCATGTCACAGTATGTAAGGCATAATATTATTAATTAAAACTGGTGAGAAAGAAATAAAAGCTTCCAGACCTAGGAGATATCTTCTCTCTGCAAAAGCCTTGGCAACTTTAGGATACCTCTGATTTCTTTAATTATGTCTGTAGTTCAATTTATATATTAAGTTTTATAGGGGTAGAAAATGTCTTCTAAGCAGTCTAGACTATACTGTCATGAGACTGCTCAGTGTAGCTCTACTGGTCAGACTAAGAGTTTGTTTCTACATGCACCAAACAAAGGCGTTTCCTTCCTGCCATTCCACAATACAGTACCTAAAAGGAACTGAACTTTTATAATGTTTTCTGTACTTCCAACTCTCCTGCAAGTCGGAGTAAGATGGAAAATTCAAAGCTGTATAGAAAACAGAAAGGCCACAGGGCAGTTTTACGTAAGAAAAAAAAATGGTTTCTGCTGTGGAAAAATGGCAGAAGGAACTGGCTTTTGTAAGTAACTGACTTTTACAGTATTCAGAATTTAAATATCTGAACTTCCTAGAAGTGCTATTTGATATACATTCAAATTAGACTCCCAGCCACCAGCACCATGTTTCTGTGTCACTCCTCTGCCTCTGTGTTGAATTCACAGAACCAGCCCAGCTTGTACTGGTAGTCACACAGCTCCCCGCAAACTGGATTCAAAGTCTTTAAAGGCAGAAGGATAAACAGTCTACTAAATATACAAACAGTCACAATAAATGTTTCAAAGACGACCAGAACCTGCAGTTGTGTGGGTACTGTGGTTCTCACAGAGGTGCTGAGGAGACATTTCTAGCTTCTCCATGCTCATCTCAAACATTACTTACAAAGCCTTTTTAATGCATACCAACGAGCACGAATGATTGAAGTGCTGTCACCGCTTTTGGCTGAGGCTGTGGGGTCAGTAATCTCTGCTGCAACTCCAATTTGCTTCACGTACTCTGAGGTGTGTTAAGGGTAAACAGCAGCAGCACGGGCTCGGCGCTGTAGAGGCGGGCGGGGAGCGGCCGCAGCGCAACCTGAGGGATTCTGCTCGGCTCCGCTGAGAGGTGTCTGAAAAGCCGAGCTGTGGCCCGGCCTGAGACACGGCACAGGCACCTTCAGAAACACCACGGGGTTTTTGTCAGGGGATTTTTCTGAATCAAAGCCCCTTTCCTAGCCTGGCGGGGGGAGCTGGCAGCCATCCGGCGGGATGTTCTGCTCACCTCCAGCCCTGGGTTCGGACAGCGCAGCGCTCTTCAGGGCATTTCCTCTCAGCGCCCACACCTGAACGTGCACACACCGAGCTTGTTTATTTGTCGTTTCATACAATCCTCTTTAAGCAAGAGTTAATAAGCCTAGCCCATGTAAGCTCATTACAGGCTCACAAGTCTTTGGAGTTTGACACGGCTTGTAATTTTCTTAAGGAATTATTTAAGTCTGACTGGTTGGGCTGAGGGAAGCCTGTCTGACGAGCGCACCTACCTGCAGCACAGGGCCACTGAATAACCTGAGCACAGGCTCACACGCTCCGCAGCTGCCCTCCGCAGCCACATGCGCGGTCCGGGATGCGCTGGGGCAAGGTAAAACAGCCCAGTTTCCCTTTAAACGACAACGCGGAATCACTAAAACAGGAAGTCCCTTCCCGAAGGGCTCTGCAGGCTCAGCTGGCGGGGCTGGTCCTGGGCTCCGCATGGGGCGATGCGACACCGAGGGAGCGGGGTGTGCTCGCCGCCCCCCAGGCCGCCCCTCCGCTCACCCTCACGCCTGCCCTGAGCGGCGGAGGAAGGAATTAATAATCCCTGGCTGCGGCGGCAGCCCCAGGGCCCCGCAGCCCCGGCCGAGGGAGCCCGGCTCCAGCCGCTGTCCCGGTGTGCCCCCGCCGCCTTACCCGGCCAGCTCCAGGAGGAGGCTGCTCAGGCTGAGTCCCCACGCCGAGCCGGCCCTCAGCACCGCCACCAGCTGCGGCAGCTTGATCACGGCACACACGGCCCAGGTTGTCAAGTGCACCAGGTCCAGCAGCCCCGGCGCCATCCCGCTGCGGCGGCCCGGGCCGGGAGCCCGCGGAGCGGCGGGCGGGGTGTGGTGGGACGGTGGCGCCGGCGCGGCCCTCACCGAGCCCTCGGGGCGCCCGCAGTGCCCGAGGCCCGAGGTGAGGAGAGCCGGGCCCGGCGGAGGGGCAGTGCCGCGGTCACCCCCGGCCCCCGGTGCCCCACACCGCGGGGACCAAAATCCAGATGCACTGGGACACCCGCGCCGGCCGCTGGTTGAGGCCTCCCTACCTGTGACTCCTCGGCGACCGGGCCGAGAACCGCTCCGCTCCAGGTTCGCGGTGTTGGTCCTGGAGGGACTCTGTTGCCATAAACATCCCCAGAGCAGGGATGATGTGATGCTGTGCCGGCCATGGGCCGTGTTCACCCCGAGCAGTGCAGGTCAGCTCCGGCTTTGGAGGTAGGCTGGAGCTCGGTTTTCTCCCCCAAAGTTTTCTCTCCCGACTGCTCCGGCGCCCGTGGTTTTCGGTCACTCTGGATTGCTGTGGAACTAATTGCTGCAGCAGGGAGCACACGGGTCTGACAGCAGCACTTCGTTTTTGCAGGAAAAACATGCAGCAAAAGTTGCTAAATGCAAAACTTGTCGTATGATATCAAAATTGGCTGGAAGAAATTTTCTAACAATTTGAAGCATTAGAAAGCAGGCAGTCTTTAGTTGTGCAGAACACAGTGGATCTTTATTTATTGCATCTGTGAGACTTGTTGTAAAATGAGACTTTACAACAGGGTTTTTATTCATTATAAGTATACATATTCATTAAAACATGTTTTTTATTTAATATATAAATATTGTTTTCCTAGAACTAATTTCCATGCATTCACTGCTTACTGGAAGCTTATGATTCCGGAGGTTTATTAAGGGGGATCTCTGGTGATTGTATTCCCTGAACGCTTCGATATTAAAGGTGACTTTTCCTTGAAGCATTTCTTTGTGTATGCACTGTTGTTTCTCGTTATATAAAATTTGCTAAAAAACTACTGTAGGCCTTGTTATCTGTTTCTCCAGTGGTTCCAGCTGTGTTTATCATCCTGTGTGCATACCTTTACATTCTTTTATCTTTTTGTGGCAGTTAGTCTTTCAGCAAATTCAGAAGAGCTGAAAATTTTTATTCTTTAAGTTATTTATCACAGGTTATTGGAGATGGAGTAGCTTCTCCAGAACATACACCTACCCACCATACACAGTTATATACAAATACAGTAAATCTTTTGTACTTCTCAGCTTGTCAGAACTAAATAAAGGTGATCCAAGGAATACACATTTGCACTGATTACACGTGGACAGAATCTTGGCTATTTTGTGCCTGCATATGGCCAGAACTGCTCAAAATGTCAAATCAACACCATTAATTCACAGTTTTACCTAGAACATAATTGCTTTAACACGAAGGGTTCTGAACAGGCATAGCACTTCTTCTTTTTAATTTTAGTTTTAATGAAAGTTGTATTTCACTATGATCAATAGTTCTTAAAACTGCCTAAAACAGTTATATTGCATTAATTCCGCATACCCTTGATAGTATTTTAAAACAGTATTACTAATTCTTTATTTGTAAATCATGTTGCCCTTTGGTAATTCAGTCATAAAAGAAAGCAGGTATGTAGAAGTACATAAAGTATCAAAACTCAGAAATAAATAGCCCCCAATACAAAATTCTTGTGCAGAAACTGCATGTTTTATGTGTTTCCATTAATACAATTGAAAATAAGTTTTTCAAAGACAATAAGCTAAAAGAAGAAATAAAATTTGAGTTTACCTTAAATACTAACAGTTCCAAGATTTTCTTGATAAACTGAGTTCTTGACTTTGTGGGAGCATTATGTACTTGAAAAAAGTGGAGAAGTCATCATACAAGATGGAATTATTTAAAGTTAGGTCTGAGGTGTAGATGTGTCTGTCATTTCAGATAATCTGAGAATACAGAAGTATCTAAGGTGGAAGTTGCATATCTGCACTACTGGTGGATGCTGATGCAGAAAACCTATAAAAAGGTCAGTAGTGTGTACTGCCTTGTACCTTTCTAGAGTAATCAAGAAGCTGAACTACAAATTATTAAACAGGTCCATGAGCCCATTTTATTCAGCTGTTTTTATATTTAAGAAGACGTTAAGTATTTAGCTTTAGTCAACATTTTACCTTTTTAAAAATACATCCTGCTTTACACTGCAAGCAGTCAGACAAACAGGATGATTTACCATCCATTCCCTGCCCTGTCTGTGTAATGGTTCCACTCTGCATCTGTTCACTGCCCACGTGAGCAGCAGCTTAGGGAAGGAACAGACGTCACAGTGCTGGGCAGCCCCCTCCAAGGTCATGAAAGGATATTAATCTGTGACCAGTATGAGAAATTCTTCCTAGCCTGTTTAAATTATTTAGTTCTACATCAAGTTTCAGTTTTGGTAAGTTTCAGCAGAATGCAGGACCCCTTCAAAATGCAGTTCAGGAAATGAATTCTTAATATCTGGGTATCCAGTGCAGATTGCTAGTTCTGCAGCAGATGGGCTGTGGTTTAACACTGCTCCACCTCAAATGGGAATGCACACTTTGATTCCTATTGAAAATAACACAGAGAAGGAAAATAAGCTTCCTGTAGCAACCAAAGATGAAAAGCCAGAATATCTTTTTTCCCATAGTGATGTTGGCTTATCATAGTTGGGGTTTTGAACAGAATGATGCCTTAAATTCTGTAGGTTTGCAAGGAATGCAGAGGGCACACTCCTGCTGGTTATTTCCACAGCCTGCCATGCTAACAGGAAATAGTGCATTTTATAGATAATTGATGTTTTAAGCTCTAGGCTACGGTAAAGGAGATTCCACCATTGAGGAACCTGTGCAGATGGGGACAATCCCTGAGAGATGTGAAGGAAGGCTGAAGGTGATCAGAGTTGCCAAGGACAACAGGTTGCAAGAGGCTTGGTTGTTTGCTCAGGGAAGGGAGCATGAACACAGTGTGTCAACCCATAGAGCTTGGGAAAGAAATCAGAGGAATTAGACATCCCAGCACAGTTGCAGGGCTGTGACCTCTTAGGGATCGCAGGGACCGTATGGAACAGCACATTATGAGTGGGAGGATTTAGGCTCTTTTGGAAAAGCAGACAGGGAAATAAGTGGAAGTTCTGTTCTACAAAAAACAGTTTCTATTTGCCTGGAGCTTTCCCCTGTTTGTTGGTATAAGCACTGAGCCAGCTGAGAGCTGTGGGGTCAAAACTAGTGGGGACACTGGCATGGGGAGCATTGTGCTGGTACCTTCTATAAATTGATCAGGAAGTGGAAGCAGATGAAGCCTTGAATAACAAGGAGCTCACAGTTGTGAGCACAGTCTGCTTTGGAATAGAAAATTACTCTATCTGGAGTAGCACCCAGTGGAGTAAAAGCAATCCAACCAATTTTTGTGGGTCATCAAGAACATACTTTTTTGACTCAGATGCTGGATTTATTACTCAAAAACAAAGAAGGAAGAAAGAAAAAATAGGCAATATGCAGGCAAAGGGCAGCCTTGGCATCACTGACTCCAGGACCTTGGAATTAAGACCCCAAGAGAAGGAAGGAAGACAAATTGTAGAATAAAGATTCTGGGCTTCAGAAGAACAGATTTTGCCATGTTCGGGAAAGCGGTTTGTCAGGATGTCTCAGGAACATGCAATGGGGGCAGTGGAGATGCAGGGGTGCATTGAAACTCAAAGAGAACATGCTCACAGAGCAAAAAACTACTGTCTCATCTGGTGAGATGGAAATCAAGCAGGCAGAGGAACAGCTTGGATGATCCAGCAGTGCTTCTCAACTCAAACACCAAAAAGGAAGGGTTGGGAAGATGGAAACAGTTTTGAGCTACCCAGGCCTGAGGGAAGGGAGTTGAACACTGGAACAGTGGCCCAGAGAGGCTCTGGCGTCTCCAGCTGTGGAGATTTTCAAAACTGAACAGGACAAGGTCCAGAGCAACATCAGCGTTGGCCTTGCTTTGAGCAGGGTGTGGCTCAGAGGCCTCCAGAGGTCCCTTCTGGCCACGTGACTATGGATCAAGGACTGCTTTAGTCCTTATGCAAGCTGTGTATTTGAAGCTCCATTCTGCCACCAGAGACATCAAGATAAAGACAAGACTTTAAAACAAAATTGAAAGAGTTGCTTTTGGTTGTCTTTGCTGAACACATGTAGTGCCCGGGGACTGTGAGTTTTACTGTTGAGTAGTAAAGTGATGCAGAGTTGTCACAAATGCTCACCTTGAGGAGGAGGTTATCTCTGTGCTGAGGCTCCCACAATGGCACTGCTTCAACTCGGATTTGAAGATACTTCTCTTACTAAAGATGTCCAATGGATCTCTGTGTCTTTCGTGTTTGAGGTTACATTGTACAAATGTGCATGAGTATAAAAGAAACAGTGGAGGTTGCGAGTAGTTTGTTGGTTCTATCTGCAGTGTGTTGTATATATTTGTGGCAACTGAAAACATGACCTTATTTATATAAGGTTTACTTGACATTAGGCTGAACAGAAGCATAACAAATTGAATGAAAGTATTATAAGCAAAAAACCCCAAAGCCTCTTGACTCAGAATTTGATCTGTGGAATGTTTTTTTGAGTTAACAGGAGGCCTTAAGGCCATTCTGGGTGATGACATTTATCTAAAATAATATTGCTATCTAAAAAGTAGTACTGAAAGAGCCTAGGATGCCAAAATGATTTTAAAACCTAATCCAAAAGCCCAACAAAGCTAGGATCTGTGAGGAGAAGAAGAGAAGGGAAGTATGTTAACTAGTGTCCCTTTTAGAAAATCTTCATTGAGCTTGTAGCCCAGAGAAGATGTTGAGCTGCTGCTTTTGCATCTGGACCTGGTGTTGTTCTAGATCCATACTTAATATCTGACTTACCTAAAGAGGAGGCTCCAGCAAGAGCTGAGAGTGTGAGTACATAAGGGAAGCAGCTCTTCCTAAGCCCCTGGTGAATGATGCCTCCTGCACACTTGCTAATTGTCTTAAGATTCTCCCAGAGTGTGCAAATGGATCTGCCAACGCTGAGGAGCAGCTGTGGTTACAATCATGCTTATTCCAGCAAAGAACATCATCTCACCAGGTCAGAAACACTGTCAGGTGCAAGTTTCACTCTAGCCTCTATAGGGCTTTTTATGTATCTCCATGGTAACACAGTGCTAGTAATGTGTCAGCATTCCATTAAGTTTTGTGGTAGAGACTTCATGTAAACACTGTGTTTTTAGTCTGTTTGGCTTTAAAGGGACATAACAGTGTAAATGCTAAATGAGCATTGTGAGAGCTGCAGGTGATTCTAGGGTTCATCTTTGGTTTGTTTCTCATTCTCAGAAACACGTGCAATTGACATAAGAGTTACTGCATTATTAATTTTTTTAATTCGCAGATCATATAAAATCTGTCCAGTGATGATATCTGGTGATTAGTAACTGGGCAAAGTGAACTCACAGTTCTAAATGATCAAGTCATAAAGTGAACCCAAATGTCGTAATTTTTATATTTATTGTGCCAGTATATTTGGACATTACTTCTTAATGCAATTTATCAATCATTATATGCTGAAAGCTGAGACTTTCCACTGGGTTAAGAGACAGTTAATAGAAATTTGCAGTGATTTTTCCCTATCAGCCTGGGATAAAGGCCTTGTGCTGACATGAGGCTGTAACCTCAGACACTTGGAAATTCTATTTTTAAGTGCTGTCAGTTTTGTAGATACGTAGGTTCACACAGCTCCTCAGAGGGGCTTTGGAAAGGTCACAAACTGAAGTCACTCTGTGGGATCTATGCCCTGTTACAGAAGAGGGCTGTGGGCAGGCCTGTTCCAGCATCTCTTCAGCCTTCAGCAGAATTCCTGAGTTACTTGGAGACCCATCTCTGCCTCAAGGAATTCATTGATGCAAACACGAAGTTTTCTGAAGAAGGAAAACATACCTGACACGGATTCAGAGAAAAAAGTAGTTTTTGAAAGAAGCATTCAGATTTAGGAAAGTTTTAGTGATTTGTATCTCTGCAGGATTTAGGAAACGCAACTTGAGGGCCTGACAGATTACTTTTGGTTTCTTAAACCAAAAAAAACCCCAAAATCACCTCACTTTAGAAAATTGTTGTCTGATTTAAGAATAACTTTCCTTCACAAATCTATTCCTCTATAGAGGAAATTTATATTCCTCTCTATATAAATTTCTTCAGAAATTTATTCCTCCATTTATTCCTCTTATATCCTCTATAAGAGATCCTCTTCAATTGCTATATTGAGCAATGTGAATATGTATGCACATGATACATACAAACAGATGATGCCCTGACTGGCAATATTGCCCATCTGATATTCATACATAATCATGCTTGCCCTTCCCAATTCTAGGAATCTTACTGTTTATGCAGATATTGTCGCAGCATGATGAGACCTTCTTTGTAGGAAAACCTGTTTAGTTATTTTGTTTACTTTAGAGTAATCTAAAGGTGAGGAAACAATTTTAAATACAGCTTCTAAGAAACAACTGGATTTACAGTCATAAACAAAACTTATTAAATAAAACTTTATAGTTAAGGTGCTATCTGGGAACTATATACAAAGAGTGTTCTAAAAGCACAAGAAATGCAGATTTATATGAACTTACATATGTTATGTTTTTTTAAAATATATATCTCACACTTTATAAATTTAAATGGAACTGAAAATGAGAACGCAAAATCCAGATGCACTGGAAACACCTGTTCACATTACTAATATTACAACTATACTCAAAAATATAGAAAAGAAAGCAGTATATAACTAAGGGAAGAACTAAATCAATATAGTTACCCAGTTGTTCCCTTTAACTGAAATAAATAAAGAAAGTGAATACTCTTAACATAGGTAATCCCTTGACTGAGATCTAGCAACAAAAGGGAAAAAGGCTTATAAAACTGAAGTCCATGTGCTTTACAAGTAGCTTACCACACAGATATTAAACTGTGGTCAATGGAATCTCCACTGATTATTTATAGGTTTCACTACTTTATAATATCATCCAATCTTTCTAAGACACTGCTTATGTAAATAAGGATTAGTTAGCAAAGTTCCTTATGGTAAAAGAAAAATGACTGCTAAACTTGGGATGAAATTGGAGTCTAGAGATTGCCTGTTTGCTGCCGTCTACTTGCAGGTGCTGTGGCAGTTTTGATCAGGACCTTGGATATTCCCAAATGGTCTTTTCTGGAGGTGGCTGAACATGGTGGGGAGGCCCAAACTAACTTTGAAAATGTAATGCTGGAGAGCTAATTGCAGCAACATAAAATAATTTATAAAATGTGTGACTATTAGGGAAGGTGTAATAATTTAACAAAATCAGATGTCTAATTCTACACAATGTTCCCAAATTTCACAGATTATCTGATCTATTCCACGTAGGAAACTTTGGTTCTCAAGACCCTCCTCCTTAATCCTTGAAATGTCAAAATGCTTAAGAGTTGCTATTGATTTCAACAGGAAATAGGAATGAATGGAGTTATGTGATGGACAGAGCTGGTCCTATCCAGTTGTATTTTAGAGTAATTTTGATTAGCTTGAACACAGCCTCAGAAAGTCAGGATATTAGCTTAACTGCACATGAAAAGAGGCAGCACAATTGTGGGCTGGTGTGATTTCACAACAAGGCACAGAGCTTCATTTTCCACAGTTGAACTCTTCAACAGTTAAGCCAAAAATTATTGCATAGTTTGGCTCCTTTTCAGGTATTCCTACAGACTTTCCAGTTGTGATCTGTTGGCCTGAAGTGACCCGTGCAAAGGAGTTTACAGCAGTGTTCTGTACACACATCACCACTGCACGTCCCCTCTTCAGGAACTGCCTGGAACCTCAATGGCTGCTTTGTCTGATTAAGGACACAGGACTGCACGTTTTTACTAAAGACTTCCTCAAATTTTTTGAAGGAAATTGGTTACTGCCATTCACAGACATGACATAATATGTTCTTTGAGAAGTGTAGAAGTGTCCTTACATGGCTGTCAGGAGGGGACTAAACAAGCCTCTCAGATGTGTATGATTTAAAGAGACACATCTAGACTTCGTGAAAAGTATCCTATATGAGTAGTTAGAAGAATTAGAAATATATTTCAGTTTTTTTAAAAAGTGAATAATCTGTATTTTAGAGGTGAAATCTATTTAAACCTGATATAATTAAAATAGGATTTTTGAAAAAATTCTTTGGGAATGTGTTTGAAAAATCATTTTTGCAAAATATGATCTGATCCAAACAGCTCTAATTAGTCAGACAATTGGTGAAAAGCACTTCACACAGTCATTCAATTTATACAATAAAAGACAAACCTTATTAAGTACATCCTTCTTGATGGATGCGTGTGTTTAACCTTCAAAGGTGAAGATTCCTCAGGGAATCCATTCCAGTGCTTATCCTTACTACTAGCTTCCCAAAAAGTTAATGTAATTTTTACATGCTAAAACTTAAACTTTTTATATTTGCTATTACCTGACACCCCCTCGAAGTGCAAATTATTCCTTTCCCTGTTCCAGAGATGCACATGTGTCTAAAGACTCCTATCCTCTTCCAAGACTGCTTTTTTCCCTTCGGGTTAAACTTTTAACAGTCTTTTTAACCTTTCCTTATATGACATGTCTTCCCATACTCCAGTTGCATCGCTGCTTCTCTAGACTCTGGTTAGTAGCCCACATCTTTAGGGTAAGACGTGGAAGGTCTTGTCCAAAACCAAAAGTGCTTCAGTTGAAACGATGCCAGTTCTAAGTAAAGTGGGAGGATTAAATGGTGCGCTGCTTAGACCATCCTCTTACCCTCCAGTTTGCAGGAACTCTCTGGGAGGATTCTCTGGATTCACACAGAGTAAACAGAGTCAAGAATCTGGAATTATTTAATGTAATTAAAAGGGCACTAAGCACTGCCTTAGTGTCCTTTCTGGTGGCTTACTTGATGTAGAGTGAGTGCCATCTGGAGGTTAGGAAACGTGGAGCTCTGTATGCTTTCATGCTGAAAAACAAAATCCCTGAGCTTTACAAATGAAATGTTCTTGCATGAGTAGGAGCTTGAGCCAGACAGATACTGGGCATCCACTACTCAGTGTGAACTTTGTGACCCAAAGTAAGGCATGCAAGTGCAATGTCTCTTCCTGTTTAGCAATCACCAGTAAATGTGTAACCTCTGAGTGGCCTGTGCAGTTTTCAGCAAAAGCTCTGGACAGCACAAGGACAAGGAAAGTCTTGATTTGTTCTTTCCTTTCCTGCTTTCAGGTGTGTGAAGACAAATGGGTTCCTGGTGCTGTTTTCTGCTCACAGGAGAGAGCAGAAAGCATTTCAGCTGAACAAGAAGTTTTAAAAAGAAGGTTCCCATTTGATGTGTCTGAACTCAGTGCTCCATCACCATTCATGTCTGCACAGAGTGGAATCAGCCTTCCTTAACTGGGCTGGTTGCATGATGTGGTCTCCTTCTTTAGGTAACTTGGTTGTCATCTTGAAAGCCCTGATCCTCCAGGTCTCACTGTGTTGAGGAAGCCAGGAGAACCACTTGGAGTTGTGACTTCAGGGAGTGGGACCTGGCTTTTCTTGATACAGTGCCTTTTTTTTTTTGCCTGAGGCCACTGGTCACAGTGGTCACCTTGTGTGCTGAGCTGCCTTTGGCCACTGAAGTCTAATGATAAAAACAAATAACTTCAATTGCAAAGTGTGAGTGCACCCATCTCCATCTCAATCTGGTGAGAGACTGCAGCCTGTTGTGTGAAGGCAATGCTAATGGCTTCTGTGTTGAGCTCCACTTAGGGCTGAGCAGAATCCTGCAGAAGTTACATACATCTTAAAGGACAGATATTGTGTGGACACTCTCGGGGGTCTGGTCCTTGCAGATTTTTCCCTACAGAACAACAGGTCATATGTTTCAACCTATGTAATGAAGATGCACTAGCTGAACGGGGTTTTTGGTATTGTGTTGATTTAGCTTGAGGATGGTTTCCCTGGGCAACCACAGACTTTAGGGACTATGAACCTGTTAGATTCAAGGTTGCCAATCCTCAGGGTGTAAGACAGGTTGCTGAGCCAACACGCCTTCAGAGCAAAATGTGAAAGCCTGCTTCCTTGTCAATAAGTTTCAACCAGCTAGACCTGAAAAAAAAAGCAAAGCATAAGAGAAAGAAATTTAAGAGCAGCAAATCTACAGAAACAAAAATGAAAACTAGTGTGAAAAATATTTGGTCTCCCTCCCTCAGCAGGGAGGGGTGAAAAGCATAGAGCATGATGAAAAGCATATGCCTAAGTATTATCCTTTAGAGCAAGTTTAAATATGCAGATGACAGAAGCTGATGAATCCTTGTCTAACTGCATAAAATGCAACAAGCTGCTGCGTTTTTGTCATGCTGGCTTTCAGAGCTGAAGGTGTGTTGTTTATGTTGTGATTCATCTGAGCAGATCTCTATTAATTGTTTTCAGGAGATAAAATTCAGGAAGAAATGGTCTTTTGTCTGTCAGATGTTAGTGGCATCCTTACTGTGGATTTGCATGGGAAGATGGGTGACATCTACAGTGCTGTCTGTATATCGTGCAGTAACCCAAAATACAAAGAGGATCATCTATTACGGCATTGTTGGACAAGGTCTGTATTTACCCTTGAAGAACATGCTCTGTTGCTGTTATATTGTTACTGAAGCACTAAGAGAGCTGGAGCTCACCCTCAGGTTTCTTCTTTCATGCACCCCTGCTGAAGAATTCATATTTGCCAGAGTCCTGCCAAGCTCAGTATTCATTTGACTGCCAGTAGTTTGGTTGGTTGAGTTGGGAGCTTTGCTTGACAACACAGATAATTGTTTGGCAGTGGCTTCTGCTCCTTTCTCTTACCCTGGATAAAACAAAGACCATTAATAAGTTTTCAAAATTGAAGGAATTGTAAAAGTACAACTTAGAGAAATTATTTATAATATCAGCACTTTTACTTACAATATGAGCACTTCTGCTTTTGAAATTAGAATTTAAATTAATTTAAAAATATCACACTGAATACCATGAAAGTGTTGTAGAAATAAAGCAGAAAAATTGGGGTTTTTTCCCTGTTGTCTTATGATAGAATATCTGAGAGAAATGAGTAATTTTAAAATGTAGTGCATAAAATGTTATCTGGAATGGAAGTTACCCTGCTCTAGAATGGTTGTGATGTGGGAGGTTTTTTCTTTAATTTTTAGTAAGTGGCTTGGGTGTTTTAGTACGCGGCTTGGGTTTCAGCAGAATGATTTTCTCACAAATTTGCCCCAAGGAAGTTGGTTCTTCCAGCACTTGTCTTATTGTCAAGTTGTTAGCATTAAAACAGATTGAACACACATAGGTAGCAGGGGAAAACACTTCAGCTCTTTTATTTGTCTTGAAGATTATAGTCATATAGAATTTGCCAATAATGCCTAAGTATGCGTCAATTTGAAATATTAGCCTAACTCAAACTGAGTAAACTAGAATGAGCATGGTTACAGTTAAATGTCTGTTCAAAACTCAACATTGATCATGGTCCTTTAGGAAACTCCAGTTCTGGTACCTTAGAATAGAAGTAAAAAATACAGTGTCAATTTTTTTTGTCTTTAAATAAATTGGTTAATGTTGATCATAATTGAATGCCTGTTCAACTGCTCCATTTGACACAGCCCAGCTCTTACACCTGCAGATTCCTTGTACTAAACCCTGTCTTTTCAGTGATGGATCCTGGGGTTTTCTTTATTTCTGTACTATATGAGGAGTGGGTGTTATTTTTGCTAAGGGAAAGTGAGAATACCCATGTCCACAATGTATTGCTTGTGTCCTGAATTGCTCTGGAAAACCTTTGTCCAATGCCTTGAAGAAGACATAGCATGTTATTTTTTAAATGGCCAATACTTTGCTGGCTGAAGTCCCTGGTAGGAGTTCCCAGAGCCATACTGCTGCAGGCAAACATCCATGGGACTACTCTGTGCTGATAGGCAGCTGTGCTAGGAGCACATGGAGTCAGGAGACCTGAGTTTTGCTCTTCAGCTCTGTTCTGTACCTGGTGTGGGACTGCAGGGAAAGTCCTTTGATTTTCTGTCCTTTGCTTTCCTCAGCCTCAAATGGAGAAAACATCAGTTCATCCACTATTGTAAGAATACTGTGAGTCAAGAGAGGAAACAGTTCTGTACAGCTGTGTCTGCAGCAGGGCTCAAGGGACACCTGGATTGCTTACCTGTGCTGTATCTAAGCTCATCAAACTAGTGCCGAAGCTGTACATCCTTCCGAGCTGAGCTTGTCTGTACAGCACAGCCATGTACCGTGTGGAGCTAGGAGCAATGGATTTCTGTGCTGCACTCCCCTGTCCAGTGCAGATATGCACCAGATGCAAATAAAATCAAATTTATGACTGTTCTGTTTATCACAGTATATCTTGGTATACCAGGACAGCACTGAGGTCCTGAAACTTTTTATTTATGATGCAGCAATTATTTGAGCATTATCAGACTTGGGTGCTAATAGATGGTGATAATTAGTGAGAAATGTCATTGTTTTAGGCATTGCCCTACATCTACTTCAAGTCAGACCATTTAATGCATACCAGCCTTTCTCCATGATTGTTTTTGGGACAGGAATGTGGAACTGAAAGACAGGCCTCTGTAGGGTATGTAGTTTGATGAATCCATCTTTAAGCATCTTGTTCTTCACAAGCCTGTCCTACCCTTTTGCAAGAATTTCTGTCTTCATAGCTAAAACTAGAAAGCAGAAGATGGATCAGCTGTATGATGTGTTACATTACGTATGAAAGTGAGTTTGCACCTATGTTCATGACTGTCAACCCCAGGGACAGGCTCAGAGTCCTTTTTGCTGCCTTAGCTAGGGAATGAGTATGGGACAGGCTGAGCTTGTTGAGCAAGAGTCTGAGTCTCCCAGCACAGCTGGGAGAGAGTAACATTGCCCTGGCTTTGCATGCGTCAGAGTCCTGGCATCAGCCTGTCCCTCAAGTAAACAGAGCCAGACAAGACTGCAAATGCATCTCTGGAGAAATCAGGACTGGGATTGTATCTCATGTGGAAGGCTGAAGGAGGTAAAGGTTTCAGATGATTTCGTTGCCCATTTTAAAAAAATCCTGAGAGTAATACTCTTTTTCTTATCTTTCCTTTAGCTTGGGCAATGTGCAGTTGGAAATAGAGCTGGTTTTAATTTTACCAAGAATATTCATCTCATAGACATACCGATGATGTATACTGAATTATAAATATAAACACTTACTCAAGATATGTGGCAGAGACAGGATCCTAATTTTGAGTTCCTTTGGGTCACTGGTGCATGCACAGCCAAAGCTTAGGTTGTATGTGTGCAGCAGTCTGCTGAAACACCATAACGATGGGGCAGGATTTACAGACTGGGAATACAAAATTATATTTTGGCAGAACACTCTGTTCAGCTTCCATTTCTGCAATTTTCAAGAGTATGAGAAGAGGTGATAATATCAGTGTGCCTGCAATAAATTATAAAGCTTGGCACTTTTATGTCTTCATTGTGGAAATCTCTAAAATCTAAAAGACACTTAGCATGCAGTTCTTTGCATCTCTTTTCAGCTTAAGCCCAGCATGCTGGAAGATATTAGCACAGATGTTGTCCAGTGAAGGAGAGCAGAGGTAATGTAACCCTAGAAAGGAAGGTATTAGGATCTAATCCAAAGTCCCTGAAGCAGCAAATTTTGTTTCATAGTGTTGGCTTTGCATCAAGTCCTAATGCTGTCAGGGAGTATCAGGACCATTGTCAAGACAAGCCAAAGAGGCATGAACTGGAACAAGTGACTTACTAGGTTCTCCTTCCTCTCTGTTCAGCCCCACAGACTCTCCAGATCTTCTCCTGTTGAACCTGTTCGGCCTGCCCGTCTGCCCAGGGCCCAGTAGCCATTTCTGCAGTGGTTGTCACTTCTGCTCAGTTGTGTCCTGCTAGGACACAGGAGGAGCTGGAGCCAGTTGTCCCAGGTGTGGTTGGTGTTTGCTGACACCTAACCAAGGTATTTCTCCTGATTCCAGAACTGCTTTCCAACTTGTCCATTTTGAGACTCACCATATACCCGGCCTTTATAGCTATATTGTGACTTCTCAGAAAGTGAAACCTATTCTTGTATGCACTTTCAAAGTTCCTAACATTTTCTTTCAGCTACTGCTTTGGAGTACTTTCAGAAAGGAACATGCACAGCAGCACTGACAGGCAGTGCTCAGTACTGGTTTACTTCCATCTTATTTAATGCCCCTTTCCTACTGCTTTATATTGCATCATTGCTTGGCGCACTGTTGGGGTTTTCATGGTAACAGCAATTTCATAAGAAGTGACGGTAATTGGAAGCAATGGGATCTCCAGATGTAACCAGCAAATTCTTAGCTTACAAGGTGATTATAGTGACTGCAACTGAGATTAGCCTCTATTCAAAATCCTCAGAACAATAAAGTTTGGTTTAATAGCAAAGGCTGCTGTGGAGATTGCTGCTGGGTGTCAGGAGGACTTTTGTTGTGGTTATGTAGCAGAAGCAAAAGCTCCTGAAAGCTGCTGATTTCCCTGGTGTGTTTACTGTCTCTATTGGAAATGTCTGACTTGTGAATATATACCAGAAGAGGAGCAGAGACCCAGTGTGACGGCTGCTGGGGCCTTGAACTCTGCTTGGGGCAGAGATGTTTGGTTAAAATTAAGTGTTTCAAGGAATCTTTTCTGAAAACTTCTTATTTTCAAATTTAAAAAAGAGCAAACGGTGATCAGCAAAAGTATTTTCTAAGCACTTGGAGAGTTCTGTAGAAGGTATTAAGCAACTATGAGAAGTTTTTAAGTAACTTTAAAGCATCATTAGTATAAAAAGTGAGAATTTTCAAAACAGCATCCAAAATGTCAATGTTTGTCTTTGCAGTTAGCCTGTTGGGATTCTGGGTGATGAACTCACTCAAGTATTTGCGACCCGGCAAGAAAAGAGGATATTTCAAGTATAAATTTCCTCTGAAATTCTTGACTGACTTGTTTTTGAGTAGTGTGGATTAGTTCCAGACAAATTCTATCCTCTTGTTTCATCTTTCTGGTAAATGCTAATGAACTTTGAATCTACTTCTTCAGGGGGATTTGGCAAACTTACTTCCTTGCACTATTGGGAAACACATACTGAATTTGCAGATAATTTCTTTAACAATAGTTACAACTATACAACAATCCAAACACTTCAGGTAGGTAAGTTGAGCAAGAAATATTTCTACAATTCTACAATCATTTTGGGAAAATTATTCTGAACTTGAAGATTGTGATAATATAACTTAAGAAAAGGAAAATTCCACCTCGAACCCACATTTGCCTTGGTTTTGAATTATAATTTAGTACACCTTTTGTTTACTTGCTATTTTTTCTGAGATAATTGAAACATAGTGTTTTTTCATCTCTTTCAGCCAAAAAGCAAAAAAGCAAAAGAAGTCATGTACCCATAGCATTGTCATGAAGTGAAGAAATGTAGTATTTTCCAGCCTGTACTAATAGTTGTCCGTGTTCCTCTTGTGGAATCTGCTTATCCTGTAGCATTTGGTCCAGGGCCCTCTCCAAGTTGGAGTGTGTGCAGCTGGTTGGAGAACAGTGTTTTAACAGCATCTGATTGCTTTTAAAGGAATCTGAGGCACATTTGGAAGAACCAGTGCATTAATCAGAGTGCATAGGATTTTAGCTCCTGATCTCTTCAGGAAAGGATGCTGATGGAAAGTCTGTTCCCCTTAATTCTTGTGTACAAAATTCCTGTATCAAATCAGAATTTTAATTCTGATTGTTTTTTCAAGTCAGTTTCTGAAAATTAGACAGTAATAAGCTAAAACTGGTTGTTGTACTGAGGACAGCCTACAAATGACTACTTGCAACTACAGAATAAACTGGACAGAAAAATTACAAGCATGTGTTTTATGTCTATGCCATGGAGAGATCTCAGCAGACCTTGCACAGAACCGTTTCCCCTCATTTTTCCTATTCGACAGTTTAGCACTCTATTTGCTCATTTGAATTTGTACAACTGATTTACTGTGTACATATTTTCATCCTGTAGGTTGATGTTTATTGTGGCTTCGTGCTACATGCATTGATGTAAACTGATAAGAGAATCTTGATTTTTTTTGGCTGGGGACATGAAACTTGAAAAACTATGAGTGTCACCGTGGAAGATGGTGGTTACTTAGAAGTTTGTTTTGTGATTAATTAATTTGACAAGCAAGTGTCAGTGTCTGTCAGTTTGAGGAAGAACTTAACTGAGGTTAGTCTTTTGGTTTTACAAGCCAAGTAATGATATGTGCTACAAATTCACCTGGCAGAAATATGGCAGTTATTTCCTTTGAGTCAAAGGAAAAGATGCCTAGAGAGACTTTTTATAGAGGGAAAATTTCAGGTGTTTAGACATACCTTTTTATTTGACCACAAGAGGGTATTGCAGTATCAGTTATGAAGGCTTTAACTAATGTTTGCCTTTATGTGCTTTAACTTATTTTTAAAGATGTATTTCTCAAAAATGATCGTTTTTATTAGGTAGTAATTAAGAAAATCAGATTTTGTATGCCAGTATTTGATGTCCTTGTCCAAGGGCAATTTCTGAGTTGGTTTTTCCTAAAATATATAGTACAAGGTTCCTAAAGCTTAAGAGATTCCCTTCACTGGACAACAGAGACTTAGACAGTTAGTCTGAAACCGTGAAAAACTTCATGGAAATGGCTTGCAAGGATACATTAGTCACAGAAGAGAAATAATAACAGGAGATGAATGTGTTGCTGAAAGTGCCCTTTGGTCCAGGATGGGAGCTGGCACAGTCAGTGAGAATCTGCTCTGATTTTTCCATGTGGTCTCACTTGAAGGAATAAGTTCTGAAATCTTTTTTAGCTCATTTGTGTTTCCCAGTTTTCTCATTTACATTGAGTTCTTCTACAGTATACATCCAATGTTGGTTTGCCCTTTTTTTATAATTCAATACTGCTTTGCAGTACTTCCCTAAAAATGTTGTGTATTCTGAACTTTAAGGGCTATGTTTCCAAATGTTTGTGCCATGTTTTGTACAATTCCGACCATGGGAGAGGGACCTATAAGGATTTTTGGATTCACCCACTCCTAGATCTACTGCTGAATTTAGGAGAAAGTACATGAGATGCCTGCATTTCTCTCAACAAGCTCATCTTGTAAAGAAGTAGAAGAGCAGCCATATCACATTTTCTGTGAGGATTACATTTCTGAGGGTTCTGATAGTGGCTGATGGACAACAAAGCAATTTTCATATAAGAAAGTTGGTGAGATATTGCAGAGATTTAAGTAGCACACACGTTTAAAAACCCGGGTGCAGTGCATATGTTGTATGGAAATAAGAGGCAGGGGCAAAAGCTGGAGGAGAGGGCAGCCTTCTGGAGACCAGCGTCTTTGGAGCAGGTCACAGTTCAGAAGTTCTCTGTCACTTCATGACGGGTGAGGAGATCCCCATGGAAATCTTTCAATCTTTCAGCACAAGCAGTGTTTCCTGTTTGCCTTAAACAGTGGCATTTGACTTGTCATCATAATCTTTCTTGAATTAATGAAGATCAGTCAAGCCAGTCAGGGTTGCAGGCTGGAAGGTGGGCCGTGGTGATGGCTGGCAGAGCAGGCTGTGAGTGGTCCATCAGAAGATGCTGAGCACTCAGCAGAGAAGTGACATTTGGCAGGGCATTAACACAGTGCTTTCTCATCCACCCTGGGCATTGGCACCGAGGGCTCTGGAAAGGCTGGAGATGGCAGGTCCTGCTGGTGAGCAGGTCTGGCAGGAGCAGAACACCTTGGGTCTCCGTATGCAGGCAAAATGAAAACAAATCCAGCCAGCTACCACTTTGTAGTTAAACTCCTTTTAAGCAATTTATGTAGCTGATTGATTAAAGGCATAATGCATTAAATCTTGCTGTGAGTTTCTTAAAAAATATACTCATTTCATGTCTTAATGGAGTTCTGCTGATAGACCCTGGCAAGTGGAGTGTTGAGTCGGCAGTGTACAAATACCACAGGGGGAATGTCTGCTTCCAGTGACACAGAGTCTGACACTTCAAAATAAAACTAAAGCTGTAGTACAGACTGCAAGAAATCTGTTGTGATATTTTTAATCCTCTTACAAAGGTTGTAAAATATGTTAACTACTGATGTGCAGTTTTCCCTATTTGGAGCAAAAACTATTTATTTGGGCTGGTGTGTGAGTAGGGATTTGAAGGTATCTGGTTTTAGAAGAAAGAATTATAGATATATGTAGTGTCCCTCACTGGCTGAGGAACCTTTTCAGTTGCTATTTCATATAATTGCAGTCTTAGAGTCCAGACCTTGTCAAGAAGTGCAAAACTGTATGGACAATATTGCAGCCCACCTGCAAGTCTTCGTTAGTCAGGGTTGAGTTCAAGTCACATCCTCACCACAGCAGGGAGCTCTGGTAACTGCACAGTGGAGCTTGGCTTTATTCTGTTCGTCCTCACTGTTGGCTCACCCAACTTGTTAACAGGTCTAGGAGAATTGCAGGGTATAAAGTGGTTGAGTACTTCTGCAGAGGCCCTGCTTTGTGCTACCTGAGCACTTGTGACAGCAGTTTGGCCTCTCAGTCTGGTGTGGCTCTGATTCCTGCACTCCTGGTGTCAGCAGCTGCTCAGAGAGTCAGCTTACAGGGCTGGAAAACTGCTACTACAGTGGCTCAGTTTTCCCTCTCTGCTACCTCTAGCACTGTAGTACTTACAGAAGTATTTTGTCCTGTGAATTACAACATTCCAGCTGTGTATTATTACATATTTCAGTGCTCAAGATGCTCTTCCAGTTTTGGGGTTTTTGCATTATTCTCTGGTTTTTACCTGACTCCTCTGGCAGTTAAGGGTATAATTTGTTGATCTGCATTTTGGTACACTGAATGTTTCATTTACCATCTGCTCACCATATTTGTAAGAGACATTAACTTTCTGTTTTAATATGAGAAACTAAAAATTCTCTGCTGCAAGTTATGCAAAGTTTTCAAAGCAGAATACCTAAATCTATTTTAAATTGTGTGTCACTATTAAATGAAAGGTGGCACATGGCTTTTAAAATGTTCCTCACTTTTGTTAGTTTTGTTGGCTGAGAATTGAGCTACTTCCTCTTTGTTTTTTTCAAGGCAACTGTCAGTATTGTAAATTGGGAGGCCTTGTCTGAACATGTCAATCACAAGCTTTGTCTATTTTTCAGCAAAAGTTTTAGTGTCTTCTTTTCAGCTATTAGTGTGGGTTTCCTTATAAACTGTAGCAGCTAGTGTTAAATCACACTTCAGGCTGATATTTGTCCATCTCTGACTGTTGGAGATTGAAAAGAAGTTCTCCCTGAAGACAGTATGTTCCCATAACAAGATGAAGGGGGGTAGTATATAACCTTTTCTTTGATGCACTAGAATCTGGTGGCAGATTTCTAGAGATGATGAGAATTCAGGTCTGAAGAGACCTCAGGAGGTCTCTAGGCCAACCTGCTCCTCAGAGCATGAGCCATGAAATCAGACCAGCTGGTCAGGGCTTTATGCTGTTGATCTTGAAAGCCTTCAACAGTGGAGACTGCAGAACCATTTTGGGTAATGTGTCTCACCTCAGGTTGCCACTGTGATGAAGATGTCTTGGCTTATACATTGTCAGAACCTCTCCTATTTCAGCTTGTGCCATTTTATTTCATTCCTCCACTGAGCCATGCTCTAAGCAGACTGACTGTGTCTTTCCTGTAACCTCACTGCAGTTACTGAGACTCTGCTCTTCAGTCTCCCCACAGCCTTCTCTGCTCCAGGCTGGGCAGAATTTGGTTGCCAGATGCATTGTCTGTGTTACACAGATGTGTCAGACCTTTACCTGACTTGCTCTGTTCTCTGTCCCTGCCTGATTTGACCATTTACATTGCTCATGCCCAGCAGGGCAGATGCTCCATGAGATCCAGAAAGGAAAATAACAGAGTGTACTGGGAGTGCACAGTCCATTTTGGCATTCTTTTCTTAGGTCACCTGCCCTGTTCTGTAGTCCGGTTCAGCCTTATTCCTTCTATGGCTGTACTGAGATTGACTTTTGTTGTAGAGTTGGAAACATTTTTTTCTCCTGGAAGAAATGGACATCCAGAGCAATGTGGAATCTTCCTGGATATGTTTGGAGCTTTTTATTTTTAGCTCAGTTGTGCAGCCATTCACATGTGAATACTCAAACAGCCAAACTGAAATAATGAAAACAGCTGCATCCCCAGACCTTTAGGTCAGAGTAGCCAAACAGACTTGGAAAAATTTCAGACTGGATTTTCACTGTACCAGGTGCTTCAATAATGATCTTATTATGGTGTGATGAAGAGAATGGGAATCTGCCTCTAAGAATGGGCTGTATTCCAGTTTTCAAGACAGGTCTCAGTTTCTAGGAAACCCTTTGCTTAGGTCACTACTTAAATTTAGAATCCCCCCAAAACAGTATACAGAAATAAAACTAAAAGTGCAGTTGCAGAATTAGGATAAAATCCTGCTTTCTTGCATTTGGTCATTTAATGAGAAAAAGAGCAGGACCATATCCTACTTTTTGTGTGAACTACCCGCATAATCTACACATGTACGAGTACCATATAGCTCTCTTTAAAAATTCAGCCCTGATCACATTGCTGATATAAGTGCACCTACCAGCCTTCTCTATGTAGGTGCCATAAAAAACTTCAGTCAAACTGAGATTATGGAAAATTGTCATCCTGTTTGACATGAAGCATTTCATCTTGAGATATAGTGAGATCAGTGAATTGTTAATGAGAAACTTTAATGAGAATCTTTAATGAGAATTTCCAAATGCTTCCAGGTTCTGGAGGCTCAGGACAGAAAACAGAGCAAAGCCTGACAGCATGAAGGGCCCTGTGTCAGCTGAGGTATCTTACAGCTTCCAGCCTTCCTAGCACTTCATAGCAGGCATCTCAAAGTTCTGAGATATTGTGCTACTTGGGTCCTTGGTTTCTGGGCAGACTACTCAAGGCTTCCATATATTTTTAAAGAAATGGAAAAAACAGCAACCAAAATAGGGATATTCAGATAGTTTTTTAAATTCTTTGTCTACTTCAGCATTCCAAGTCCTTGGCAGATTAAACTATGAAAAAAACCAGTTTGCAAATCTTTGTTGTCTGTTGACCATGCCAAGGATCCTTTAAATATATTCTAAATTGTTTAAGACTGACTAACCTGTGCAAAAATAGTTGGGTCAGTGAGATAATCACACATAGAAGCAACTATTACCATTTAGAAAGTCCCAGGATAGCTGAGAAGTCCATGATGGGCCACTGGATCCATAGCAAAGTTGCAAGGGACCTGCATCTTTCTACAAAAGCAGGAGGGACATGCAACAACATCTGGCTGTCACATTGCACTGGATGGCCATGAGTGTGTCAATCACATCTAGACATCCAGCCAAGAGTGTTATTCAACCAAATCTCAGTCATCTCCACTTAGTGCATTATGGATTGTGCCATGGAGTGGTCCTGGAGCATGCAGCCTGTGGGAACTCTCAGACTCCTGCTGGGGGAGGTGAGGTGCACCTGCTCTCTAGCTGCTCACAGCTGTCAACACTGAGGACCAGGGAAGAGCAGGCAGCCCCTGACCTGCAGGGTGGATTAAACATCTCTGTGGTTCCTTAACCACAGTTGGTTTCATTCCAAAGGTCCACACTTCCTGCTACTGCACACGTGTTCCCTACACCTCCATTACCTGTAGGGTGGCAGAGATACCTTGAAGGAGTCCTCTAGCAGCTGTTGAACATGAGATTTACTGTGAGGGTGAGGGATAACAACACCTGTGCTTGGAAAAGAGTGCCAGGGCCCACTCTCTGGATGGGAATCACAAACATTCCCCATGTCAGTGAAGAAGTTTGCACTAACTGATTACATTCTATTGCATGGTCTATTCTGTTACTTAATTCCTGTTAAAAAAGGGTCCCCTCTGGTCCCCTCCGAACATCCTGGCTGGAAGGAGATCTTCGACCTTTAAAGGGTAAGCCAAGAAAGGACATTTTTTTCCTTCCTGCAACTGATGCTAAGACGCTGTTGCTGGCAGTACTTTGGGTTTGTTCTTTTCTTAATATGCAAATTGGCAGGATTTTATTCTGAAGTGTAAACCTTCTTTATTCCTTAGAGATTTCAGCCGTACGTGTTTGTCCTTCAGCGGGCTTGCCTTCATAGTTGGCCAGTGGTGCAGAAAGCATGGCTGGGGGAAGTGTCATTGTGGGATGGAGTCACCATTTGGGAGGATCTTCTATCTGGTTAGGCCCTCTTCGGTTTTGGCACAGAGAAGCCAATTAGGAGGCAGAGTAGGGTTAGGTATGGTTTTAGAATCAGGGTATTTCACCCCTGATAGAAATTATCATAAAAACCAGTAACTAAAGGACACCAGTGGATCATAAGTCTAGAAATCCAGGGGTAGGTGATCCCCACAGAGTCCCCAGCACGGTGCTTGCTCAGAGCCCACCTGCAACACACACAGCTGCAGGTTTGTGCCTCTTCTCTCCCAGCTCCCTTCCATCACGTGAAGATTAGCTGGGTGAGGGGAAAGCCAAGCTTTTTATATCGTGCTTGCTGCTATAGAAACCACGAGCTCTGTGACAGTGTGCTCGGCTGTGTGGGCACAGCCAGCAGCAGCTCCTGGCCAGGGGATGCTGTAACTGCACTCTCAGTTTTCAGTATTCTCCACCAAAACCCAGCTGCCTTCTGAACTGTTGTGTGTCTGTCACTGCAACATGCAAGTCTTTAACAAGGGAAATAAGATGCCAAATGCCTGAAGTTGTTCACACTGTAAAAGGAATCAACAGCTCCCTGCTAGAAACATTTGTCTGCCGTTTGAAATCTGTTGAAACATGTGGATGACATCAAGCCTCTAGTGATTGGAATGATGGCTGTAACTTTCCCCAGAAAGTCACTTTGAGCCATCTCTGTGTCTCTTCAAATGTAAAGAGCCGGCATTAAAAGAGGTGATACATGAAAAGTATTGTGTCTGCTATACTTTTCATGATGGTGTTAAGATAAAAAAGTCTATAAAATGACTGATAGGTATTTCTGAAGTCAGAGGAGGATGGACCTGTCAGCTGTGAGGGGAGAAAAGTAATCAAGCATTGATTCTTGGTCAATAGGACAATGCTGCTTATTCTGGTAAGTCTGGCTTTAGGAAAAAAAAAAAAAAAAAAAAAAAAAGAAGAGAGAAAACAAATGTAGAACATCCCAAGGACATCTGAAGTGCACTCTGCAAAAAGTAGAAAAGACATTCATGAAATGCTTTAAAGCAGTAGATATGATTGCTTCTGTCTGGGTTGCAAGATCTCTAGAGGAAGAAAAAGGGGCCTGCTATTTTAAAACCCAAGTTCTGGATGTTATGGCTGAGGTAGTATCTGAAAAATATTTACCTGAGAGACAGATCTGAAAAAAAACCTGTACCCTGATGAGTACAAAAAACCAACATGGAAGATACAGTACAAAAGAAAAAAATTAGAAGCTGAACTACTTTTGGCTTCCAAAACATTCTTCTCAGAGGAACTTGTGTCCCACTGGCCAAGTATTGAGTGGGGCAGAGGTGAAGCAGGGACTGTGGATGGGGACTGGGGAGCTGCTGTGGAGGGTAAGGATGAGAATTTTGAATGCTGCCCTGTACTTCTGCAAGTTAGAATCTAATTTTGCAAGCCTTTGTCCTGCTTTATCCAGCTCTTCTCCTTTCAAACAATAGCACAGGCTATGCCATATGGAGAGCAGCCTCCCCTTTGAGCAAGAAATGTCA
Organism: Sylvia atricapilla; assembly: GCF_009819655.1. Lineage (NCBI taxonomy): Eukaryota > Metazoa > Chordata > Aves > Passeriformes > Sylviidae > Sylvia > Sylvia atricapilla. Next base: position 14,129,141 of record NC_089142.1, read on the forward strand.
CACATGTTGGTGCTTCTCCATGTCCCATTGAGTACCTTCTGCAAACCCAAGGTGTCCTTGAATTTTGAGAAAGTAGAACACAGACAGCAGAAACATGAGGTTGACAAACTGCATCCACGAGCTATTGGAAGATGTATGCTGAAAGAAAGGTGACAGCTCACCACCTCTGCTTTGAAAACAGTAGCCAGTCAGGTTCTGTCAGAAGTAAAGATGTTTTGGAAGGACTGGAGTTGATCCCATAGTGGGACAAGGATTCTGACAAACTGCAAACCCAAATCTTTCCAGAAATACTGCTTGATTTACACACCCACTTCTTAGTTTTGAATAATCTAGGATTATTGCTGCCAGACAAACTAAAATTGTGGTGTCACAAGCTCTCAAAGCCAGGCAATAATAAAACCAATTCAAGGGGTTTTGTTTTCTTCTTTGAATCTTTAGGGCCTTGCAAGCTGTGAAAATAATGAAACACCTAAAACAGTGTGAGAGAAAAGACTGACTGGGATTATACTAAGTAATCTTTCTGGTGGGAAGCACGCAATTATGTACTATCAGCACATAGAGCATGATGGGACTATAATTTTACCTATGTTATTTCCTTGGGTTGCCAAAGAAACCATAATAAGAAAAGTCAAAGTGCTCCTGTTCTTATCGATCTTCTTAACAAATTCTCACAAGCAACATTGACTGTTATATTTATTTTCTCTTCTCTAAGCTGATATTTGATGTCACACATACCACTGTCAAAATCAGCTGTTTTGCCAGTGCTGAAATCTAGCATAAAACTCTGTAAAAAAAGGCTACACTGAAGGAAATGGAACGAGCATATGAATGCTTTCCTTTGCTATTTCTTTAAAAGCTTTATTGATGTTCTCAGAAATGAGAAAGAAAAGGCTACCAAGTCCAAAAAAATTAATCCTTGTCAATTTTAAGGTGAGTGAGATGATGATGAAGGTCTCCTTGATGGCTGAGAGCATCCATGGTGCATTCAAGGAAGAGCAGGAGCTCTTTGGAAACATTTCTTTCCAATCATAGGCCAAGGCAGATTTGCTTGGCAGTCTTGGGAAATAACAGTGGAGTACCTTGGATGGACTGTGGGAGACACAGGATGGAGAGGGCAAAGGCAGGGACCTGCTGGAGGACAAACAGGGGCAGCTGTAGCAATAGGGAAGAGGGAAGCCAGAAGAACTTTTCATTCCCAATCCCTGTGGAACCAGTAGCTAAGCAGGTGGTGAAGGCTTCCTCCTCCCCCTTGTCCTTGTTCTCCTCCTCATTTTTCTCTTCATCCTGATCCTCATACTCCTCCTCCTCTTCCTCTCTGGCTGAGTCCCACAGGGAGCGGGGTCTTTGGGCGTCTGTGGAGGAGTGAGGTAATGAGGCTACACCAAGAGAATGAGGGAAAGCTGACCAACTGGCACACCATGGAGTTAAAATTTAATATTATTTTTCCCCCTTTTCCTTTTCTGTCCTTTGAAAAGGGGTGCTCTGATCCTGAAGTATCTCCATGATCCATGCAATCATAATTTTTTTTATCCAAATATCTTAGTTTACAGATAAAGAGAGAGTGATGGCTAAAATGAACCTATAAACTGGAGTGTCTGCAAACACATCCCATGCTATTTCTGCAGCCTCTTGTAGCAGCTGCCTGTAGCCCTACAGCTGAGAAGTTCTGCTGAGTAGTAGATGCAGAGAAAAGAGACTTATTATTACTGTATAAGTAAAAGCCCAAGCAGGACAGAAAGTTTATTCTTTAGAGGAAGCTAAGCTAAAAAATTTGGGCTTTGGTTGTGGGACTAGAGAGCTTTTGCTCATTTGGAGCATGAAAAGCAAGGATGTTTCTCAGATTTTTGTGTTCCCTTCCAAAGTCTCTGTCCCATGTTGCCCTCACATGATGAACAGTGACATACGGATGTTGTGGGAGGATGGGACTGGGAAGGCAGTTCTCTCAGGTCAGGGGAGTGCATGGCATTAACAAATGTTATGCACCTATGTCTGGTCTGCAACTGTGGTTGGGAAGATAAAAACAATGATTCAGATTTATTTAGAGTGGTGAGTGCAAAGCAAGCCTTAGAAGAGGCTCTTGGAAGCTCTTGGTGACAGTTGAGAGGTGGACAAGCAAGCAGAAATGTTAAAATGGGGTTTGTGTCCATGTGGCTGTCTGTCTTTTCCTAAAATTAATGGAAAGCACAGGTTTTCCCTCATTTTTGAAAGAATTTTCTCAAGTAGGTTTGATAGTATGTGAAGAAGAAATGACAACACATCCCTGCCTAATTGGCAGCCTGCAGCTCTTATGAGCCTTTCTTAATTATTCTTGTTCATACTGAGGATGAGTGCAAGATATAACTTCAGTAAAATTATTACAGCACTATTTTTAATCTCCCTGTGCAGAGTAATACATAGAGTTGGGGTGTCAAGTAGCTCTGATGTTTGGAAATTATGTCTGACAGCCCCAGGAAAGTGTGAAAGAGAGCTGCCCTCTCAAAGCCAGTGAAATAAGTAACTACTGTGTCTGAGAGACCTTGAGAGTCCTTTGTCTGAATGGAGATTTGGTGAAACTGAAAAGGAACCATTGTACGTAGGTGCTTGGAAGAAAAGAAAACATTTTTTTTACTTCTTAATAGAAGAGAAGAGGTGACTCCACTGGCCAACCGTCCCTCTGAAAATCCTTTCCATCAGAGTTTCCAAAACATCTGGAGAAATCTTTCAGCACTGAAGGAAAGTCCCTAAAGTTAATCAAGTGGTTTTTGCATTACCACAGTGGCTTCTAATCCTGAGAGCCACTTAAGGAGTGGAAGTGGTTTTCAAATTATTTCCGCCTGCCGTCCTTCCATGCTGGTTTCAGTCTCTTCCCAGGCGTCCATACCCACCACTGAGTGGGCAAGGCAGGATGGGATTACAATTTACTGCAAAAGGACCTCTGTGTCACATAACACAGCAAACAAATCATCAGCCACAAGACTGTGGCTGCTGAAATATGGCAGGATCTAGAGGCAGTTATTACAGAATATAGACTATCCTCTCCATATACTATTTTCCTATTTTTAGTTTATCTGCTATGTAAAGTTTCTCTCTGCTGAACCAAGGCATCTTCCCAATCAACAGCCCCATCCATTACTCCTCTGCTGTGCAGTTTGCTTGTAAATGGTAAAAGGATTGTAACTGTGTGACTTGTGACAGCAAGCAATGGGGCCAGCCTTTTATCATTGCTTTTCTGTGGGCTTTTATTTTGGTGTTGGATTGGTACCTTAGCTATGAATTTTCATAAACCTGATAATTTTAATGAAAATTTTCAAACAACCAACACAGCATTTTGTACGATTTTTCTTTCTTTCCTTCTTTCCTAGTAGATAGTGGTTCTATTTGGTTTAGGTTAGTGGTGAAATTAAAGTTCTCTACAATGTCAGTGTTGTAAATATCTCTACTTTAAGGATTTTAAGAAAATTTCATTTACTCAGTGTATATAATGGAACACCTACATGTTCTATGCTATGAGTACATCATGACATGCATTGTGCATGAATGCTCCCCTGTTACACAAAAAGTGTTGAAACAAGCCAAGTTTTGACCAAAAATCCAATGAGATCCTAGGACCAAGGCAGCATTTGTTCTCATTTCCTTTTTGGATGTATGAGAAGCCCCTGTGTCCCCTTTTTGCCTGTGCCTGTTTCTGCTGTAGATCTGGGCTCCCACTGAGAAGCTGCTTACTGGACACAGGTGTTACCTTGCCTGCAGACCACAGCAGCTAGTTAGGTGCAGAAAGAAGAAAGCCACACACAAAAAAATCAGCCCAGGTGTGTTCCTGGGCTGCAAAGTTCTATCAAAGGGGCAGCATCTGGTCCCCCAGACAGAAAGTTGCTCTGAGAGACACCGTTCCTGGTATGCAGGATGTCTTTGGCTGTTGGTGTTCTCCAAGGTGATGTGTTATAATGAATAAACAAACCTGTAGCTCAGGACTGCATCTCTGTGCCTCCAGAAGACACCTCTATGCCCATTCTTTAAAAAATTTAAGAGTCTATTATTCAGGGCATTCATAATTAAATGCAAATAATAGCAATAATATGAGTAATGGTAAGCAGCTTTCTTCCTTGGCATTGAGCCAGCTAAGGCTTCTTTATTTTTGTGATATTGGGATTGATTCAAACCAGACCTACTACTGTACTTAGAAAAAATGACCTTGTATATACAGTGGACTTTAGGCATTTGCCTTACTAAAATGTCGTGCCTTGATCTCATGAAGGCAGTAGTGAAATCCCCATGGTCAGAAAAAAGTCCCAAATCCCTAGCTAGGTACTGTAAAAGGAAAACATACTTCAGTTATAGGTGTTGCTTAATGGTACAGTCAAGCTTTGAAGATGCTGCCCTGTTTTCAGGATGCTACTGGAGAGCAACCCTGAGCTCCTCATCTGGGCAATTCCCTGCCAAAAGCACTGGAGCCTGGCTGGGTGGGAGAGCTGCTGCCACGTGTATTCCCAGCTGCAGAGTAGGAAAAGTGTGATTAGCTCCTTTAGGACAGTGTTTTGACAAGATGCTGGATGTACAATCTCACAGGAGTACTAAAGGGTCTGCTGCCAAACTCCCAGATGTCTTGCTGCTCATGGGCAGAGAAACATTTTTGATTCTGAGTTTTATTGAGTACATATATTCTAGCTGCTGGTATAAAGCAGTTCCTGAACATGCAGTGCCAAATTTGAAGTCACATTGAAATTATAGGAAAAGATATTGCTAGAAATATTGCAGTGGGGAAAAAAAAAGGAAATTATCAAATTATATGGAGGGGAAAAAAAAGCATGTTCTCTATAATAATTTAAGGGAGTTGCTAAGCTGTTTTGGTAGAAAGTTGAAAAGGATCAGTCTGAGGTTGAGGTCGGATTAAGGTTTAAAATCGTAGAACTTCTAGTCACAGAAATTTATAATCACAGAAAACCTATTTTTAAAATGGGAAAGTCAAGACATCCTTACCCCAGGCAGCATGTCCAATCTCCCAACCGTAAGTTAGTAGTCTCTGCACAAAGTGATTTGTGAAAATTGCTGTCAGCTTCCCCTTTCACAAAGTCATGCAAGGGCTGATCACCTGCCAGGAAGAAAAAGCATGCTTTTGTGATTATTCGGGCAGTTAGGGCTCTCGTTGTTTCCCAGCTGGCGGGCGAGGGTCCCGGGGCAGGTGCGGCCGCGGCTCCGCTCCGTGCCCGGGTCCCGGCCAGCAGAGGGGAGCCGACACCGCGCATCCATCCCCGCCGGGCGCAGGGGAGACAGGCTGCCGACGGCTGGGTGAATGAATGACTGAATGAATGAACGAATGAATGAGTGTCTTCCTTTGAATTTCCAGCTGCTCTGCTTTTTAGTTTCCTTCTGTGTTGGAGAGGTGCTGGCAGTGGGCTTTCTAGTGAGTTAGGATATTTAAGAGTGATGAGTTGATGACATAAATAGACATCAATTCCCAAAGCAGTGAACATTTTTTTTTTCCCCTGAACATTTTGTACTAGATGACATGAAACTATCTCAGAGCCTCCAAATGAGTCTTTAATACATCAGCAGGTTAATGAACCAACATTATAGACAAGATCTTGAGACAGAACTGCATATCTGATAATCACATCCCTGGTAATTTTGTTTTTACTGAAGTATTCCAGCTGTCTCTTTTCTTCACAAACTATAAAGGGACAGAAGTAAATGGACTGGAAAACATCATTTAATAGTGTTTCTGTCCCTTGCTTATGCAATGACTTTTGCCTTCTTTTCAGTTGTTTGAGAGAGGTTCTCATTTGTTTTTGTTGGCAGATTCAGCCTGCACAGAGCCACAAATCACTCACTAGATTTGAAGAGTGACCCTGCTCTGCTGCTCCTTTGAGTGACCACAAACGCTGCTCCTTTTCCCAGCAGGAGCAGAAGACAGGAAGCCAACAGCAGGAAAAGCTCCAGCAGTGTGGGTAGGATAGATGGAGAGAAGAGCACTGATTAAGGGTGAGGAGGGTGCAGTCAGTGGTTACTACACAGCATCAAAGGAGAAAGGGAGGATGCACTTTTTGCAATGCACTAAAAGCACTTTTTAAGGTGAGAGAGATAATATGGAAGAAGGGGTGACACTTAGAAGTATTGGTGAGAACAGATTTTGTAGTGGGGCTCTAGCAAAAGTGGGGAAAATGGATATACAAGGTTAAAAGCAGAAGGCTGGAAGGAGGCAGATCAAAAATCAAGAGGGAAGAGGATGGACAACATCTGTGAAACAGGAGAAAGGTGAGCTCCAAGCCATGTGGGTTCCTGGTGATGCCCCAATGTCTGCAGGCAGTGAGTGTTCTCAGCTTTCACTGTTCCTCAGTTTGGCTTCTATAAGATGATGGTGGCTTGGCTTTGTGGGTTCACAGGATTACTCAGGTTATTCATGGAAAGGGCCTCATGAGATCATCTAATCATTTGCCTCATTCTTCCCTTCTCCCTCTCTGTCTCATCTGATTAAAGCTTTTCTGTCTCTTACATGTAGTGCTACCACAATGGTTTTGAGTAGGTCTGCTGTGTTACAAATAATAAAACCCCCTATTACCCAGAGACCTCAGGCAGGTGGATGCACAAGATCTCAGCATCTATGCAAGGGAAGAAGACAAACAAAAGCCAAGAGGGTGTACATTTCCTCTGACTTAAATGTGGTTGTGTCCATGCTTGTGATGCCTAAATTCCCTGTGTAGCTGCAAACTGCTGAGTTGCCTACTTAAAGCACTGTTCCTGGACATTCTGTACAAACTTCATCAAGGATGTAATGTCAGTGAGAAGTGAAGTGCTATACACTTATCTTGTGGCATGGAAGAGCTTTGCATCACAGCCTCTGCTCAGATGCAGATAAATGTGATTCCTAAATGTAGCACTTGCTTTCCGAGAGCAAGGAGTCAGCTTCCCTTAATTACTCACCAGCTTCAGGAGAGGTGTGTTCCCTTCATGTTTTGTATTACTATTATCTCCTTTTCATGCTAACCTCTACTTTCTGAGATTTGATAGGATATTCTCATAAAACACCACCATTATTGCTTTAAAACATGATTTTCTGCCACAGTCAGCAGGGCAGATGGGTTTTGAAGAGACCAGCTGTGCCTGGAAGGTGGAAAAACTACTTCCCAGGAGAAAGGAGGGAAGTGTTTCAGAAGGAATAATCCTAAAATATCAGGGTCATCAATGTGGAGAGCAAGGTGGAGCAGTGATTCTCCTCTTAGCTGGGCTGGAGCAGCAGCAGTGACTGCCCAGCCCTTTCCCTTGGCAGTCCCATGGGAGGTTGGCAGCGCTTCACTGTCCAGGGGATACCATTTCAGACAGCTTTGCTGAAGGACCAAGGCAGTCTCTCTTGGGGCTGCTGGGGTTGTCTGGGCACCCGTGGCACAGTTCCCAGCACCACAACTGCTCCAAGGCCAGGAACCAAAGCTCTGACCAATCTGCTCCTGATTGCTGCTAGATGTTTTGACCTTGTCTGTGGGGATTCATTGTCCCTGTTGGAGAGGCTTTATTGCTGCAAAAAGGCTTTTCTAACTCTTCTTCTATGCTGGGGAATTATGCTCTGAAAAGGTAAAGTGTATATATTGTATGGAGAAGAAGGACACTGGTGTTTTGCTTTCTGACATTTATTAAATTATTAAATTCCCTTTTCCTCCTCAAATTGAGCTTTATTTAAAGGTGCCTAGGAATGAGACAGGTAAACACATGCACATATATATATAGAAATTGTACTAGTGGTCATACTCATCATTCTTTCTGAAAATTTTAGTTCCCTTCTCCATCCACTGTCAATGAGTTTTAAAGAGAAAACATTATTTGCTCTAGGCAGGATGAAAGGCCTTTTTCTGTGAACTGACTAAGTCTTTCAAGTGCCTTTGGTTGGCCACAATTAATGAAGCACAAAAGAGTAATCATCTGGTTGTTTAGAGAAAATGAAATTATAGGCTGTCATGAGCCAAAGTGCTATGATTTTCTCAATCTCACTCCACTTGATCTGAAAAAAAAAATCTTGCTGGAAGAAAAAGCTTACACTTGAATGTTAACTACCATGACTGCTTAAACCTGGATGCAACATGCACACAATTTTTCATATTAAAAATATATATTCTCCTCCACCTCCTTTTCTTCTGTTTTCTGCAAAATGAAAAGGGGATGAAGCTAGCATCAATTCAAATTTTGAGGATTATTAAAATTTGGAAGGATGGGTTCATCTACCCTGAGCATTTTTGGCTCAAATGCAGGAAACATTGGAAATATTTGGGAAGAAAAAAATGGACCCCCAACAAAAAAAAATCCCAAAACCAACCCAATGAACCAAAACTAACAAAACCAACCCACCAGTCAAAACCAACAAAAACCAACAACCAACCAAACAAAAACCTAAGCAAAATCATAAGGACTTTCTGCCTGATATTTCATCTCTAACTGTGACCAATCCCCTAGAGGTGTTTTTAGAAATATAGCCCTCTTTGGGCTGCTCTTCACTACTCAGTAAGATTTTTCCAGGATACTTCATTATCTCAGGCAAGCAAGTGGCTGGGCAATGGCTGAGTGGTTTACTGTGATGCAAAAACCTTTCAAAAGTAGAAAGATTATGTTTGCATGAGCCTTTACTAAGAGGCTTGAGCATTCACAGTCTTTCAATAAGAGCCAGGCTCCAGCTGAGGGTGCAGAGGATGTCATTGCACAGCTATAATCTCAACTATAATTTATCATTCAGGTCACAGTAACATGAGTGACTGAGAATTTTTGTTCAGTGCAGGTTCACAGCCACACAAACAAAATATTTTCAAAAAAATCTCCTGTCAGCATTTCTAAGGTTCTAACTCCATCTTTTGAATTTCATAGATACATTTCTTACAGTCAGCAGGAATGGAGCTTGGCCTTTGCTGAGAAGAAATACTGGTACCTCTTACCTTGCCCTTGGCCCTCCTGTGTGATATATTTATCAGCTTACAGAGGTATACTGAGATGTCTCTCTCCTTTTCCTTCCTAGCTAATCCAGTTCTGCATCAATACCACTGTAAAATTCTCTCCAGAGCCAGACCTTCCTCATCCAGGAAGATTTTATTTGTCATGTTCTACATGTCTTCATGTGTGGTGTTTTCTGTCTTGTAGCTTTAATAAACTCTCACAGGAATATACCTGTCACTTTGAACATATCTCTGCTGCCAGCCATCTAACAATAATCTCCAGTGGTATTCTGGCACCTGGAATAACTACTTCAGGAATATTTGAATTTCTCCCAGTCCCATCACTCTGGGCCAGCTATATGGAAATGAGTTACTTTTCCCGGAATATCAAGTTAAAAGACAGCTGTATATTGATTCTGTGTCTTGACTTGGGGCTGGGAGTTCAAATATTTACAGACTTCCACTTTGTAAGATTCTTTCCATTATGGAAATAACATGTGCCAATTTAAAGTAAGTGCAAATTAATGAGATGAAGAGCTCAGAATGTTTCTCCAAATAAAGGAAGCACTAAAATTTTATTAGGCATGTAGGTGCAGTTAAGATTAACAAACCAACACAATTTTGATAGAGCTTGCTGCATCCTTATTATCCAACCACAGAGCACTTAGCAGTCTGGTGAGTTACAATTCCTTTTGCATATCTTGTAAGTAATCACATCTCCAAAAGCTACTGAGGATTAGGCAAATGTAGTTTTGCTTGGTTGGAAATCCAGAGGTCTAGCACATTGTTGCATTTTGAGGCTAACAGATGATCCAGAGATCAGATTAATAAAACTCTTTGACTGCATAATTAATTGGTAGTGTTCAGAATTTTTTTTTTTTTTTGCATTAATGTCAGGTCTAATTTTTCACTTTGGACATAGTGTGTCTTGTGAGTCCACCAAACTTTTATCTGAGCTCCACTCGTCTTCAACCCTTCTTTTTATACCCCACATAAGTTTCTCACAATGATAGTCTCTCTAAATGGACTTGCAAGTAATTGACTGCGCGATAGAATAGATGAATTAAGCTACTTTTTAGCTAAGTCCCTATATGTCAAACCACAATATATCTTTACTAATATGTTCTACACCTTTGGAAGAGTGTAGAAGGACTAATTTTCTAATGATTGAACATTCTAAACCTCATGCCACTGGCCACTATTTTACAGGAATTTTCTGAAATAGATTTCCCATTTTGAATATTGCTATGTGGGAAACTCTTAGAACCTGCAGAAATAGAGGGAAGTTTTACTAAAAATACTTGTCTGCTAGGCAAACAATTCCCCAAATGGGGCACTGGAACAGGTTGCCCAGAGAAGCTGTGGATGTCCCATCCCGGGGAGTGTTCAAAGTCAGGTTGGACGGGACTCTGAGCAACCCGGTCTAGTGGAAGATGTCCCTGCCTGTGGCAGACAGGCTTAGAACTGGATGATCTTTAAGGTCTTTTCCTACCCAAACCATTCTACAATTCTATGAAATGCTCCCAGGAACAACAGCAGCATTTGGAGGGAAGTCCCAGATGTTATTTCCCTGGTTTGTTCTGATTCAACCTCATGCAATTTGAGAATTTGCTAAACCACCATAGTTGTTTGAGTTTCCAAGGAGAGCTATAGCAAATTCACCATTCAAATCCTGTCTTTGTTACCAATTGTGTAATTAGATGGGAAAAAAAAATAATGGGAGCAAGTCCTGTCACCCCACAGCTGGATGAGCAGACATCTTCCTTCCCAAAGTTTAGCCTGCTAGAATAACAAGAGTTGTATTGCCTGCAACCTCTTCTCCAGGGAAGTCCTTACTTGCAGAATCCAGAGAGCAGACTGAGAGAAGGATCAGGCTGATTGTGCTTGTCCTGTTATTTTTCTTCTGTTACCCTTTATATTGCATTGCCCAGGAAGGGGAATTGGGATGTTATTGGTTCACAGCCTACCAGAAACATGCTGAAATAGGTTTGGGCACTCAGAAACATAAACAAAATATTCCTGGCTCCTGTTATTTTTTGTATTTTCTGGCCCACAGAAGGCCAAATCTAAATATGAAATATTAAATTAGTGTGGAAACATAAGGGAAAAAAAAAAGGTTCAGTGTGCCCTTGTGTTGTGGTTTGAGAGTAAACCGAGTGAGAGGCTCCAAGTCAGAAATACAATTTAATGAGAAAAAAAGAGAAAAAAAAGATAAAATAAAATAAATGCAATAATACAAAGAGAGCACTTACAGAGTCAGAATACAATCTGAACAGGGTGATGGAAGCAGGCCAGGTGAGGTGGTCTTCCTGAAGCAGTGATCCCATAGAAAGGTCTGGTAGCTCTGGTCCTCTGGGAATCCAGTGGGTAAGGGCTGCCTGTACTGTCCCAAATCCCAGCTTATACCCAGGTGAGAATGCTTGGCTCCTCCCCCTGAGAAAAACATCTCACTGTGGGATGATGAGTCATACAGGGGCTCCTTGATGGCCCATTAAAGAGAGGTAGCTCCCAGAGAGAGTTATCTGTCAGTCATGCACAAGGCATTGATGGGCCATTAACAGAAGGCACCCCAGAGGGAGGGGGGCCTGGAAAGAGCAGTGCTCCAACAATTGGATTCATCAGTTCATGAATATGGTGATAGAATACATCCTATACTACAACCCAGGACACCTTGCCATGCAAATAACAACAATAAATGATCCTGTAAGCATCTGGGTCATTCAGGATTGTTTCTAACACCTTTCTTTAGCACTACAGAGGCATATATTTATATCAACATCCTTAGTGTCAGACTACCTAATCTGGAAAATAATCTAATATTTTTGTTTCCTAAATATCAAAATGTTCTTCTAACCTTCCAGATTTATTCCAATATGAGAAATTAACACATCTCAGTAGTTTTCCTTTTGCTGAGTTAACAAGTGCTGAGATTTGTTTTTGTGACAAAGGCAAATCATTCATCCTTCCACTGTGATAATTAATGGTGTCCTTCACCAGCAGGGCTCACAGCAAGTCCTGTCACTTTCTATGGCTGGTACAATTATGATCAACATTAGAGAGTACATTCCTGCTTTTCTGCTGGGACTGCTGAGGATGAATGGATGCTATTAGAAACAATAATTGATGTGTACAGTACTATTCATCGGCATCTGTCCAATGCTTATTCTTATATATTGGATAGTTGGTGATATTTTAAATTCTGCCTTGAACCTTTGGATGGAATGTCACTGTCTTGCTGAAAGCCTGAAGGGGCACATCAGCCAGAAACTGCAGAAAGTCATACTTTTGTCAAACTCTTTGATAGGTATTTAGGGATTTCACTGGTGTAGCTCCACTGGATCCTGTGGAATCAGGCTTGCTTTGCAATGTCCCTCATAATTTACTGGAATATGACTTACCACATTTCAAAACATCTGTAGGCTGTTAGAATCTGCTACTGTTATTTCAAGCCTACAATCTCAGATCCCAGAGACCTTCCTACATGCACAGTATGTCCTGTAATTGCCCTACTGGCATGGTCTGTCTGTCTGGAGCAGCTCCAAGGGCTGCCTCCTGCTTTAGCAGCTTTGCAGTTATGATTTTGGAGGTATTATGCCCTCCTTCAGAGGGTGTCTAAGGCCTTCACTTCTTTACTGAATGCTCTGTAGTTTGCAGCCATGGCAGAAGAAGATGGTTTTGTCTCTGGATGAAGTTACAGATTTTAGGGAAAGGATTCCTCGCGCTGCTAAACCATGTAAGTTTACACTTTTCTGTGGAAACATCTATAGATGTACTAAGGCTTCTAAGCTCCAAGCTCCCAATAAGCTCTCAATAGAAGCTGGTAGCTGGAGATTGTAGCAAATTTTCCATTTCTTTGCTCCCCACAAGGGCTGGGGGAGCATCTCCCATTTCTCACTGGATGTGTCCTGAGGCAGCATCTGACTGCAGGGCTGGAGCAGCCTGTGCACAGCTTCTTCCCTGAGTCCCAGGACACGGTGTGGGTCTGCAGTGGGAGAAGAGTCCTTCTCCAAGTACAGCTAATGCCAGTGGGGATGGAGGCATCCCTGAGGTAGCAGAGAGCACAGAAGGAAAATGCTCAGCCAAGAGTTAGGCAAGATCAGTACAGACACTGCTGATGGTTGTGCAGGACTGGAAAAGGATTTAGGGGGATTTATCACTTCTGCAGAGAAGAGCATTAGCAAAGGCTTATTTTCTGAAGCTGTGATTAGAGGGAGACTCATCAGCATTGGTTGATGGTCCTTGGGGTCTGGAATGATTGCCAGAGTTTGAAGTAGCAAAGAGGAGATTACAGAGAGAGAGCCACAGTGGAGACCTTGACAAATTGTTCAGCATGTGGTCTCTGACCCCCTGGAAAGACTGAGGACATGGAACAAGCAGTAGCTGAGGAAACGACTGCAAGGGGAGACACATCAACCCACGCCCAGCTTGTTGCAGTGAGAGCCATCATAGAAACAGAGCCACATTCCTGAGAGCTACACATCACTCAGTCCTGCACCCCCAGACACAACAAAGCTCTTCCTATACCTTATCCCATGCCTCTGAGCTGTCTGAATAGCTGCAGCATTAAATCTGCCTGTACCTAGGTAGAGGTAAATTACTGTTTGAAAACTGTCCCTTTTGCCTTTTGTCTTTTTATTCTTTTTTTTTTCTTTTTTCTTTTTTTTTTTTTTCTTGTTAGAGGAAATGATTTCATAGGGAAGAGGTTGCAGAGAGCTCATATTTTTTGAGAAACTGTCTTGACAGCCATCCCAAATATATTTTTGGTTAGGTTTATTTCAAGTAGCAGATATGATCTAAGGTCTCCTTCAAGTCAGAAAAAATGGCCCATGAGAGGAACTGATAAAACACATCTGAAGGCATACACAGAAATTGCAGGGATGTGATGATCCTGAGAAGGCTCTTGAGATGTACCTGTTTCTGTAGGTGGTGGTAATGAGGTATGTTACTGTCCCACCCATATCACTGATTCCACATGAGTTATTTCTAGTCTTTTACTGGAAAAACAACTTGATGTGGCACAACTGCATGCTTTCAGTCCATAAAGAGAATGTGACATGATCCCCAAGGATAGCATGCATGAGACCCAGACCCTCTATTAACCTCTGCTTCCAGTTCACCACATATCTGTGGCTGAATCCTCATCCTATTGTGCTTCTGTCTCTCTTTATGTATTTTGGGGCTTTTTATTTTTCTGGGTTAGTCATAAGCTCCTTAGGATTCACAGCCTTAGACTTGCAAGTCTTGTGTTTATACAGCACCCAGTGTACCCTGGTCCTGTCCACCATCTTCAGGGTAATGGTGATGGCACAATAATGCCGAGGGGATCTGGAGAGAGGGGCCACTACTGCTTTCTGAAACTGCAATTGGTATGTTGGAGTCTCCTGCATCTCTGTTATTTTAAATGGAATGCTTTGCTGACTCTGCTTACTCAAAAATACACCAAGTAAATGGGAAAGGGAACTATTTTAAAGCATCCCTAACTTGTCACACTTCTTCATCTCAAACTAGATCACCTTGAGGGTACAAACACATTATTTATGTAGGTTAAAGTGCTATTGAAAGTGTGATTTCCTAGTCTGAGAGTAGAAGAGATGTTGGGTGACTTAGGTGCTTACTCACTGAATTTACATATCCACTTCTAATCCTGAGCAGCCAGTCAGCCACAAGGGGAAGCACAATAATTTTAAAATGCTATAACAATGCAAAGAGCTAACGTAAAAAATATAGCTAGATGACTCATAAATAAAAATAAATAAATACACAACATAAATTATGCATTGCAGTAATTTGTTCAGCTACAGTAATAATAGTTTTGTGGGTAGGGATATCTACTCTTATAACCTGTACAAAAGAAAATAAGTTGTACCCTAACCCATGTTTTTACATGCCTAGGAAATTAATGTCTATTTAGATTTGACATTACAAACCATTTTACAGAAACCTGGAAAACTTTTAAAAATCTATTCAATAGCATATTTCTTTTAGGAACTAATAATGCAATTTTATTTCCCTCAGAAGGTGTGTGGGATCTTTTTAAAAGCAACCACAATATTACACTCTCCCACCCCCGAACAGGGAATCCTGGAGACAGTCCATTAATAATGTAAAAATGTCTTGTGTAAAAGTCGTAACTCTTTCTGAATCTGTGAGATCCATCAGATACTAGAGCTTTAGATAAAAGTGTGAATTGCCAGATTATGTATTGCCATGTTGTTGCTGCCTCTGAATTTTACTCGTTTTACTTACAATTGTGACTCTAGATCTCTGACACCACCAAAAGTTTTGCTTCCAATTGTGCCCAGTTCTCTCTGCCAGTGTTGTGCTGGGTGGGAAGGGTTTTAACACGAGCAAGCCTGAATCAGGCTCCAAAGATGAAAGGAAATGGAATTGTTTTAAACAAGAAGTGTCTGACAATGTACCACCCTTGTGAATGTGGCTTGGCAGAGCCCCCCTGTGTACAGTGGGTGTTTCACGAGCTGCCTGGGACCATCAATCCTCCCAACCCTGCAGTGTCCTACAGGAGAATTGCCCTTGCTCTCACATGATGCCCCTTCTGGGCTGCACAGGAAAGAATTCTGATTCGAAAAGCAAGATTAAACCTTGTGCAATCCTCTCACAGGGCTGTGCACACATACCTCTCCTGCATCCCATACTGGCTCACTAGACCATGGTCCTTTGCTACTGTAGCAGACAGAACAACACTAATAACACTATTTTTTCTGTAGCAGCATGTTTTGTTTTGTTCAGAGAAAATCAGGATAAAAACAACATTCATTAAAGAGAACACATAGGAGAAAATTTCAGAAAGTGCTTCTGATCAATATTTTTTCTGGGTCTTGTTTTGAAAGAAAAATTTTAAAAAGTCAAAGAAAATATTTGAAAATAATGAGAAAGTATTTATTTCCTCCTCCATTCTTTCTGTAGGAAAACCCCAGTAATTTCCCTCAGGTGTTGCCCACACTGGATGCCATGCTGGAACTGGGTGACAGGACAGCTGCCCACATTCACTGGAGAGCTCCTGGTGGTGTGGTGCCAGTTGTTTCCATCAGCAGGGGACCTGCTATGGCACAGTGCAGCCACTGTCCAAGTGGTGATGTTTCTTCTTCCCTAAGAGCTTGTCACCTTCAGCATCACCTGTCTCACCTGGGGGTCACAAATTCAGGTTGCTCCTCCCTTGTACCCATGACACTTCCAGTGTTCATAAGGACGCATTTCCCTTCCATTGTAATGGAATAGAGGGCTTTCATCACTGAGTCCAAACAGTGATAAGCATATTAAGGGAATAGGTTGGCAGTAACTGAGGCCCTAAAATTTTGCAGCAAGAATTAAATACCCCAACTACCATTACACTGAGATCCCATTTACTACATCTGCTTATTGGCTTGTGTCTGAGACACTAAATGGTGCCAGGAGCAGCTCACTGTGCCACCCTGGCACAGACTAGCCCTGTGTCTGGAGAGGAGGAGAGGCAGTCCTGGAGCAGGGGAGTGCAGTAGCACAGCATGGCCTGGCCATGTCAGTCATGTCATGCTCTCTTCTGCTTCAAAATAGGCATTGCGCTGAAACAGAAGCTGCACTGAAATCCCCTGCTGAAAGAAACGCCGAAAGATCCTTCTGTTCCAACCCATGAACACTTCACAGGAATTTCTTGGGATGATGGACAGAGTTGCAGCTGTGACCCTACTACCAAGGTGACCTTCCTAACACTGTTCAATTTAGTAAGATGGATGTGGCTGGTTTTGGCAGAAGAAAAGTAGAGAAGAATCACTGGCAAAGGACACAATCACTGGCTAAAAATACTTGAGAGGGTGGCAGTGAATGAGAGGTGGAGACTGCAGAAACTGTAGGTGAAAGGAACATAGCAACAGGGTTTATAAAGGGCTTTAGAGGAATGCTGTTGATAAATGTAACAGATATTGAGGAAAACAGGAGATTTTCCATGTAAGTGTCCTTGGGATCCAGAGGTAAATTTTTTTGAGTGGTGATCAGCCAGGAGTCTTTCCCTTTCACTTTCATCACTGCCTCTTGCAGTCACACCAGTGATTCAGATCAACTACAAATAGTGCCTGAGGGATTAACTCTGAGCATTGGTGTGACAGTGAGAGCTTTCTGTTAACCTTCAGATGAGCAGCTACCAGGAGAAACTAAGCTGCCTCTCAGCCATAGTTATTTCCCTACCAGTAAACTAAGTAAGGTGAGGACATGGGCAGTGCTGGCACATGTTTGTCCATCCTGTAGGATTGCTGGCCCATCCCTGGTACAGCTGTAGGGCAGGACTGCTGCCAGAGGGTGGCTGAGCAGGATCTGTCCCTCTATGCAGTGTGGGTGCTGGGGATAGCACCGTCAGCTGCACAACTGCAAGCCAAGTCATGCCAGTCACCCTCCAAACTAGACAATGTTCTGAGTGGAGAGTGAGTTGTTTACTAATGTGCATAGAGGATATTCAGGAATAAAGCTTAAATTCACATTTACATGTCTCAGGACAGCAGCAGAGAGTTAACTCTTCTTTATAGAATGCTGCTGACAAAAGCCATGCTACAGAAAGCTAGTTGAACTAAAGCACCAAAAGGAGATTTGATTGCTTTGGTCATTTTGTATGGCTTTCATACGGGTTAAAAGAGTTATTAAAACCTTTCCCCCATGCCTTAGTTTCCTATAATGACTAAAAGTCCCCATAGAAATGCCATCCGCTAAAGATGGCATCTCAGTCAAATATTGCTCTTGAGGGAAATAAACCAACAACTGCAACTCACAAACAGAAAAAAATTAACAGTATTATGAAACACAGATTTTTATGTCCTACTTTGCACAGTTACTTTTCTCCAAAAAGTGATCCTATATTCTGTAAATGGTTACCTCTTTAAAGAAGGCTATTCACCCATCTTCCCGTGACTTGAAAAACATAGTAAAGTGGTTTTATTTTTCCCAGCAGCTCAGTGTTCATGATTTTCATAATGCTTATGATATTATTTTACAGAAGTTTTTTTTTTTTATTATTATTGCCAGGAGTTTGATTAGAAAATCTGCTTCTTCATACATAAAATTACTAGAACTTTATGCGTTTCTGGTGCTGTGTCATCAGTGGAACATATAAGATTTTGTATTATATTATTTTTCATTAAAAATGCAGTGCAGTTCACTGTACTTAAAGGAATATTAATATCAAATGAAAACTGATTACTATAACCAAATGTAATATCCGTTTCATGAGGAGGAATTTTAAGACGAACAATTAATTATCAGCAGGAGATAAGAACATGGAAATAAACAAAGATGCGACTGGGATACAACACTTGTGGCCTCTGTTCACCTGGACATGACATTTGAAATTTGTATCCAAGTCCTCATGTCTCGCACTTAAACTTGTAAAATAAACATTAGATAGGGATAGAGAACTTGAAATAAGGGAGATTTTCCAATTGGGAATTGAAGCTATGCTTCTGTACCTGTGTGGTATGATACAGGTTAACACGTGGCCAGAGTCTTATAAACCAGATGTTAATATATCGATTTCTAAGGGTCCAGCCCTTGCAGATTAGTTTAAAATAATTTTAGTGAGACTGCTCTTCAGAGCTGTTTTTTTAAAGCAAAAGGTTTAATAAATGAAAAATAACAAACATTACAGAAAATAAATGAGAAGCCGTGCACAGCTGTCTGAGAAAACCTCTGACACCCTGATAGAAACACTCCCCAAAGCCTCTTACTTCCTTTGGGCTCCTTCCTAAATACTGAATGTTTTAGGAGGGACAATTTGGCTTGCTGCTAATGAAATTAACAACAGGCTTTGAGTTACACTCTCAAATCCATGCTCCCGTGCTGGCACTGAGCCAATCACTGTGAGAAAAACACAGAACTTTCTAGTTAAACTTCCTAAAATGTCTAAAGGTAAACTGAAACTCTTTCCCTATTTGGAAGCATCTGCTGGGGGTGTGGGGTGCATTATCACAGTGGTAGTTGCTATTTTCCAGACAATATTGATATCAACATAATTATCATCAGCATAATTTCAACAGACTCACTGGGGATGAAATGAGGATACTGTCCAAAATGGAGATACTGACCTGCTGCTCACTGTCTCTGTGACTTGTATAGTTTCACAGAGGAAGCACTAACATATCAATGTCAATAGGTAATTCAAAGATTATCAGCAATACACCAAGCCCCTTTTTAGGTCAGAATGCAAACTGCCCCAGCTGACTTCAGTTAGCACCTGAGGAGGCAAGCACTAAAAGCTGTTGCTGCACATGGAGAAGTGTTGGTCCCCTTCAGCTGGTCACCTGTCATTTGGTTTCTGCTGATTCCTGCCTGAGAACTCAGGCACTCTGCCTTCACTTGGGCCAAAGAACACTCTGCACTGTGGCTTTCTCCTTGATCCCCTATGCCTGCCTTTAAAAAAGGCCCAGGGAGCAGAGCAGGATGCTCTGGAAGTGTAATGGGCTTATGCAGAACTTGCTGAGCCTTAACCTGTGTTTCCCTGCTCCTGGTCCCTCTCACCACACGGCAGAGCTCACCCCAGCAGCAGACCAGCCCTTCCTCACCTGCCTGCTGAAACACTGGACAAACAAAGGCTGAGCTGGCTGGTGGGATGGAGAATGCTGCGTTCATCTGCAGCCAGTCTACCAGTTGCCATGGATACAAGAATGAAGTAATAACTTTATCCAGTATTAGCTATTTTTATTGTAATTACACAACAGGAAATTATTTGACTATTTCTCCCTTCATCTCAGCCATAGTTTATTTATATTATGATGCTTCAAGTGCCTGTACTGAGCCCCCAAGCACTGACTTGCTGTTGGTGGGGGGCTGCTCCCTGCCGTGGGTGTGGGTGCTGATGGTGCTGGGCTCAGAGGGCTCAGCTCAGCTGGGCAGGCAGCAGGAGCCCACCCAGCAGCACCACACAGCTGTGATAGAGCCTGGCACTGCAGGAATTCACTGCCAAGAATTAACATTGGTACCTTTTTTGCTGTGGAATGAAGTGCAGTGCAGTTGTGTAGCTGTGTGCAGCAGCCTGTGTTCATCTGTTTCTGCAGCACAGGATCACTTGGCAGGTCAGTGTGAAGACAGGTTCAGGAAAGCAGAGTGGAGGGAAGAACATGTTAGGCAGTTAGCATTAGGAAGTGTGACTTTGCCAGCATTGATGGCAGTGAACACAGCATTCAGGGCAGTGAACACCCTGAATGATAACCAAATGCTGATGAGAGGCTCCAGGAGGGAAGCAGAGGAGCATGCGGGCATCCCAAGGCTGGAGCTGTACTATACAGCCCAGATGGGGAAAAGCATGTCAAGGAAATGAAGCCCAGATTCTCCAATCCTCTTGATCTGTCCAGAGGAATCCAGTCATAGGGTGATCCACGTCATCCTGCATCAAATCTAAGAGGAAAGAGTGTTACCACATAAACCACAGCAGGTGTCGTCTCACAGCCTGTGTCTCCTGCAATCCGGGCAACTGTCCTGCACTCCATATCTGCACTGAAATTCATAAAGAGAAAAGTACTTCGAGGACTTTATAAAGAAAGAGTGTGAAACCTCCCTCACTTGATGTGAAGTTTTGTCATTGCACCTGCTGTTGTTACAATTCAGAAGTGGTAAGTTTTTTCACTTTCTGCAACTGATTCTTTTGACCATTAGCTACATTGATTAACAGAGAGGAGATGCTGAGCTAGGATTTGAGAGCCATGGATTAAATTCCTGAGTTTGCCCTGGCCTCTGAGGGGCTGTGTCTCACTCAGTTTCTGCTCTCTGCACCAGTCTTCCTCCCTGCACCAGCCACACTTGGCTGCACAATGGGGACTTGTCTGAAACCCCCAGAATTTTCTTTCCTTTCACCTCTGTGTTGCATTTGGTCATGGTTCAGGGAGAAGACTGCATGCTCAGGAAGTCAGGTGGATGCTTTCCCTGATCAATAACAAAAATTATTTTTAAAATTGCCCCCAGGAGTGTAGAATAAAAGGACATTTGAAATGATGAAAACATTGTAGAATTGGGTGCTTTGTTTGATGCTTTTTACTAATGAAATCTTTGGTCTCAGTGTAATTTTTGCAATTTTTCAACAGGTCATTCTTTTGAAGGAGAGTCCTGCTCTAGCACTGTTGCGAAATCGTAGGAAAAATGTTGAAGATTTCATAATTACTCACTAGTTTTATAGAGAAATTACACTAAAAATATGAAAGGTGTTGCACTAAAAATATGTTTTAGATTGGTATGTGGGAGAACCAATGAAAGAAATAGGAAAGTAATTTAGGAAATAATAGAGGCAAACTGCTAAATTATTCCCTTTACTTACTGAGATCTGTGAACCACGTGTGTGAGGTTATGGTAAACTCAGAAAAACATCTGTTGCCTCTGATGGTTTTTGTTGCCATTAACTAGATCTGTCCTAAATCTTAAATTTCATTATTTAATATTAGAAACTGGCTCTGTATTTGGCCCTGTGAATAAGTGTGACCTGCTTTTCTGATTTGATGAATACTGGGCAACAAAGCAGAACAGAGAGTGAGATCCAGCTACATTTTGGTGAGAAAATGTAGGCATCTTACATTTGGCATTTAGCTTTCATTTGATCAGAACTGTTTCACAGGATGTGCTGTCTTTCTCCATGAAGGCACATGCCAACACTCACTTTACTTCCATTAAAATATCACTCTCACTCAAAGCTGATGTTCAGTTCTCTCTGCATCTGTCAACCTGACAGTCATTAATCTCTTCCCACTTAGTGCGCCACATATTTTTCCTGGAGCCTTTGAGACCCTAGTGGGACACATCCTTGATTCCATCCTGCTGAAATTTGCAGGACCACAGTCCATTTGCCCCCCTCCACAAAATCAAACACTGGTGAGAGTCTTATCTTTAGGAAAAAACCAAACTTTTCATGGTATTAGCAGTAGGCCTAGGAAGCCAAAACAAGTGGTTATGAGAAGCCATGCTTGACAGTGCCCTTAATCCAATTAAAGCCTCTGTCTGAAAAATTGTTCACATTTTGGCCTAAGAGATTGAGCAGTCTTGTGCTAGGACAATCAAGAAGTATATTGTGATTAGAATGTGACAGAAAGATCTTGGGTTTATAATCAGATAAGGCCTCAATCGATTAAGATTTAATTATCTCTGAGACCAGAATTCTTCATTTTCAAAAGAACAGTCCTGTGATGTAAGTTTGTTATCACTTTGTAGCAGTGGAGTTGAGTGATTTGAAGATTTTAATTAGAGCCAGAAGCTTTTACATGAAGATATTAAAGAAGTAAAAATGGGCTTTTGAATTTGTCATTTTAAGGGTTCTCTTAAAGCACTCTATCTCTCTTTCCTCAGATTACTGTTGTAGATTTTTGAAATTTGCCTCTTCATTTCTCATTTTGGGAGCAAATTAATTTTTTTCAAGGATTCTCTTTTGATCTATATTTGCTAGTGTACAAAGCCACAGACCTACTGCTGACAACATTTTCCCAACTTGAAAGTGCATTTTAATAACTGAAATCTACATACCCAGTGGCAAGAAAATTTGTGCAAATTCAATTTTACTTGGCAAGTACAATAAGATTATAACTATGTGGAAATTAATGGTCACAGATTTAGTGTGTTTAGAAGAAAGATAGAATGGAGAAAATCTTAGAGGGGTTCATTGGTGATTAAAAAAATATATTGTGAACCACAATAGCATCTGTTTGGGGTTCCACATATGAATTTTGGATGTCACTCAAAGGACATTCCCATGGTCAAGTCTCTTTGATAGTGCAATTTGTCTTGGACTGTGGAAGAGCCATTGCAGGGGAAGAGCCATTGGCTGTGTGTCAGGGTGCAGTTTTCCTGGTCTAGAGCAGTTGTGAGAGCTATGTGATCCAAACAAATTGGATATGCCTGGTATTATTCCTTCTGACAGCATGGATTTTGGTCATATTTGCCCATATAAATGGGCAAATGGTTACCATGGGCAATGGCAACCACCACTGTTTGCCAGCAGATGTTGCTAAAAAAATGTAAAATCTTGTGCAGAAAACTGCAAATGGGAATGTAACTTGTAGGAGGAAGATATGGAAAATCAGAAAAGAACAATGACAGATCTGGAAAATAAGAGAAAAGGAAGAGCTTGGAAGGACAAGAGGATGTCAGGACAGTGAGCAGCTGGGAAATACTGCATGAGGTAAGGCCAGGAGAGAAAATAATGGTAAAGTGAAGGCACCCTTAGCAGGAACAGAGAAGACCAGAAAGCGTCATGGATGCAATCAGAAGCAGATGAAATTCCCTTTTCATGGAGGAAAATGTGTACATGTGACACACTGAAGGCAGATTTGCAGGTAAGTGTGGCTCAGATCTGCAATCAAGTGAGTTAATCTTCCCCATACTGAAGTTCTGCCAGTATCCAACCATCTCTGTGTCTCTAAAGCATTTGAAATGCATTTCTGAGGCTGTCTGCATTTACCTGCACTGTATCAGGCCAGTGCCTAAAATCTCTGTACGGGTCCAGGCTCTCCCTGCAGTCATGTCCTGTGGAGCTGTTGGGTGGATCACTGTGCTGGGTGCCTACATCCTGATCAGTGATTTGTTCTGCAGCAGGTGGGATTCACAACAATCTGTTTTTGGCTCAGTTTGGATGTACAGGTCAATGCAAGGCCTCACACCATTCCCATGGCTTGTCACATACAGCATAGACAAGGATCCTTCCTTTCCCCTTGCAGACCAGGTGGAGACATAACATCACTAATTTCTTCTTCTGAATTTCAACCAGTTTTTGCATTCTTCTGTTACAGAGCTTTCTTTGGAGAGTTTTCATAAAAACCTCACCATGAAATTTAAAGTAAAGTCCAACTCACATCTCTCTACTGGGGAAATTAAAAAATATTTGGCATAGGCTTCATTTGAAATCACTGTATTTAAAGGCACCTTCTGATAGTGCTTATGTCTTTTCTTATGGATAGTTAGGACATGCAGAGTGCTCTGAGGCTGAACTTTGGGGACAACTTACATGTGCTGAGGTAATGTGCAGAGAAATGAGAAAGACAGACTTCAAACTGGCTGCCTAATGCAGAGTAGATGTCCAACTATATAGTTGCAATTGGGTGAGATAAAGCTCAATTTATAGGCATACACGTTTATTTATTAATTAGTTTCAGTTTGTGGTAATAAGTGTATTGGGAAAAGGTGTGGTTTTGTTCCCTATCCTGGGAATACTCTGTCTGAATCCCTATTCAGAAATAGTCTAACATTTTAATGGAAATTGCTGTTACATTCAAATTTATGGAAAATTAGATGGGATTTTTTCTAGAATTATGGTAATTTCTTTATATAATGCTTGGTATGAGTCCACTCTTGTTTTAAAAATTTGCTTTATATATATGTTTATCTATCTATAGATGCTATGGGTGTTTATATACATGCAGATATCATACATATATGTCTGTTGCCTCTTAGTTTGAATGTATGCTTGAATTTTGAAGTCTTCTAACTCCTGAAACATTTTGCTTCATTTTTCTATGCAACACTCTCACTATGAGGCTGAAATCCTTTCCTGTCTTGGTGAGATGAAGAGCTCTCATTTCATACATCTTTATGCAGAACCAGAAATCATCCCTGCCTCAGAGCAGGGAGAAAGGAAAGAAGAGCAAAAAAAAAAAAAAACAAACCTGCACAGCTTCAAAGGTGTGACCACACTGACTGGTAGGAGAGCTTTACTTGACGCAGATGAAAGTGAAAAGCCCCTCAGGATCAGGAAGCGTACAGTTGAATTGAACAATCTGAATGCAGATTTAGAAAGGAATTCCATTGGAAAGCTACTTTTATGCTTTTGAGCTGCTATGTCCTACCAACAACAAAACTGCAAGCCTTGAAGTGAACTTTGAAATCAATGATCAGTTTTGCCTTCTATCCTCAGCTTCTTAGGCAAGACTTGAAGCACTATAGGCTAATACTATCTTTTTCTAGATTGCTTTCAGAATCTTATGACTGTTATTGAACTTGGGATTTTCCCTTTTTACATATGTGGGACAAATATGTGTGACATCTACTGTTCACATTTCTCTTGGCATTTATGTTGTATCTATGGAAAAAGGGTTGTCCAAAGACACATCATCTCTCTTCCTCCTCTGCCTAGTTCATTCAAAGATAGAAGTAGAAGGGAAGCCAGACTAGATATTTTCTTTATAGTGAGTTCTGTTACACAGACAATGAAACTAAATGCCTTGGCATGCTGATGAGTGTTTTTTTCCCCTCTATCTTTTTAAGATACCCCTATTCTTCCTCTTTTTCTCATATGTCCAGATGTGCAAATAATTACTTGCTTCTGTCTTCTCTGCTGAGGTTTATTAGCCACTGCTGGGCCAAAACCTGAGATTCAATACCGTGGTTCTCTTCAGTCAGAGCAGGCTGAGTCATTAGGAAATGACTGTGTACACAACGTGGTGGGAGGTAACTTTCTGATCCTGTCACAGCTAAAGAGTCCTTTACAGCACTTATTAGTGACTCATGCAGTATCTTTGGTATGTGAAATATTTGTGGCCATTTTGGTTATGTTCTAAATATTATCAGTTGGGAGCACTTGCTTCCTTCATGTTTAGCAGCCTGACTTAAAGGTCATATTTTTCTGGAAAAGAGGCTGGAGGACTGGAATCTCTTCTCAGTTTCTGAAAGAAGCTAATCCAAAAAGCCTCTGGTGGTCTCCTTTCATTGCATCAGGAGCAGACACCCTGCAATGAGTTCAGTCTTTCCAACCAAGCACAAAACCAGAAAGGCCTGAAGCATGCATCTATAGAAGCTGTTGCAGCACTCCAGAAGGAGTCACTGGCTGGTGCTGTCTGCTTCTGGAGTGCAATTAGTGCTTGTCCTCAGCAATGAATTTGCAGACCCACCAAGTTTTGTGCATCACATATGAGATGAAGTTATCTGGCTCTCCTTACTGACCCCTTCTGCCATTTCTCTGTCTCCCTCTACTCTGAGTGATGTCTCACAACCTCTCACTCTTTAGTCCCATTGACCTCATTCTTCTGATCACCTGGATCCAGCAGGTAACATCTCAGAAATACAATGATGTAGCAATGCCTGGAAGGAGCCTGTCTGGAAAAGCATCCTCAAGTTACATTAGTAGCCGCATTTCTATAAATCATGTTCTTCAGTGAAGGAAATTGTTATTGTGGAAATTTTCTTTGGCTTTCTTAAGTTATATGTTGCTGTCTAAAACAGCTTAATTTTTTTGCTTAGAGTCTACATTCCTTACACCAGTGTTTCCCTACCATCTGAAGCACCAAGCTCTTGTTTACCTTCTCTTTGCCTATAAGCAAGCAGGTGAGCAAAAAGATGTAGTGAAACCAAAAAGAAATTGAAATTGCCTAGATTAGATAGAAATGATAGAAAACCGTAGGTTAGATAAGGGAGCTGAAGAGACCAGGGAAGAGGAAAACCAGAAATGGTCTTCTATATCCACCTATCTTTACCTCTCTATCTTTTGAGGAAAAGATGTAAGATAAGTGATCTCATCCAACCCACTGCTATCAAGAATTAACAGCGACAAGAAGCCACCGCCCTTTTTCTATTTAAGCCTGTAGGGTGAAACAAAGCAGAGAAAACTGGATGAAAAAACCTGTAAATATCTAAGAAAACCTCCATCCAAATAACTCTCGAGCCTCTCAGGTAACAGGAATAAGAGAAGGGACCTGAAAGGGAATAGAATCTGCTTCTGAAGAAAAAGTGAGGATGACAATGATTAGTGCCTCCTCAGATACCACTCAGAATATCAGGTACTTCTTCAGCCAGCACCGCAGCCATCCCAACTCCAGCCCAAGCCCAGTCATATTTTCTGGCTTTTGTAGGCCTTCTTGGCTTTTCAAGGCTTTGTGTAATTACATGCCAGGAAAGCAGAAACCATCTGCACAGAAGCTAGAAGGACATAGAAACTTTGGGTCAAGGAGATGGTCTGAAGGGAAAATTTTGAGGAGTGACAGGAAGCAAAGTTTTGGCGAAAATAATCCTTCTTAGAAATGCTCTAAGCTCATAGCTCTGAGCTATGAGATAGACAAGAGAGCATCCTCCAAACACATGGGGCCCATGTCTGGTTCATCCAGCTGCTCTTGCTCATCCCTGCACTGAGCATGAGACATAAGTTCAGATTCTCCTACACGCACAGCTCCTTCAAGTTTCAGGGTATTGGGAGAAAAAAAATTGATCCAATCTCTCCTGTAAAATGAGTCAGTACTGGTTTCAGCTGGGGCAGAGTTCATTTTTTTCCTGACACAGTGCTGTGGCTAATGTTGATAGGACAGTGATGTTTAGTTGTTGAGTGCTAGCACTTCGGGCTTCTCTGTGTCATGCTCTGCCAGTGAGGAAGTGCACAGGAAGCCAGGGAAGTATGGCTAGGACCCTACTGACCAAACTGGCCAAAGGGATGTTCCATAAAGCCATAGATGTCATAGAGCATTGTGTTCAGTGGACAAAACGGGAGAAGGTGGCTGGGGTTGGGGGGAATCCCCAATACTAGTAATAGTATAATATTTTGGTTTGTTTCAACTGTTGAACTATTCTTGTGTCAACCCATGAGGTTTACTTTTGTTTTTTTGATTCTCCACCCCACCAGGGTGAGAGGACTGAGTGGCACTCAGTTCCAGGCTGGGGTTAAACCACAGCAGAACTTCACAGCAAAGCTGCTGCTTTCAAGGTGCTTTTCTGATGTCACTCAATTCCTCTCATGAAGTCATTGCTTAATGCTGGTTGCTATAACAACCTGTTAGTCTTTTTCACTATTACTTATGCAGCACAAATGCCTACAGGTATGTCACTCTTGTGAAATTCAACTTCAAAGTGTTCATTTAAAAATATTTCTTCTATGCAATATCTCACTGGCACAAAACACACAGCTTTACAGATTTATTTTTTTTTAAGAAAATCCAGCTCCATCCTCATCCTCTCCATCCAGACTATTCTGTCTGAAGAAGAAAAGGAATAAACCTAAAGAAAGAGCATCCTTTCAGTGAACCAGCATTTTAGCTGAATGCTTCCCTCTTTTATGTTCAGTATTTCCAAAATCTTTTTCAAAATCTCATTTTAACCTCTTAGATTCTGTTTTTAAAACTCTCATTCTGTGTAGAGCAAGCACCTAAATGTGTTCTAGTCAAGCCTGTAGAGTTCTGGACATGTGTTTTTATTAGGAATGGGAACAAACAGAGAAAATGCTGTAAGAAACAGTGTTTATCTTTTTCCTGATCATTATTAAGCTCATGTGAAATATCATCTCTTTGGTTATTGTAAAGACTACAAGGAAAGATATCAATACAAGAGGTCATACTGTGGATGGTAGTGTTTGAATTGGTGGTGCTGGCTCTGGACTAACAATTAGCTCCATGAAAGAAACAGAAGACCATAAGCCACACAGATTTAACCATCTTGGAAATATCTTCAGACATTCTGGGGTGTGAACATGCTCAGTGCTGCATTGTCTCTCTCTGCAGTGGAGTGACAGCTGAGGGGTCCCATGGCCATGACCAATCTCAGCATCTGGCACTCTCCTCCTGCTCCTCTCCCAGTCACACTCTCCAGCAGCAGACACTCTGAGGACTGGTAGCAAAAATCTGAAATAAATGCTGCCAGCAAGCAGGAGTCAGTCCCTCAAAGGTGCTTCTCCCTCTCCATTGACTATAGGAGAGACCTACAATCACCTCTAGTGAAAAATCTGATTTTAGGCCCAGATAAAAGTGTGCAAAGCTAGATGGGAATGTCCTGGCCTTGGTGGTATGGAAGCAGCTATGACTGTGTTGCCTTTTGGGGCACTATTCTTCCATTTATGCTGTGAAATCTTACTGTCTGAGTGTCAGAAGTGTGAGGGACAAGCACTATAAAGTAACACCTTTCACAAAACGTGAACAAGCTCACCAGCTTTCAGACACGGTACTTTTTAATAATTCATTTCTTATTTTGACTTAAGGGTTTATCTTCTTCTTTTTTTTTTTTTTTTTTTTTTTTGTCCCCACCAGATTTTAAAATATATTTTGCAGTTTTCAAAGCTTTTGGAGCTCAGGCTCAGTTTTTTATAAAAAGAGAGCTATGAAGTGCTGTATAGGGGCATCTCAGTGTCCCAGTGAAGCTGAGTATGTGTGTACATGTATTACACTGTGACTTCTCCCCGCCCTTGCATCCTTGGGGTTGCAGGTCACTGCTCTGGTGACGCTCAGACCTGGCAGGGGATGACTGACACACAGGCAGCTCTTTGTCCCAGCACACAGCAGAGGAGTCAACCTGGAGCTTTTTATGGGGTGATATTCAGATGAACCCTGTCTCTAGCATCCTTCACTGTTACATCTCCAGCGATAGATTTGACTCATGTTTTGCCAAATAGAAGTGGGCTAAACTTTCCAGAGGGGTTTCTAGTAAAAATCATAAACAATGGAAGTTAAAGCCTAATTCTTTTGTCTCAAAAAAAAAAAAAAAATCTGTTTCTTCAGAATTCATGGAAGCACTATGAAACAGTACCCAAGTTTCTACTGTCTGAGGTCCATGCCTGTGAAAGAATTCAAAGTAAGGATAAGACACACTTAAGGACAAGTCCTATTTCAGAAGGGTAAAACTAACATTGTTTGATTCTTCCAGCCCTCAGTCAGATATATTTACTTTAAAATGTAAAGATGGTGTTCCAGTCAGGCATGTATAAACTATGAATCTTCTACTGTTATAGACAGTTGTTATATTTTAGAAAAAAATGTCTTGAAATCAGTCCAAAGAAACATACTAAATATGTGAAAATATCAAACAAGTGTACAAAACATTCTTATGCCTTGGTAAAAATACAGAGCTCAGCTTGCATCCTCATGCAGTCATATTCATATAACACCAGTTTAGCTACAGGATTCATGAGTCAGTGTTTCTACTCTCAGGTTTCTGAAATGTGGGCTGCCAGAACTGAGCTTGGCCAGTACAGTATCACAACATCCAGCGGAAATGGTGGATGACATTTTTTTTTCACTGTTAGTTTAAGAACAGGAAAAGGAACATCAAGAGAGCTGCTATTGCCTGATTGCCTCGCTTGAGATTAGAGCTTTTAAAATTCTTGTCTCCTGTGTCACTATTGCTTGAAGACACTGTTCTTGCTGCCTCTGCTTTTCTTAAGTTACATGATCTGACCTTTGGATTTTGTGGTTAACAATGTTAATGCTGTACCTTGCCTGGGAACTGGTGAGGATTAGATTTGAATGGCAAGGAAAGAGAAGCAAAGTACTCAAGAATCCACACATTGATGATCTGAACACATAACAAATGGCTGTCTGAGCTGGGCACACTTTAGCCAAATTCTTCACAAGGTTTTACACCCCACTCCAAAATGACCTCTGGCTTTGATGACCTGACAGAATTTCCAGGAATTTGCAGCACTTTCCCTGCTTCTTTGCTACCTTGGGAAGCAGCAGGAGGATGCAAAATGCTGCAGTGGCTCCATTGCATCTTTGAAATATATTTTCATCGTTCTAGACTTGAGACCTCATAGAGATATTAGAAGACTTCATGAATAGGGTT
Organism: Sylvia atricapilla; assembly: GCF_009819655.1. Lineage (NCBI taxonomy): Eukaryota > Metazoa > Chordata > Aves > Passeriformes > Sylviidae > Sylvia > Sylvia atricapilla. The sequence continues at coordinate 14,159,500 of NC_089142.1, forward strand.
GTTATTGAGTTAGGGGAGAGGAGGAAGGAGAATGGTGCCCAGCTTTGGCCATTTTTATCCTGTGGGTTTGGCAGGAGGAGGGGTACAGACAAATTGGAAGCCTTGCTTCACTGCCAGAGGGCTGTATAACAGGGAAGCTCCCTACTTAGAGGCATAAGAAACCTGTGAGTGGAACACTTACTTTGCAGGTGAATATTAAAAGCTGTATTTAGAGGAAGAGTGTTTGGGGAACAGTGTCCTTGGATGATATCTCTGCATGCTCCATACACTGTATAATGGAAAACAGTAGACATCTATGGGGTTTGTTGTTGTTGTTTTTGGGGGGATGTATTTTAATATTTATTCTCCTGCTTAAGAATGTAAAATAACTGAAAATCTGAAATCTGGGATTCTATACATTTATTCAAGCAGTAACATTCCTTTCCCAGAGCTGCTGCAATTGCTCATCCTTCTGCTGTCTGTATGGTTTCTTTCACATCTCTAAAGAAAAGTAATTCCTGTCTTCAACCTGCACAGCAAGATTCCTCTTCCACAATATGGTGTTACCCTGTCAGTTGAATTGTTGCTGCATGTTAGATATATTAACCACAAATTTTACCTACTCTGTGCTGGTGGACTAGCAATTTTACCAGCCTCTAAGATAATCCTTGCTCATTGATTAAAAATACACTCTTTCCCTGAATTTTGTGGGGAATCACAGATAATCAAAGAATGTGTCTGGCAAGCGCATAACATTCTGCTTGTGTGATCAGTCAAATTAGCAAATTCCCCTAAGAACTTAGGGGATTCAACTGTCTTTATTAGACAAATGAAATGTTATTGTGTTAGCAGGAAGGTTTACATTCCCAATTACTGAACAAGTTCACTAAGGAAAAAGAACTAAATATACTTCAGGGTGGGTTTTTGTTGTTCTTGGTTTTGGTAGTGGTTTTTTTGGGTTTGGTTTTTTTTTTGTTTGGTTTTGGTTTTTAGTGTTTCCCATGGGCTGGGAACAACAAAGAGCCTTCACTCTTTTGGGGCTTGATGTCCCTGGTGAGCTTTTAAAGTCACCTGGCTGTGCTTTAGTTTAGATGGAATTAGCTGCCTTGCCTCTCTTCTGGGCTTCCTCCAGTGGAAATCAGTGTTATGAAGCAAGACAGGAGAGTTGCTTTCAACTTGTCATGATGTACATATGGCTGAGCCTGAAAGCTTCTGAATCAGATTTCTTCTTTTCCCCTTTGTTCTTTGCACTGGAGTTTTCTCAGCTTCTTTTTTTAAAGCCTTAATGATCCCAGACAGGAGCTCATTGGGTGCTATGAATGGAGCATTCTGGGTTTTTCTGGAGGTGGAGATATCACAACAGATGCAAGACATCTTTCAAACTATCTAAATTATGCACTGAATGCAGTGTTCACTGTATAAAATATTCATTATACATGAATCTTGCCAAACTCATATTTTCTAGATTATTACATCCTCTTCTCAGAGATAGCATGTGACATAGCAACAATTTAAAATTTGACACTTAGACCGCTTTCTAAGCTACTGTCTCCTTCTCCACTTTTTCCCTTTATATCCAAAGGAAGAGACAAGAAACCTTGAAATAAGTAGCCTAAGATAACCAATTTCTGGGAAGACTCCACTAGAGACTGACTTAAAGGGTTCAGAAAAGGCTGAATCACAGAAAGGTAAAAGCAGTTCATGATCCACAGTTCAAAAAGCCCATCAGCTCGCTTTTTATAAGAATGCATGAGGTTCATCTTTCAAGCAATACAAATGCATTTGCCCAACTCATAGCATCTTTGTCTCTTTCTTAAAAACATAAACATACTGAAGAATTCCCCAGATGTCAAAAATACTGGGTCACTTGGGCAGTAAGGAGTCTTAGGTGTCATGGAGACTGATTGAAAACATTATTTGGCTTCTTTTCATATTCCTTTATTTCTCTTTTCTTTCTTCTTTTCCTTTGTATTCTGTACAATTCTGGATTGCTTCAAGAATGTGAAAATTGGTAAACGAATGACCGAGTCTAACAGTGAAAAAATGTTTCACACAAGGTTTGGATTTTCAGAAGATGCAATGGTTTTCTTTAAAAGTAAAGACACACTAAGGATCTGCCTAGCACAGTGCTTTCTTTTGAATTTAGGAGGGATTCGCTTTCACCATAGGATCATTCAGGTGAGATCACCCAGCTGGTCTCAGGTCCAGGCCCCTGCCTGAAGCAAGACCAGATAAGAAATCAGACCAGATTTCTTTATTCATTTAGTACTTTCTGAGAGTTTATTTTTTCATGGTTAGATAGTGGTGGTGGTGTTCCAAAATATTGTACTCTAGCTGTTTGGAACAGAATAATTTGCAGATTCTTATAGATTCCCTTTACATCATACACATGATCTTTCACAAATGCCCTGGACACTATTGGCTGTCAGGTGTGGCATCTTGAAAGTTCAAATAGAATGTCTCAGTTAATGCTAAGTGATGATAAGATAATCATTGTAATGGCCAAAGGATGCCATTACAATGATAATGATAAAGGGTAGCAATGCCTGAAGGTACAGGTAATGTCTACTTTTAATGTCTTATTCGGGCAAGTGAAGCAGCAGAATAAAGGGATCAAACTCTCTGGTTGAGTCCTTTTGTCATCTTCACTCGAAGAGCTCAAAAAAAAAAAAAAAAGAACTTTAAAACCAGCCTTAATATTTGGCAAATGGATGAGTGTAGACTGAAGCAAGAAGGGAAATATCATTCCCAATAGAAAATTGCTTTGAAATCATACACAGAAGATACTGGAAACTGCAGATTTCCTGCAGGATTTCTCAGACATCTTTGACCTTTTAAATTCCTTTAAGTAGCCCCATTGATTCTTACATAGAAAGATGAATACTAGAGCACAGTAAATTCAATAAGACATTGTGAAACTGAGAACCTGAGAGGTCTGCAAACAGCATTTTTGAGAAACAGCAAAGTGACCAGAGGAGAAATAAAGTTGGGATAATCTGTGTTTCCCATTCAGTATTTACAGATCTTAATAAATGGAAGCTGTGTCAACTATGCACAGTCAGATAAATCACATGTAAATATAAGAAGCTTTGTGTTGCAGTAGCCCTACCTACCTTTTTGCAGATTATGAAGAGATCTACTGCTTTTAAGTTGAAAGCTGTTGAAAGTTGAAAGGTAAAACTGTGAGAATGATGAGTAGTTTCAGTACTGAAGGTAGCTATTGTAAGCTACTGGAAAAGAACAAGAAATTCATCACACTCTCCAGTCTTTGAGATAGAAGAATATCCCTCTTACTTATATATTATATAGCAACCACAACTTTGGATGTAAGAGGGAATTATTGGATAAAGTTTTTTTCCCATTTAGGACCATTCTAGGATAGTTCCTATCACAGAGGGCCATGACAATAATAATTACCCTGTCAAAGACTCATTCAATTCCAACATCCACCCGAACAACACTCAAGTAGACCTGTTGTGAAAATGCCTGCATTACCCATTACCACTGACTGTACTGGCAGGGTGGTCTCACCCTGAGGACAACGAGGGCCAGCTGCTCCAGGGAATCAGCCAAGCCAGGAGCTGAGCATGAGTCAGTGCAAACCTTGCCCTCACCCATAGTCCCAGTCCCACAGGAGCAGATAATGGGGGTCTGATAGCCCTTGACTTGGCAAGCAATGGACTAGGACCAGGATCCATCCAAGTGCTCCAGCCAGAAGCAGAAGGAGACTAGGCCAGAAACAAGACTGGGAAGAAGCTGTGACTTCTGACAGCTCTGAAGTCCGTCCATGTGAGTACACCCATGGTATGACTTTGGCAGGGGCTGACAGCTAAAATCGAGGGCTAAACACACATAAGTGCACAGTTGAGCAAAGAGGGGCAAGTAGTTCTTCATACCACAACAGTTAAATGTTCATTTTGTTATTGTAGCACCAAACAGCTTTCATAAATAACCCTCTAATACTGAGCTTTCATCATAAGGTCACTTGCTCGGTCCCACATAAGCAGCGACAAATGGCAAGCTGTGTCTGACTCAACCATTTCCCTCACACCCTCTCATTTTATGCATTTGAATAAAACTGCTCTGTACCCTGCTGAGTAACCTTTCCAAACCACGCTGCTGGTTGGGTAGGGCTCAAGGAAAGACAGAGCAATTCAGTATTGGTGCGAACAGAAGCCAACTTTTAACTAGGTTGAATTTCCACATTAAGACTAATTTGGTATTAAATGCAAATAATTACCGTTGTAATTGCTTTCCAACATCCACAGGTGTGTTGGCTGGATAAAAGGACAAGGACTCCTGGTTTCAAAAGCTCACAATGTCCCTGCCTTCTGCAAAGTTCACTGAAAACCGTGGGAATAATTTTCATAGGTGCATGAATCTCCTTATGAAAGGTCACAAACTTTATGTTCACTCAGATGTCTGGGAAAATTTATTCAAGGTTAAGATTAAGTGACCAGGCAAAGGACTTGGTCTCTGTGAATGAACTGAAATTTAATGCAGTCCTCCTGTGTCTCATAAAAACATGAACAAGGTCTTACTGGTTCAGAGCAAATATCCACCTAGCCTAAAAGTGTCCATAAGAAGATACCTAAGGAATTGTAACAGCAGGAGAAATCTGCGTGAAATTTCTCCCTCCTGCCTCACCCTACATCCACCAATTTCAGACCAATGGATTTCCTCTGTCTGCCTCAATTTGTCTCTTCAGTAACAGGGATCTCTCTTATGGAATTCCCTGTTTGCTCTTGGAATATTTTTTACATGATATATAATTTCATTTTACTTGCTCCTTTGGCTTCCACCAAACACTGAGTTGATAAGAAAACAGGTGCTGTTTCCCAAGGCCTCAGTCCTGAGGGGTTCTGGTTTGCTCAGGAGCAGAATTTTATGTGTGAACTGTTTGCCATGTTGTGCATCTTTTTACATTCATCTCTTATCACACTTAATCTGGTATCTTATGGCCTTAGTAATCATTTTCCTAAGGTCCTTTCTAGTGCCACTTATCTCTTTTTGTACCACTCTGAGCAGCTCTGGATCACCAGCAAACCTTTCCATGCTCTGACCTCCCTGACCTTATGAATATGTGATGGAGTTGGTCCAGAGGGCTCTGGGGCTGGGAACCTTTTAGGTGCTTCTTTTGCACTCATGCACATTCTCCCTGCATGCAGGACTATATTTTCTTTCAAGCACAGTCCCTACATAAAACACATGCAGAATCTAAAAGCAGGAATTTCTTTTAAATATTAATTGGCTTTTCTTTTCCCCAGATGGATGGGCATCTTGGTTTCTCCATCTTTATTTATAAATATGGCATACATTTTCCCAAGAAGGAAAATGGTATTACCTTCATAAACAGGGAGGATTGTGTATCTTCCGGATGTGTACATTTCTGCACATTCTTAAATAAGTGTGTAAGGAAATACTGAAATTAATATTGAATGTGAATGCATTTGACTCCAGTTGCAGAAGGCAGCAGTCTTTCAGTAATTGTTATTCTCTCAGATGTGGCTAATGTCAGAAATATAACAGAAGAACTGACCTACCAATTAAGTATTTTGCCTGTCCCATGATATTTTGTTTATTTTCACTTCATAGACAAAAGAGTGACTACAGGACTAAACATGCAGGATTTCTCTTTATGAAGCTCCAATGATGGACAATATAATGGACAAATAAAGCACAAAATTGCCTCTCTTGTATTAACTACATTTTTAATTTTTAGAAAAGTAAACAAATCAAAGGTCAAATTAACTTATCATTTGCCAGTGTATGATTAGAATCAAAACAAATGTCCATTGATTTGTATATTGCACTTTGTGACCACTGCTGAGCTGCATGAAGAACATGGTTTTTCTCTAGGCAGACAAAGCCTAGACAAATTAACTTTCTTAAAAATTCAATAAATCCTAGAGCTTGGCAAACATTACTGATCTCGTTATACTCAGCTGTGCTACTTAAGAAGAGAGATACCACTGTAATATATTTTTTCAAAGAAAGACTGATGTTAGTTCAACAAAGATAGAACAGCTTGAGATTAATTAGCTGCAGTCACACACATAAATATTAAATAATGAGCTATTATAAATTATGTCTTACACAGTTAAAATTCTTACAAATCTAATGCAAAGATTATACAAATTCTTATAATATTAATTTTTACTCATTACCTCACGAAGTTGAAAATATTTCTTTTTTAGAGCATCTGCATTAAGATTTGAACTGCAGTAGCAGCCACCATGTCCAGCTTGCAAATGCTCTCCAAATGTCTCCAGCTTCTGAAGTCAGAAACTTCTATCATGTTTTGGCTAATCCTAGTTTAGTAGTTTTAAAGCACATATAAGATAAAACTTTTGAAGCTTTCACACTGCATCAGACAGCAAGGAAAAATGAAGAGGGCAGTGGTCCAGCCCTAAGACTGGAAACACATAAGCTGAAGACCAAGGTTTCAATGTGATCAGTTCCTTGAACGGGGACAGTGTTGCAAAGCTTTCACAAGAATGATTTTCCACAGGGTATGGTAATGCTTTTATTTAGGAATTACATTGACCATTATGTCTACTGAAATATGAGACCCTGTCTCAGAAATATCACAGTGAATCTTTGAAGAAAGAAGCTTGATGTTGAGGGTTATATTTAAATTGTATAATGGGTAAATTTTATTCTCTCAAGACATAAAATTTAAGGGTTAATTTTATTCTTTCAATGTTTCACTGCTACTGCCTTTATTTTATTTAACTACATATTTCATCCCAAAGATATAATTTGCATTTAGTTAGGTGATGATTAAATATGATTCACATGTGTGTAATTACATGCATTATATTGGGCCTTAAATTTTTATCCCCTCAAGCATCCTCAGATGCTCATGTCTACTCATAAAATAATCTGTCTTCAGCCACGACACTTTTATTCCTCCTATTAAACAGGCTGAGAGCACCTGCCTGTGGGGAGAGCACCTCCTGAGTAACCAGGGGAGTGGGTTTGGGGAAACGCAGCAGCAGTGTGTCCCTCCACATCTGCTTAATCACCTGAGGCAGATGATGCTAGAACATTTGGGATATCACATCAGCATTGCCAATAACAAGGAATTGGTGTGAGCTTCTTTAACATGAATTGTGTTAAATATGGAGATGGCATGATCAGTAAATTTTTCTGATCAGAGTCACATTAATTTGCCCTGTAGAGTGTCTGAAAGAGCAGTTGTGGCTTAAAATGTCATTCTGAAGCCAAGCAGGGGCTGAAAAAGAAAAGACAAGTAGCCGCTCAGTCATGGCACTAAGCTTTCCCTGCAGAAATGCAAGACCTAGGTGCTGTTTGAGGTGGAAGATCTCTCACACAGCTTGTACTTGCTTCCCAAAAGGTCATTCTCTGGTGGGCCAAGGTGAGGGGGGTTTGACAGGCTGATGAGTGGCTCAGCAGTGCTTCTCAGGTGGAACCTGTGACCCCACCCTCGTTTCCCTGAGCTGTGAGACAGCAGATGGAGGATGAGAATCCTGCTGAGCTGAGGGACTGGCCCCTCACTGCTCGAGCAGTCTCTGGGGCTTAGCAGGGAAATTGGAAGTATTCACTGGCATGTACATTTTGAAGTGAGTTCAGAGTACCTAGAGACTGTTCAGCCTATTTTGTAAAACTGTAGTTAGCTCTGATTCCCTTGCCTTTAGGGCTGTAGTTAATAATTTTGGGATGTCCCCCATATGGTGCCACTGTCTAATATAATCCAGAAAATACATTAAGTGCATCAAAAGTCGCTCAGTTCCCTCTTGTGTTAGCTTATCTTTCCATAAACTTGGTGTTAAAAACTCCCTTGTCGTGTATTTCCTTAGTAAACATTAGAGCAAACCCCTGCATTGTCCCATAAAAACTTTTTCCTGCAAGCACCATAGTTCTCCAAGGAGGAACATTGGAGATGGTCCAACAAGTGAACTGAAATTGATAAAATGATCTAAAGGTAATTACCAATGTATATAGGAAATTGAACATTTCTTTAGAAGTTATTTTACCCACAAATTATGTCAGTATCTTCTGTCTAATGCAAGTGAAAATAAACTTTCTTTAGGCTCTGTCATTTTACAAATATGTACATGGTCACAACAATGCTGTGATCAGTTTCTCCAATTGTATCCTTACTTCAAAATATTTCCAGGTATGCATGCATGGGAAAGGGAATAAATCAAGACATCTCTGTAGGAAAATATAGGATAGGAGATGTTTTAAAAGATACTAAAGCCCAAGAGTGTGGACCCGGGGAACAAACATTCTCAACTAAGGCTATTCTATTTGAAATATTTTTTTTGTTTAAAAATTTTACTGGCTAAATTGATATTTTAGGCCTGGATGTTAAAATCCAGTACCCTACAAGTGGATTATTGCTGCTTATCATCACTTGCTTTATTAATGTTTAAAAAGTCTTTTAAACCCCCCAGAGGACTACTGAGGAATAAACAAGCAGAAGCAGACATGGTTCTGTATTGCAAAAAGCTGTTTGCTACGTTTGCTACAGCGCTGTGGGTGAATCTGAGGCAAAAGCACCTGGGGCATCCAACACCTCTCAGAGTGGATCTGCAGCCTGGCAGACCATAATTTTGATTTATTTTGACCTATTTTCTCTTTTTTTTTTTTTAACTTTCTATTTTAATTGTCTCAGTCTTATGTCTGGGATTGCAAGGTTCAGGGAGAGAAGTCACCTGTACTTGCCTCAACTATACTTGAAAGAAAACCTCTCCAGCTGTGAAAGAGAAAGACTGCAAGGAGTTAATGCCTTTGAGACTACTGGATTAACGGATTTCAGATTAATGTTGGGGAGAAATGGGAAAAAGTGGAGTAACATCCAGCAAATAGGTGTGATGAACAGATTCCTGGAGGTGGAAAGTTTCCCCTGTTTCTGCCTTACCTCCCTTATACTAAAGCTTGTGGTAAACCCAGGAACCATGATTAAGTGACAGGGAGGCAGATGACGTTCTCCTCACAAGTTCCTATGGCTTCTTATCCACATAATTCAAATTGTATGCACAACTCAATTGTGTGAAATATGCATATCTTAGGTCTATTGACCAAATTTTTCATTTGTGTGAAATATTATTTCTCTCTATGCTCATTGAAACCACAACAGGTTAAGGAAATCTTGTTTATTTACTGGTTTCAGGCTCTTATTGCAGCTGCAAACAGCTGTACAGTATAAAGGTTGACCTTTAAAAAAAAAGAAGAGATATAATAACTGTAAAAAACTCCAGCACTTCTAGGAAACAACTTTATGCAAAGCTTTATTCATCTGTTTCTATCAAAAAAGTAGATTGCAAAATAAAATGAGATGTCAAGAAAGTTATCAGAAGGTTTTACCCCAAGTGATTTCATGGAATTTTGTATTGGCTGAATGGTGCCCTCTGGGGCTCTCATTCTAAAATATAATATAGAAGCTCTCTGAAGTAAGACAGTTTTAGAAATCTGAATGGAGAGAAAATGTTGAACTCTCTAGATTACAGAACAGCATCTCCCCCAATCAGCCCAGCGCCACTGATCCTGACATTTACTATGCTGCTTTTATCTGAAAGAAACAGCCTCTTGCAGCAGTAGAAATAGGTCCAATGTAATGCAAAAGATAACACTTCTAAGATGCACAGTTAATGCTTTAATATGCACTTTTTAAGCCATTATTTTGGACAGACATCTTCCAGACTGTGAGTCTAGGTGTCTTTCTCGATCACGGCAATCCTCTGTCCTATCTGAGAATATTTCTAGGCAGCTTTACAGATTATTTGGAGTGCATACATTACTTGAGACCTCATCAACAGTAAAGAATCCAACTATGTAAGCTGGAAAATGTTTGGTGTTTTTCCGTTTTATATGCAATGAGTGGCTGGACTCTAAAGGGCATGCGTTAAACCTGACCATTGCTAAAGGAATGAAATCCCCATTTAAGAGAGAAGTGTGGTTGCTCTGCCTCAGGACCTTATCACAATGCAGCAGAAAGATACAGGGCTGGCAGGCACCAGGCACCAGGCTGGGGTGTGCAGATCCAGAGCACAAAACCATGGCTTTTCCCCCAGTGCTTCCAGTTTCACTATAGCTCCCAGATGCAAACAGTCACCAAGAGACAAGCCTGAAAATGAGACTCTGGGTTGTACATACACCTTTTCCTCTCATACACACACTTGCAGAGGGCAGTGAAATGAATTTGGTGAAGTTATAAATGGAGACTGGAAACAGCTTTACATGAATCCAAGAGGGGAGCAGCCCTCTCAAGAACCTGTGGAGAGGTTCTCTTTGGAGCAGGAATGTCACAGTAGGGATGGACACTCCATCAGGCGAGTGTCTGAAGTGGTATGTCTTGGTTTGGGAAGACAGGTATCTGCCAGGGAAAGCTGAAGTTTCCCTTGGAATGAAGAACCCCCTTTGCAATTATAAATTTGCAATTAGAGGCTTTCAGGAAAAGATTTGGGAATAGGGATAACAGTTTTTTACTAGGAATATTAAAAATACAAATGTAGTAGTACAAAAAACCAAAACCAACCAACCAAACAAAAATCCTAGAAACCCTGACAGAGTCAGAAATACAACCTGACACCTTGTTGGTCAGGGTGTTGGAAGCAGTCCAAAGTAAGCCCTCCTGGAGTGGGAGATGTGGTTCTGTTGGAGTAGAGATGGTAATGTAGAAAGAGTCCAGTAATGGTGAGATGGGTCCAATCTTCCTCCAAGGAATCACTGGGAACATTGCATGGCTGGTGTTCCTACGTCTCAGTTTTTATCTAGGTAGGAATGATTTGGCTCCCCCCACTGGGTGGAGCGTCTCACAATGGGATGATGTAATGTGTCATGTCATTGGTGAGCCTTAATGGCCCATTAACAGAAGATACTCCCAGAGGGAGGATGGGTCCTGGAAGAGATAAGGAACAATGCCCCATCTGGTTTTAACAGCTGGCCCATTACCAGAAGGCACCTACCCCCTCCTCTTGGAGTTACAAGATATAAAGAAGAACATCTCCCCAGCTGCTTTCAACAGATGAAATATTATACACGGGTTTTTTTGGTTACATAACCCAAGACATTGTGCTGTTCTGCAGGGCTTGGTGCTGGGGCCAGCACTATGTGAGGTCATTGTCAGCAACAAGAGGGATGGGGGGCACACTGAACAAGTCTGCCAACAACACCAAGCTGTGAGGTGCAGTCACACACTGGACAGAAGGGATGCCATCTAGAGGTACCTGGGCAGGCCTCAAAGGTGGCCCTGTGCAAATCCTATGAAGTTCAAAAGAACCCAGGTGCAAGGTGCTGCACTTGGGTTAGACAAGCACAAGTAAAAGCTGCTGGTACATGTCACCCAACCATGGAAGGTTCGTATTTTTAGGTCCACCTATTTTTCATGCCAAATCACCACATCCTCTCTAATTTTATGTCCTTAATGGGGCAAGCAACTTGGCCTATGCCTTACCTGTGACACCACAGCCCACCTTTTTGAGGAGCTTCTTTGAATGGTACAGGTCTATTTTTCTCCTACACAGGGATATATGACTCTCACAGTTGATGATAGCAATATGTAGAATTTCAACAAGTATTTTTTCCTTCTTTTTTTTATTCTGTCTACTTTTCCTTTTTTATTTTATTTGTGAGCATGGTTCCTATTGTGTACTTTCCAGCTGTACAAATGAAATAATTAGTTGGTGAAGAGGTGATGAAACTATTAGACATCATTATCTTTTGTGGAACTATGAAGATAAAATTGTGTGAGGCTTATTATCTGGTGCTGTATTCACTGACTCTACAAGTGTAACTCTAGTGAACTAAGTTTATTTCATGGAAAGGTTTCAGTGGAAATATTAATGGATTGAACAGTGTATTCAGAAAAGAAAAATGGAAATGTAATAGCATTAAAGATTATTTTATTTTTTTCTGTGAGGAACTTATCTCTCTGAGCATGGTTCTGGAAACATTTTAATTAGTCTGTCAGGTTTTAATCCCTGCCCTTTATTTCACCTCTTTCAGACAACACAAGGAGAATTGTAATTGCTGATAACTTCTAAGTCTAAAAGATCAAAAATGCCACATTTCTTATGGCAAAGAAAGCAAAAGAATATCATTTGGAGGAATATCCTTATATTGCTCTGACATAAATTCGAAGAATTCTACTGTTTTCTTTGAGTTAAATCTCCTTCTGGGGATAAATGGAGTGACTCTTGGGGAATGTATTATATGTAAAAATTTTTTGAATGTACATTGTGCCTGTATTAAACTTATTTTAACCAATCAGCTGGCAAGGAACTTTAAAATACTCCAGTGAATGATTAGATGAAAAAACATTTTTCAGTTTTCTATTTTTTTCCCTTACCTGTTGCTCCTCTTATTTTAAAGACAGATATTTGTTATTGTATTTTAAAATGAAATTTGCAAGCTTAGAAAAATGATTCTTGAAAAAAATTCTGCTTCTTCTTTCCCACTTCTCCAAATGTCACTTTTTATCTACAAAAGTGGTTCACACTTGGTCAGTTGTGTCCAGAGAATCATAACATGATCCTTTCACATGTAGTCATCAAACATCTCTTGCAGAGGTAATTTAGATGTCTCCAGTCTTCCTGTGAGAATATACATGATCTTTCTTCTAGGCATGTGAACACATCCTAGCCCTGGCTATTCCCCAGGTGAACCTCCAGACAAGTAGTGGCTGTAAATAATAATGCCTATATTCAGATGTGTGGTGGTTTATGTAGGAACTCTTAAAAACTTTACTTTCTAACAGAACCTTCTTTCTAATTATAGTGACTATGCTTCTGTCTGGTATTTACTGGTCTTATAAATGTTAAAACAATTGTGCCACATCTATAGGTTTTGTATTATGTCTGCCAAGGGATGTGCAGGTCCACCTACAGTTTCATTGCAATGTTACTAATTTTTCACTTGTAGTGTTTTCTTCCTGTGATGCAATTACCTATGAAAAGGCATCATGGCATTTTTGAATGCATACTTTACAAACTGCTATTATATCTGTGCCATCAGTGTCACCACTGCAATAGAGGATGTGTTTGGAATTCAGTGGTGACTCAGAGCACACCAGTGATTTTCAATTTCCCAACTAATGACTTGCTCAGTTACAAAATATTATCTGAAATTTGTCTTCTATGTTGGAGACACTTCTGTGCTTCCCGGATGTAATGAAAGTACTTAATGGCGCTTTTCAATTGTAAGACAATAAATACGTGTTATGCAAACAGCAGTGTAGGTACAGGGATGTGCCATTGTGTTATCCACAGGCTTTGGCTGGGTTTGGCTTTACAGACAGTGCCTGGGGCAGTCTCTGTCCTTTGTGCTCACATAGGATCTGTGAGCAGCAACAGGAGAGGGGCTCCCAGAATAGGCTGTATTGAACTCAAAATGGCATTCACCAGTCAAGGAGTAAGAAGCAAGGTCAGAGAAAGCACCAAGACTGAGAGGAGCATAGACAAAAACTGTGCCTTTTACATTCTAGAATAATTTGGGATGATAACCTAATTCTGTGTGATAGCAAATACCTAGTCTTATTTTCTCTCTGGGGCTTGATTGTAGTCATGAATGAGAATATTTATTTTAAGGGCTTTTGATTGATTGGGCTGGGGGTGGAAGGAGGTGCAACCTGTTTTAGAGAATGAGATGTAAAACTGATACAGTTATTAATAAGCATTTGTGTTGCGTAAGCTTTAAGCTGTGGCTGCTGGCCGGAAGGCCACTCTATGTAAGTGGCCATGCAAATGTACAGACCTGACAGCCCCTGCTTTGAAGAACTAACCTCGAAATTAGGTGTACTTCTTTTTTTTTTTTTTTTTTTTTTTTCTCTACCTTGAGCTGAAGTTGCCCAGTTGCACAGCCTTCCCTGTGATTGTATGTTTCTAACCCTACTGTAGCCAGATTATAGGACTTACATGCTGTGACTTGTATGGCTGTGAGGTCTCCTGGTACATCACAGAATGGTAGAACATGCCCACATCAAGTGTGGGAGCTCTGCCAGGGCACGGATTGTGCTTGTGTGGTTGCTTGCCCTAAATTAGTTTCAGAGCAGCCCATTTGTGTTTTTGTGGATTTGGGTGTAGAGGTTAATTTGTAGAAGACAACATTTGTGCAAGACCTGCTACACAGGTGCTCCCAGAGTGTGGAGGACCAGCACTCCCTGGCAGACCCTGCACAGCACCTTTGGCAGAAGAGAGGGAGCTGTGGTCCCTTTGGAGGGGGTGTGCATAGCAGAGACTTCTGCTCCCTCCCTGGTCATCCCAGCTCCTGCAGCCTGGTTGTGTCTAAGATGCATCAACAGCTGAGAATGATTTTTTAAGGTTGGACTCCTGAGGAACTGCTGGGAAAAAGAGACTCTGAAATGAGCAGGTTAACCTTTGCATACACTCTTTTGTAACCTTACATCTGTATGAATAAATCTGAATGAATAAAGGGACACAAGTACATAGTGACGTATGAACTCACCCTCATAGCTCAGTAAGTCTATCCTTCCACTGCAATGCAGCCCTGTAGAGTCAGGCTATATTCCTCATTCTCAAAGCAATGCTCTTCTTTGTTGAAGCACCTTTTTCCTGAAGCACCTGGTCGCTCTCCTCTCCTTGTGTTTCTTTTTAATTGACTGTCTATTGACAGTCAGTAACACATCAATGCCATTTAAGTTCAAACAAACAATCAAATAAATCCACCCCTTACAGCAACATGTAGCTGGTGTAGGTGAATTGCTTGCCACATATAAAGAGCAGTATCTATGTTTCCAGTGTGATGGAGCACTCTAAATTTGTCCTCTAGATATTTTAAATGTTTTTAGCTTAATGTGTCTTGAGGAGATTAAACAGAAGGGTATCCTTCTGGAAGTAAAAATCCAAGGTTGGTCACAGATAGAAGGGCATGATTTGTCTCAAGTTAATTCCCTTAATCTTTGACAGGTATATATTCCTATAGGTTCCTTTTTCTTATTTGCATTTATGATGCTGAAACCTGATAATATCTTAGCACACAATCCACACAGAGGTATCTTTCTTTATCTCAGCCACAGTGCACTTTTAAGTTGAAGATGTGAGAAAGTGGAAGACAATGCATGAGAAGTGTTGAGCCGCTATCTCTGGAAGTATTCTGAAGGGTTCACACTGGAGTGTTTGGCAGGACTGAGGAGCTCTGTGGTCACCCCCGAGCCTGGCTGAGAGTGTGGCTGTGCCAGGCTGGCCGAGAAGCAGAGTAGTGTGAGCCTGGGTGTGGGTGCCAGGGGCAAAGGGCTGCAGCCACCACCCCTTCCCCAAAGGCTGACATCAGGTACTTGTTCTCACCTCAGAGAGGAAGAGGGCTCAAAGAGGAAATTTTCTTTATGCTCTTCCCTAAGTAATGGTGGTGCTTCATTTTCTCGTCTTGATCTCACTTTTTGAAATCGCTTTGTCTTGGATTGTAGTATAGGATGTGCACAAAGTATTCTATCACCATCTTCATGAACTGATGAATCCAATTGTCAGAGCAGTGGCTCTTCCCAGGGCACCCTCCCTCTGGAGTGCCTTCTGTTAATGGCCCATCAATGCCTTGTGCATGACTGACAGATAACTCTCTCTGGGAGCTATCTCTCTTTAATGGGCCATCAAGGACCCACTGCATGACTCATCATCCCATTGTGAGATGCTCCGCCCAGGGGGAGGAGCCAAGCATTCTCACCTGGATATAAGCTGGATCTAGGACAGTACAGGTAGCCCTTGCCCACTGGATTCCCAGAGGACCAGAGCTACCACACCTTTCTATGAGATCACTGCTTCAGGAAGACCACCTCACCTGGACTGCTTCCATCACCCTGTTCGGTTTGTATTCTGACTCT
This sequence comes from Sylvia atricapilla, assembly GCF_009819655.1. Lineage (NCBI taxonomy): Eukaryota > Metazoa > Chordata > Aves > Passeriformes > Sylviidae > Sylvia > Sylvia atricapilla. The sequence goes on from NC_089142.1 coordinate 14,175,281, forward strand.
GTCAGTGGTCTTTTTGTATTATTGCATGTATTTTATTTTATATTTTTTCCCTTTTCTTCTCATTAAATTGTATTTCTGACTTGGAGCCTCTCACTCGTTTTACTTTCAAACCACAACACACTTTTATATTTTTCTGATTTATCTTTCACTTCTATTTCCTTATTTGGTAGCATTAATTTCTTCTTTTTTGATTTTTCTTCGTCTCATCCATCTCCAGATTTCCTCTACTTCCCTCTGGTTTTCCATATTCCTCTTCTAGTTTAGTTTTTTATTCTATTCCCAAGCTTTTTTCCCTCTGAATCTTGGTCTGTGTCTCCTTACTGAAGGCTGGGTATGGTGCTCCTTCCATGCAGGATATTGCTGTGACAGCTTTGGCAAGCCTCCTCCTCCATGCAGTCCCTTTGCTGTCTTCCCTGTTTCTCCAGTTACTGGCAGGTCAGACAGAGGAGAGACTGTGTAATCTATCAGACAAGTTAGGTCTTTAAACTCAACTCAGACTATAAAAGGCAAGAAAAGAAGAAATAAGTTGAACTGCAGAATTAAAGTTTGTAACTTCCGTGAATTAAATGCTTGTCTCTGCAACAATATCCAAAAGCAGATTTGTAGAGAAAAAAAATGAATGAAGAAGCACATGTTATATTTCTTCTGAGAATTTCTGGCCTCCATCCTTCATTGTTAGAAACTTTTTGAGCCTGAATTTCCTTTATATGTTTCTCCTCAATGCACAGAACATGCTGGTGACTGTAAGGCTGAGGAGGAAATGTTATGTCCTGAAGGAATCTCTGCACAGCTTAGTTCAGGTTTTGTGTCTCTCTGTATCTTTCTACAGCTTACAGAGTGTCAAGGGCAGTGATCAACACTCTCAACCATTTCCCAGCTGAGGAGGGGAACATGGTAAGAATCACTTGCATTATGCTTCTATTTCCATAAAGTTAATGTAAAATTTCCAGAGATAAATATGGCAGGTAAATTGTTGCTCCTTTTAATGGCTGATATTGCTTGGGTTGCCACTGCAGAAATTGGATAACCTTTTATTTTAACTGCTTAGTTGTGTATAATTAGCCAGTTTCCACCTTTCAATATCACAGCATGGCAGTGTGCCACAATGTAGAAATTAGGCACTCAGTCCCTAATTCCTCCCATTTCCTCTCTGGCATCAACCTAGATTCAGCCTTAGCTGGTACTTTACCAGTGGTAGAAGAAAAATGTTAGAGTCTAGGTTTTAAGTAGTTCCTTCTAAACTCCTGTGTCCTGTGGGGTTTTTTTTCCCCACAAACTTTTTATTTGCTAAGAAGAAGTACCTCATAACTATGTATGTCTCTAAATATTTGGGGTTTTTTGAAAAGTATTTTGATTGTTACTGTTGGAGCCTTGTGCTTCTGACCTTAGTTATATTCATGTATTTTCCCCTGTACTCACTAGTCACAGAATGATTAGTCACCCAAAATGTACCAGGCATGGGTTAATTTTTTTCCTTTGTTTCCATTATCCTTTTTTCATCTCTTTGAAGACACTAAGGAATACTATATGGTATTCAGGATATGGTATAGTTTTTGTTTGACTTTTAGTGTTTATTTCACTTTGAAAACAGTTTAGCTGGATTTTTTTTTTTTTTTATTAGACAGGTCCCTCAAGAAACTGCTTTTAAGTTCTTCATTTTAGCACCTAAATTGATTAAGTAATTATTGTCTTGCTAGGTGCTTTCAGATTCCTCCTTGACACCATCTGCACTGGCAGATGTCATTTAAAGTCTCAATCCTCAAACTGTTCTACTGCAGCTTTTAAAGACAGAAATGGGGAGGAAGGACTGTCTGGTTGCACACTGGATTCGAGAGCTCTTTGGCTTTCATGCATCAGCAGCTGTTGCAGCTGTCAAAGCCACAGTTCCAAGACCTATCTCCTACTACTCTAGGGGATAATTAGGGGTCATTCAGCTGATCAGAATACTCCAAGAGGAAGAGAGATCTTCAGACACATTCTTTCAAAACTCCAGCATTCATTAAAATTTTGGTCACATTATGTATGACACTGCAGGTGCTTGCAGATTCATACACTGAAATGCTTTCCCTTTCATACTCTTCTCTCTCTCTGAGAGTGCCAGTAATGTGAATACAATCATTTTCATGGACACTGAAAAACAGGCAATTATGGAATAAAAATACTTCTGCTGGTGGTGGGTGAAGTGACAGGAACATTAATTATGCTTGAATGCACAATAATACAATATTCAGGAAGTGAGAAAATCATCTGGGCATGAAAAAATGGGGTTTTTTCCTTCTTTATGATACTGTGAAATCGTTCTGTGTGGACATGGACCACTTCTCAGTGATGATGCTGATGCAAATGAACAGAAATTATGTTTATTTGTAGTGAAGCAATAGTTTGCATCAGTGTAATAGGAAGCTGGGTTTGCCACAGACCCCAATGGGAAGGTGATTTTGACCAGCTCTCTAATCATCTAATGTAAAGCAATTGGACAAACTGTCTTCCATATCTTTGAAATTTGAATTCAGGGCCAGAGCTGAGCTGCTGAGAGGCTGCACCAGGCTAGAGAGAGATGCAGGCTCTGAATATCTCTGAATTACAGGACTTGAAGTCTGTAACCAAATGCCATGGTTTGAGTCTCCCTCAGTGGGAGGGGTTAGAAACTCTGCAATCCAGCTGGGAAAACAGGATGAAACTCAAATACATCCAAGCAGCCAATAACTATATCAAAGTGCGTTAGAGAGATGCTGATCAGAGAGTTCCATCTAAAAAGCATATTTCAAACACCTACTCACTTTTGTCTGATCTACATAGCTGTCGTAATTTTCTAAACCATCGTAGTTAATTTTAAAAATTGGACACTTGACAGTCTTTGAAGCGTGAATTGAAATATGCAGGGCAGTTTTTATACCAACAAGTGGTCTGCAAAGATTGCAACTGTATCTGCAACCATATTTTTATGGGGTGGCTTTCAAAATTGCAGATAGTTGACCTCTGAACTGAAAAAGAAAAAAGCAGAAGTGAAATGTGTTAGAATGGTCAGAGCTCTGCTCTTTTCTTGAGTGACATAAGCAATTCACTTCAGTCTGGTGCAGGTAGTGGAGTTCTTGTGGGTTGTATGTGCATGAGATCATTTAGTAAGAAATGATATATTATAATAAAGTATAAGTATAAACATTTTTGTGGAGTGGAATGGCCTGTGGAAGACTAGCCCATATAAAATGTTCCTTACACTATCATTTAATTAGGGCTTTACACTGCATTCCTCACCTTGTCAGCTGAATGTCTCACTGAATCACTTCAGAATTACTAAAATGCCTATTGTTTCAGCAGTTGAATGATGCTGGGAAAATGTAAATTTTCGATATATTCAATGCTGCTTTTTAATAGGCATAATTTTAATCAGAACTGTTCCTAATTTCCAAGCTCAAAAAATGTGATCCTGAAGCCAGCTGGAGAAACATAAGTTAGCTTATAAGGAAAAGATTAGATGAAAAAAAAACCCTGTGGAAAATCTTGTCTCGTTCATTTAAAGCATGTCTTTTCTACTCCATTTTGTCCCATCTTTTTTGCTTTTATTTGGATTATAATTGGACCTAAAATGAAACAAATTGGAACTGTTTGTGTGGGTTGCTGGGAGTGCCCAGCTGACTGATCCATCCACTTATTTATAAATGAAAACAAAAGGAACACAAGATATTTTTCACTTTAAAAAGCTAACAGTCTTCAGAAGCTGAATGTTTTCTCTATAAAATGACATAGTCTCTGTTTTCAAATAGTTTTCTGTAAAACCCCTTTCAAATGCTCTGTATTCTCTTAGACCAAGATAATGCAATCCTTTAATAACAAAGCTACTGATTCTGACTGAAAAAAAAGCTTTAAAAAGGTTTATAAACAAAGATAAGATAGATGATATAAACAACAAAGAGGGATAAACTAAGATGGCGAAGCAAGCAAGAAGAAATATCACTTGTCTAACTTGTTTTGGTGTCTTTGCTGAAAATCTTAAATGCCCTGTCAATAATAAAACTCTATTTAAATTTTCTTTCACCTGATATTTATATTTGAGTAAAATAATGCAGAAATACTGAATGGTATAGCACCGAGATTGTGTTTGGTATCAGGTGAGATTAAATGACCCTACTCTTTATGTTTTCCAATTGCCTTTTCATTTTTACATTTTTTATCATGTGGAATAGCCTCCTAAAACCTTGAATGAGGCAGTGTTTCAATCACACACCAGCTTGTCTATTGAAAGGTCAGTCTATCTAAATGTCAGCCAGCTCTTCCTTTCGCACTTACATTAAATTCAGTAATTTATCTGGTGTGTTTCCCAGCAGATCTTTTGTTAGACAACCAGGTCTACAAAGGCAGTGAGCTGAGGAGATGTTTAATAAATGGTAGATGAGGATAGAGAATGATTTGGAAAAACAATGCCATTTTCTTAACTCTAGCAGGTTGAAATTGCGTATTTTAGATACTTCATTATTCCAGTTTTGCAATACCTCAGGTCACTAAGCCCAAAGAACACCACGTCAAACAGGGAGGTGCTACTTCTTCAACTGGTTTAGGAAGCACAGAGAAAGAGACCCCCATTCCCACTGAAATCTGAGCAAGTCCTAGGGAGTTGTTTCGTTGGGACAAGTCTGCCTTTAGGAGACATCTCCATCTGGAACTGTCACCCACAGTTCCCTTTGTGGTCACTTTTGAGACACGAGTCCTTCTGTTTGTGTAAATAACTGCCTTGAGGTGAGAGCAGCTGGATCTCAGATGTGCACTGTTCCTCTAGAAACAGCCAAGTCCCACTCACACCCTGCCTGAGCCCTTCCTTTCCCAACAAGCAAACAAAAAAATCCCAAAAGAAGGGTGTGAATTTGTGCTTTTTGGGTCAATGCAGCACCATGGTTTTGAAATACAACTGCAATTCCGAGTGTCCAGCACACAGAGATCTGGCATTTGCCAACTGCTCAGCAATGCTGAAGATACAATAAAAACTAGGTTTCAAAAATCCATCAAATCCATCACCCACATGACTAAGGATCACTTTTCTTAGAAATAGTAAGGTCCTATACAGTATTTGACTGCATAAATTAAGATACTGTCCATTTACGTACATGAATTGTGCTCAGTTTTTGGCGTCTAATGCACCATCCTTCCAAAAATAAGTGCCAAAAATCACATAATATCTAACAAGGAAAAGTAACACATTTGAGGACTTCCAATGGGAAATCCAGTCTTCTGAAATTAAGACATCTAAATTAGATATCTGGTTCCCAACCTGTGTAAATAGTGGCCATATTCCTTCGTTGTGCCAATCTACCCATCAGTAAACAGTAATGACTCTGCCTCAACTAAGTTTTCTCTACATTTACATACAGAGCAACTGTGCTACAGAATCTGTAGGGTCTAGTGTTCAGTTGCTGCTGGAGAAGAACATGGATTTGCATGTTCTTCAATATCTTATTTGCACATCCCATGGACATCTCCTGTCCCCTCTTCAATGGCACTGTATACCTGTGTGTGGGCAGTGGACGCACTCCCCCAGAGTGGTTCATCTTGACTAAATTGACACTTCTGCACAGTGGAGGCCTACATCAGCACTAGGTATAGTCAACTGTCTTTACAGCCCCTGAGAGAAACAAGCAATAAAAGAGTGCAATTTATCTACCCATTTCAGAGATCTACGTAAGGGTGCAATAAATGGCACTTTACAAATGTCCTTTCTGTCCACTGAGTATAAAGGGAGACTAAAGCTGAACAGCTTTAGTAACAGCTGAAATGTATATAATTAAGGAAATGGATCCTTTGCTAAACTACTTATTCAAAAGCAAATCAATAATATAAAATCAATGGGATAATATTAATTTTTATCATTGACCCTGGGTCAATCTGTCTTGACATTTTTCTCTGTAAGGAAATAGTGTATTAAAAAATCAACAAAGTATGACTTGTTTAAATATGTGGTTTAAATAATTCCATGCCTTTCTGGAGTAATTTTGTCCCACTCAGCAATAAGAAAACAGTTACAAATGTGTTCCCATACTCCCACTTATTCCTTTTATGTACAATTGAAGTTTATTATTCTATTTTTTCTCTCTTTTATCTTTCACCATGTATTTTCTCTGTAAGTATTAGAAATCCTAGGGTAGTAGGAAAGAATGAATTTGATTAGTTGGTTGGTAAGTTTTACCCAATTTCTCTGTGTTTGCCATTCTAAAGACCCTTTTTTCTTTGATTTTAATAATTTGTACTAAAATACTTTAAATCTCTTTTGATACCAATTTCTGAGAAATATCCTGTTGAATATTTATCCATCCCACCAGATTACTGTAGGCCTGTTTTGTTTGCACTCCCAAACAAGAGAACTCAAGAGCTTTTAACATAAAGTATAAAGGATGATGAAATTACATTTAAACTGCAAAAGAAACATAAGGTTGCAGGTAAATTTAACATCACAGCCACAGATTTGGTCAAAGGAGAGTTGCCATTTGACTCCTTTGACACAGCACACAAGGGTTCTTGTGCAGACCCTTCACTGTAGAATTTACAGCCTATGTCAATGAGCTGAGCTTGCTCTGGATCAGTCTCTTGTGGATTTTTCCTCCACCACTATCTCCATGGACTGATTGTTCCATGGGTTTACTGCTTTGAAGGGTAGAAAGTCTCTTCTATGTTCACTTTCAGTTTATTAAAAGAGGACTGAACCCCGATTTGCAAGGTTCTGGTACCACAGAATGAAATTAGTATCCTGTCAATTATGGTTTTTCCCTGTGCTAATCTCAGCCAGCAGCTGTTGCTGCCCCAAGATATTTTGGTGCCTGACACTTAATATCAGTACTTCTCCAAATTAAACCAAAACCAGCATGATTTGCAAGAACTTTCATTTGTAAATGCATTTGTTATATTTGAAATTAAATGCAATTTCTTTGAAAGTGGAAGTTCCAAGCTATGTTCAGCACTGTTGCACAGTTCAAAACGATTATAATCCATACTAAGACTGAGCCAGTGAATTTGCTTTAACCAAGCCTGTGCTGTGTGTAAACACAGGTCTTTATGTGCCCAGAGTTAGCAAACTAGCAGTTTTCATGCATGCTAAAGAAAGATTTGCTTAAAGAGATAATGTTGCGGAATAATGAGTTGTTCCCACAAACCATCTGTTCTTCTCCTGAACTAAAAAAAAAAAAAATCTGAATCCAATTCCTTTGTTTTGATTAAAGGTTTCTTTGCAAATTATTGTTTCTGAACTTCAAAAATAGAGAATGTTTTAATTAAACTCTGGATGGGAAGAAAAATGTAATTCTTTCCTCTATACTGTTAATAAATGAATGTTAGTTATCTGTGGGTTGTTAACAGTTTTAGAACCCAAACCTCCATATTTTTGCTGTAAAACAGTGAAGCTATTATATTCATCCTGACAGAGTTCCAGAGGAAGGGAGTAAGAAAATCCCAGGGCACAAGAGCTGCCATTTGTGAGAAGCACTAGTTATAAAAAGATGCTTTTCTGATTTAGGAAAGGAACATGTTTTTAGAAGACACTTTTTTTTTTTTTTTGTGCCATACTTCACAAGCTATTTCAAAAAGCCAGCCTAATATTATCATCTGGGAAATGCTCCATGCAAGGCCTAAAGTTCATAAAATGCAGGAGTTAATCCTCCCTTGCTCTTACAGCTCGTCACTCTCTCTGCTCCTTCCTCAGCAAATCCTCTCTGCTGCCAAAAGGCCTTTCAGTGTGTCATCAGGATGTGCCCCACCATGGTAATCAGGGGGTGTAAGAAGGAGGGTACCCCCACAGCGACCTCTTTCCTGACCCCAGCCATGCCAAAACAAGTCTGTCTGAGTCTATCACAAGATAGGCACAGCACGGGTCTCTCTGATGCCTGGGGTCTGATTTTTAAGACACAGCCTGAGCCAGACAACAAATGTAGGAACCCCATTTCCTTAATACCGATCTTCCATGACTCCACTATTTAATGTCTCTGTACCCAAGAGCATTAGCACATATAACAAAGAGGATACACCTTGATTTTCTTGTGAGTTGGTCCCTAGAAGCAGTGCCTCAAGGGACTAAGCATGGCTAACAAGAAGAACCACTATGCCAACAGAGTCCTTGCTAAGTCAGGTAAATCTCTGTACCTTTTACAGGCTTATCTTTTCTCCGTGCTTGCCCTGATCATCTTCCATGAGTTGAGACACAGGTGGGAAGGACACTTTGCCTCCTCTGCAGTATCTTTGTTCTTGCTGATGGTATTATACCTTTATCATGTGCATGGTAGAAACTAGACATACCTCAGGAGAAGGTGCAAGAGAAATATTACAAGCTCCTGGGTATCTTGCATCTTGGCCTTTTTGGTAAGACCTATACAGTGAAAGACTGCACAACCTGCTCATTGGGTACCAGGACCTGTGCAAGAGAGGCATACTTTAAATTTATAAATGGTTACAACTGTTCCTGTTATAAAAACCAGCTGAAACAGCTGATGCCTTTTGAGTCCATTATGTGAAAAGTTTGTTCATTTGTTGGTTTGTAGATAAGTACATTAAATTACTATAAATGCTTGAGTTGATCTGAATTAGGGCAGAGGTTTTCAGAATAATCGCAATAAGATCCTTCATGAATGAAGAAAAGATGATAGTTACTATTTCCCTACAGTTATGAGCTGGATGCATTCAGTGCAGTAGACTGTATTTTCCAACTCTGTAATGATGAGAATATTTGTCTGGATCCCCTTGTCAGGATTTCCCTGGGATTCCCCGTGGCCCAAAACACAAGGGAAGACAACCCTGTTGAGAGCAAGGAAGATTTACAGTTACCAAAAGCATGAGGTTTTTCTTACATCTGTAGATTCTGTGACTGCTTGTCACACTCTGGGGGCCTTCCTTAGGGTCACAAAAACAACAAGGTTTTCTGTAGGAAATGCCTGTCTGCCCAGTACCATCAGTATTCTCAGAGGACTACAGGGATTCAGACAAGCCATCAGTGACAAATGCATGATATAATCTCCTTCAATGTCCTGTTTCTTTCCAGGTTTTTTCCTCTGGCTCATGAGTTTTTCAGGAAACATGAACTGCAGCATGTCTTTGAAGTGCTAACAAGTGTGTTGCTACTCCTTTCCTACTGTCTGTTATGGAAGAACTTTGGAATACTGTCTTTCAGTTTCTCTTTGAGGAAGCCTTCTCTGGCTCATGGATCTATATTAAAATGTCCATTAATCTAGAATTATTTATAATCACATGAAATTTAATGCTAGTAGAGCTTCTTACCCTTTCTGTTGTCGCACAGTACTAAGGAAATTCCCCAAATGTCACCTAAGCAAGTCACCATCTTGGGACACCTCATGGCTCTTTCCTGGGTTGGCCTTCAAAATCAAAAGATAAAAATCTACAGGTTATCCAAGAAAAAACATCAAGTTCTTAGGAGTTTGTTTTTTTTTAATTCTTGGCCACAGATAGTTTCTCCTTCATAAGACAGCTAAAATCCTATCGTGGATCTGTTCTGAAACCTTCAAGCTCAAGGAGTTCCATTCTTGGGAAAGAGGGTTACTCTACAGGAAATCTGACAGACTTCATTAACAACTTCATCTATACCATGGGCAGCAGATTAAATAGCTGCACCATACTTGCCTCAGCAAGGTTTTCTTCCCCCATGAAACCAGCAGGAACAGTTAGTTCAGATGTGGAATGTAGAGCTCCTGTCCATGCTCTTAGTTACCGTGAACACCTCTACTCTAGATAACATCTGAGCACATTTGGGCCACTGATAACATGGGGCTCAGAGTATTTGGTAAGCAAAGTCTCTTTGGAATCCTCAGCAATCCAGGGTCCTCATTAAGCCAGGGGTTTCACAGCAACCCTGCAGGTTGATTTTTCATGCACTGAATAGAAGAAGGATTTGGATGAAAAACTGCACAGTGCAAGTTCCTTGAGAGGCACAAATTTTAAAAACTAACCCCACAAATTAAACAGAAAGAGACAGGAAAACATCTACCTTTCTTGTAAAGTTAACAACCTTTTTTCAAGCTTCCAAAAATATACTACTAGTTATGTACTTTGCTGTCAATTGCCTCATTCTGGACATTTTTGTTTCCATACTAGATCATAAAGCTGCACATCCTTAGGTATTTCTACATCATCCACATCCTTTTGTCTTGCTACCTCGCCCACTATACTTAAAGAAAACAACATAACAGATTTTCCCCTTAACAGAGCTGTCTTCTGAGTCCTGGTGAATGTAAATTAGGATAATCCCCACTGAAGACCAGCAGTGATATATCAGTGAAACCAGTGCCTGTGAAGATAAGTTCAGGGGTGAGACAAACAATAGGTCCTGAACAAAACCAGACTCTGAACATTGCTGAGAGCTGAATACCAGTATTTCATAAATGTGTCCTTTTTGTTAAATGCTTGATTGCGGTGCTGGGGAAAGTAGGGTTGGAACAAATCCTTTGGCAGTGCCTGTGCTCATAAAACATTCAAGACTGTGCTAATAAGGCAGACAAGGAGTCTGTTCCCCAGTCATGACAGCCACTGGCACAAAACACCTTCAGGTAACTCCCTTCTGTCCCAGGTATGATGTCATCCATGCTGCACAGAGTCACACATACATTATTTTTATATATATATCCATCCCATATTATGCAGAAAGTGTTAACTAGGAGTGTGCCGTGGACACCAGAATAAACTGTTCTAGCAAGGGCTATGTCAAATAAACAATGTGACAATCTTTTAAATGTTGAGGTTCTTAGTCCATTGCTTCAGCACTTTTAGTTTACAAGTTCAGCTGCAACTTCAGAAAGCCTCTCAGTCAGACCCCTGCTCCAAGAAAGGATCAGCTCTACAACCTAAGATATTCCCCCAAAACTGCTGTTTAACCTCTTCTTTGCAAAAAAAGGTTTTGTTGAAAATGCTACAATTGCTCTGGGTGACCAAGTCCAATACTCTGGACACACATCAATAGAATTTTTTTCCCTACAGTCCTACTGAAGTCTCCTACTCCCTCTTCTTATGCTCATTATTACTCATCCTGTCCACTGAAAGTGCAGATCCAAATATAGACAATTTAGAGCACATATATGCCATGATTTTGGCCCACCACTTACGTTTAAGTGTGGAAATATGATGAAGTAATTCAAATCCATCATGAACACACATTCTCTTACATGCCAAAGGGAAGGAGCAAGTACTCTGCCATTTAATAAGATCTAGTTCAAAATATCATCATTTAAACAAATCATCCTAAGATAAATAAACTGTGAATTAAAGCTCTCCACTGTTCCACCTAGAAAAAAAAATATCCAGCACTAGAGTGCAGGAACGGTCTTTACTTCAGTGGAGCTCAAATAAAACTGGGAATGTTTGTTTTTGCGACTTTGCTCATTTATAAAATGCCTGTTGCTATAGCAGCTAAATGCTTGTAACAAACTTGCATAAACAGAAATTCCTATAAAAAATGTTTAATGACTGATTTTATTCCTATGTCTCAACTAAATTCACATGGCATGAGAGTGAATATATATCTCACACATGTGAGAACACTGGCTATTGGGGTTGCAAAGGCCAAATATAGGGATATTTCCATTTTGTTCTTGCAATTCACCGGAATCGAGATATATATATACACACACATATATAATCCTGTGGAAGTTTCCACTGTCATTTGCACTTTAATAGAATAAATATCTTCAAGAATGTTTTGGAAATTTGTTATCTGGGTGTATAAAGCACTCAAGTGTTGGGATGAAGGAGTACATACACTATCAGTACAGAATGACTATAGTCTTGGCCTAATTTGGAAGTCGTGTGTTAAGGGATACAAAACATATACCAATGATCTAGAAGGTCTTCAGGCCAGCATGAGCTAAAGCAAGCAAAATGTCATAGAAAAATGTCCCCTTTTCAAAATTCCCATGACGTCAGTCCCCTGAAATTGTGCCCAAACAGCAGAAGGGGCAGAAGCTGTTGAGGCAGGGTGTCTTTCACTCTCCACTCCTGTGTGCATTGAGAGCCCTCCTAAACTCCTTTCCAGGACCGTCTCTTTCTGCCAGACCCAGACTTGCCCTACTGCAGTGGTAGAAGCACAACCCTTCATAGAAATAATCTCCCAGATTAATTGCTCATCAGCATTGACAATTCTGGAAAGAGAAGGAAACAGGAGATGGCAGTGAATATGTCATTAAGGCTTTCAGGGAGCTGTTCATTCGACTGATTTTGTTATTTGAGCATTTTTTCCCCATCAAAATGTCATATGGGTTTTATTTGTTAAATATAAAGGGCTTGCAGATTTCCTATCATAGTTTTTTCAGGAAGTTTCTGACAAAAGCAAAATGGAGAAAATGTCCCATCTGTTCAGATACTGGATGCATAGCTGGAATTGAGCACAGGGCTGAAAGGCAAGGCAGGCAAGGAGAGGAATGCAGCAAGGCAGCAGAGCTGAGGAGGGGCCAGGAGTATCTGACAGTATTGCAAAACAGGTGGTAAAAAGATTTCTGTATTTTTCTGTCTGTGATGAAAACATAACATTCAGAGCAGCCTGGTTTGGCCATGTTGCTTACACAGCTGTAGGGTACCAATTTGTGACAGTCAGTCACTTCTCACCTTCCACCAACACACCAAGCCTGTACTCTCAGCTGTGCTTCACAGCCCAGAAGAGCATCTTGTGAAGGATCCTGCTGCTGGGGTTAAAAGCCTATCTGTAAGTGACAACAGGCTCACAGCTGGGCATGGAGTAGGTCTGAAATGACAACAGCACTATTTGCTCAACAGAGGGATTGCAAGGCAGCTAGTGTAGCTGCAGCCTTCTTAGGGGACTCTGCTGATGAAACATTCCTGGAAAGATAAGGTTTTCCTGATGGCCCCTAGAACCACTTTTCTGGCTGATACTTTCTATGTCACTAATTTGTTCAAGGCATGTCAAATGGGAGAGTAAGGAGGTGTTGATTTTTACACTATTTTGCATTATTTTGCATTATGTTGTCCTAAGCAGACTGTACCACAGGGATATGAATCCTCAGCTTATCCTGGAGGTGCTTTAAAGATCCAGTAAAAGACATAACCATGTATTTTTGATCCTAGCTTAACATATACATCCGTATAGACAATGGTGTGTTGATCTTGGCTGATAGCTGAGCCCCCAGTCGGCTGCTTACCCACTCCCCACTGGCAGGAAGGGGGAGAGAATTTAAAGAACAAAAGTCAAAAACTCGTGTGTTGAAATGCTAGGCAAGTGTTAATAGTTTAATAGCTGAAACCAAGCTGCTTGCAGAAGCAAAGTGTAAAGCACTTTTAAATGTTAGCACTGCTCAGCAATAACTAAAGCATCCTCATGTTATCAACACAGTTCTAGTCAAAACTCTCAAACATGGCACCATATGAGCTGCTGTGAAGAATGTTCACTGAATCCTAGCCAGACCCAGCACAAACTCTCATGTATATTTCTAGCATAGGTTGCTTTGCTTAGTCTCTCTTATTGTTTCTTAGGGATATTTTTTAACAATAATGATGCTAGTAATGTTAGTTATGACTTGTTAATTCAGCATTTAGTATAGAATAGCTAATGCTTTTCCATCAAAAATGCACAGCTCTTTTTCTTGCATAGAGCTAACCAGCATAGGACTGTCATTCTTTGCAATAACCCAGCTGAAGACTTGTCCACTTCTGTCATTTTCCTTTAGTAGCTAGAATTACAACCTACAGAAACATGTGATAACAGGGGTTAAGTTAGGAAGGGCAACATCTGCAATAGCATCATGTATCAGCCGGGAGATCTGGAGTAAGGTGCACACCATAACTTTTAGAGACTCCACATAATTTGATGAAATGCAGATTGTTTATTTTGTATGTAAGTGCAGATGAATTAGGTTTGACTCTGAATCACTCCAGCAGTAGTTTGGCAGAGGAAAGTTTGCTGATTTGTTGAACAACAATGATTTATTCACTCTGAAGTGTTTATAGATAGACATGAATAATATATTCCAAGAGGTAGTTTAAAATCACTTAATGCAGAGTCCAGTCTTAGAAGCAGACAGTGATGGGTAAGGTTTTTAATCCTTGTATATAGAAAAATGAGAACTTCCATTAATTTTTTTTGCTATCCTTATACTTCCTCCAAATTCCTTCAGTAAGGCTTTAGTATAGGCACAGCTGTTTTTCACTTCCACAGGAAGATTATAGAGCAGATCCTCCTGGAAACAATTCCCAAGCAATGTAAGGCGAGAAGGTTTAGGGGAGGAGCAAATATGGGAGTCCCAAAGCCATGCCAAACCAACCTGATCTCTTTCTGGCATGGGATGGATATTTCAGCAGGTGAGGAACAGCAGCATGTGTTGTTTAGCAAGGCCTTTGGCACACAACCAAAGTATCCTGTCATTATAACTGGGGACATAGAGGCTGGGTTAATGGATGATAAGGTTGGTGGGAAATTGTCTGGAACTCCTGGTGTTGTGATCAGTAAGATAAAATCTACCTGAAGAACTGCTCAGGGACTGATGGTGGGAGACCATCCAATGTCTTGATTAATGATCTGGAGTATGGGATGGAATTCTCACTGCCAAAGCCAGGATCAGTAGTCCTCTTCTATGCAATGATCTTGTAAATATATTATGTCTTTGAGGAAAACCTAGGAAAATATTCATGTCCTGAAATAAATTGAAACCTCATGATTTGACCCAATTAGGCAACTGTAACAATCATAATATTTTTGTGTCACTTTTTTAGAACTACTGGCTATGGTTTACATCTTATATAATCTGATGTAATTGTGGCTATGTGGTTATACAAGATCCTTTGAATAACTTACCATTTTTCCTAAAAATAATTAGTCAAAGGTATCTGGACTCAAAGCAGGGTCAACTTCTAAATCAGGTCAGATGATCTGCTATTACAGTTGTATGGAACTACCTTGATTTTCTTTTTGACCATATTCTGCACTTTGCTGTTTTCATTGCTGATGCAGAATTGGCACACTGACCCTAAGATCTTGAAAGGAAATGTATATAAGAAATAAACCAGTAAAGCTTTTTCAATGTCATGTCTTTCCAGGTGTCTGGTGGGCTGTAACGCTTTAAAGCTGTAGTTTCCAGCTATACTCAGCATAAGCGGATGTTTGCATTTAGTAACTCAGGTTATATTGCCAAGCATTTCCTGTGACTCTTGCTGCGATGATGCAGAGCTCTTTATTGTACATCTACAAGTCACTGGAAGGGATGATGCTCACAGCTTATGAGAAATCCTAGAGCTAGTAAGTAGTGGAGAGAAAAAGAAAACTCATGTTGCTCTCAGAGCATCACATAGAGCTGAGCAAATGCTGGGTTGTGCTGGTAACCTCCATAGTGCAGTGGGGCCAGCTCAGTTCAGCCTGTGCACAAATACTGCTTCCACTTCTGGACCTTTGGGGTCTTTCTAACTCTGATGTAGATATGGCCAGACCAGCCTCATCAAATGACATCAGGTACTTTTAATTTTTCTCTAAAAGGAATGAAATTCACTACAGAGACCCCTTGCATACAACTATTGCATGGTTTGAGAATATGTTAAAATACTCTGAAATGCCTTTGTTTGAGCACATCACACTGGTGTCAGAAGTATCTGCTGGCTGCTCCTTGGCTAGCTGTGGAGCTGGCAGATGCTGGTTAGTCAGCTAAAGGTTCTGCAGATGTTGGATCCACACACCCAGGGCAGACTTCTATATTCTGACTCAAGCTGTGTCATTGTTGTCAGCCTGAGACATCACTGCAGAGCCACCACTGATGCCATGGAGGGTGTCCAGCTGATCTGGGACAAATGACAACTCCCAGACTGTTTCAGGGTGTGACGACAATACAGTGTAAGAGAAAAGAGGAATTAGTGTACCTTGCCTTACCTGGATGTATTTGGATTAAACCACAAACCCCTCCTAAGCCTCCTCACAGGGTAATTTGCACCCTACAGACTCAGCCAAGACAAGGAAAGGTAGCATTGCATTCATCTTCTCATGAGGTATCAAATAGAGGAACTTCTATCCTGTTACATTTCAGCATTAGCACTGACAAGGCTGCTGAAACAAGTGAACAACTAATTAGTCTTCATTAGGCTTTCTCAGTCAAAATTAGTCTTCATAGGGCTTTCTCAGTCAATTTCTGGTCCACCCCATTTAGTGGGTCACCTCTGATATATTTCTTCACATTCAAGCTGAGCACACTGTAACTGGCCATTGCATAATTCCAGGTTTACTGGAGCTACTTGCAGCTGATGACTATTGCATTTCCCACTGTTTTGAGTATCTGTGCTTATGATTAACTCTTTCTTTCACTTCTAGGTGGATGACACACTCCAGCCTACCCTTGGGAGCAAGATAAGCCATTGCTTCGTGACATGGATAATAAATATTAGCTGGATGGCAGCACAAGCAGAATGAGGCATGAAGTCTGCAGCACTCTGGCATTCTAAGTAGTGCAGAATACATTTCCTCAGCTGTGCAGCTGCCAGGACACCACCAAACCTTTCCTCTCTCATCTGAATTTGCTTCTTACAGAAGGCTGAGGCAAGCTTGTGTTTCCAGCCCTTAGTGCTAAAGCACTTTATGGCTCGAGGGTAAGGATATGCAGAAAGCTTCTCACAGGCTCCTGCAGGCATGCAGATGGCTTTGCCTGTCTTTCTCTTCTGGCACAGGCATTTTTATGATAAGGAGAAAGCTTGTCTGAGCAGAACCCACAAAAGAAATCACTCTGAAACCCTTGAAGAAATTCCCTAAGGGCCAGAGGTACATCACAGACATTGTTGCCTTCAACTGTAACTGAAAAGTTCCATTTTTCAGCTGTCTTTTCTGCCTCAGAGACAACAATTTGCAATGTTGATTAGTGCACTCTGAGAAAATCTTTAGGTAACACAGTGGTGAATATGACAGAAACTTTGTTATATAACTAAATATAACCCTCTTGTAATCAAATATTTCATGTGCATTGAAAATATTGTATGCAATTTTTTTTTTTATATTCAGGTAATTTCATAAACAGAAGTTCATAAAACCTACATTTTTACTCTTGCAGAAACTTCCTTACTTGCATATTCATTTATATATAACTGCACATGGGTATGTTATTTATTTTGACATCCAAAATGCCTCACAAAACAGATAATTTGCAAGTAGATAAATATTTTCCTGAATATTTCTATGCCTTTCTTACCAAGACCCTCATGCTTCCTTCTGAATTCTTCTAGAGCAGAAAGGCAAGCCACATCATCCTCTCACTGCTTTACTCCCTTTTGTAAAATCAAAGAAATCAAATGCTGTTACATGAAGTAGACCAGTTGTATTTTGGACCTCTGGAAAAAAAACCTGAGCAATATAGACACGCAGACATGCAACTCTTACAGATTTGACTTAATTAACCAGCTCACAGCAAAACTTATTTTTCGATTATCTTGCTACCAGACATGTACAGGAATGGAGGGCAGTGTAAATTACTGTGAGAAGAGTTATCTTCACCCTCTATTTATATTCACTTCTATGTTTGTTTGATGTTATTATGTATTTGTGAGCTCCTACACAGGTGTTTTTGAAGAGCTTCAGAAAAGGGTGGGACAGTGTTTTAACAATTTTTATATCCTGAGCTCTAACAAATTACAAAATGCTGACAACTACTTTGGAGTACTGAGCTGGAGGGGCTCCAGCCAGCAGTGCAGAGAAAGGCCTCTGATCTTCACCAGGAGACATGGAGAGGATGGCAATTCTCTGCTGTTCTCTTGCCTTTTCTTCTACCCTTGTCTGCTTATGGATCTTGAGACTAAGGCAGTTCTACCATCTAAATGCACTAGTTGAAAAACACCATTTCTCCAGGAGGAGAAAAACACCAGGTTTCCTCTTGTGACTTTTCACTTTCTTTATAAGTGGATTAAAAAAATTCTCACAGAAGATCACTCGGAGAGGACAGTCAATCAACTGGTTGTTTTACCCCAACATATTGTCTTGGGTTACTCTAAGTTTCCTTTGCAGTGGGGCAAAGCACATACAGATGAAACTGAAACTACAGGATCTCAATTTTGTGCTCATGTCTTTATTTATGAGCAATCTGGTTCCTCATATCTGCCTGGTATTGCTGAAGATTGGGAGCTGTGCTGGAGCATCTGCAGGGAACCCCCTTCCCCTGGAAGGCAGAGGTGGAAGGAGAGGCAGTTGCTCCTCATTGCCTCCTCCTTAGAGCTGCTGTCCATGGAGGGGCAGGAACAGCTCAGGCAGGTGATGGGCATTGCTGTGCTCCACTGCCATTGAGGTTGGAGAGACTTTGGAACTGGCTGAGTGAATGCCTCTAACAAACACTCTAAGTAATCTTGTATTAAAAAATCCCAATAAAATATGAAAATATTTTAGAGTTGATTCCCGTCTGGATGTTGTAACCTTGAATATTCCTCTCTTATTTTACTCTTTCATAAAGTGTAGAAGCCAACAATGGCCCCAGCCTAAGTGGATGTACAGCTGAGATAGGATTCCCTCCAGCCTCTCTGAAACTGCCAAGAAGATGAAGGAAGCAAGACTCATGAAGACTCATGTTTATATTAAAGCAATAAGAGGCTGATATAATCTCTCTCTTGGTAGTTAGAGAATCCCAAATCCTGGTCCTTGCCTCCTCAAATTGCTTCTCTGTATGCTTACTGCATAATGCCTCCTAGCAGACTGGACTGTGAGTGTGTATAACCAGGCTTTGTCTGAGCAACTGGCTTTGTTGCCAGCACCTGTGATGGTAGAGGCTCAAAGCTGCTGTCCCTCCTCCAGCCTATCCATTGTGCAAAGAGATCAGCGTATGTAGACAGAAATAGACATTAACTGTCTAAGAAATCTGAATCTCAGGTGCTTCTTATCCTTGCTTCTCCTCCTTGCTGAAAAACAGGTGCTATCTCCAGCTGCTCCAGGGCTGGAGTATGAGTAAAGCACCTGTGAGGTGTGGGTCATCTGCAGCACATGAAGCACCCCACAGCCTAAGTGTGCCTGTGACATTGGCCAGCAGGCAGTGTGGGGTTGAAACACTTAATTTGTGAGGGCCAAATGGAAATGGGTGCTGAGCTGGTGGGATCTGCTCTGGCAGCTTACAAGGCCCCACCACTTCACACAGTAGGAAGCTCCTTTGGGTGCTAACGGCTCAGAAATGTGTCAGGGGAGGTCAACAGCAACAAGATATCTCTGGCTATTTCAAGAAGAAAATTCTCATAGCATCTGAAGTGTTTTGCTGTTTATGAGTCAGTGTCTTGCAGTACTAACACAAGGAATCATAGAACCATAAACTCTGGTTAGGTTGAAACAGATCTTTCCACTAATCCTATATTGACAGGTCCACCATTAAACTATGCCCCTGAGTGCTACATTTGCACACCTTTTAAATATCTCCAGGAATAGCGACTCTACAATTTCCCTGGGCAGCCTGTTCCAACGCTTGGCAACCTTTTCAGTGTATAAACTTTTCCATATATCCGATCTGAACCTCCTCTAGCTCAGTTTGAGACCATTTCTTCTCCTGATGCTTATGCCAAGGGTGCAGCTGTATCTTTGTGTGGCTGTAAATGTGCTGCCTTTCCCCCATGATACAGACATTCTGTTTCTCCATCTGTATCCTGCCTCACACCTACCAGACCTTTGCTCTGGTCCACTGTGTTTCTTGTAGATAAATATCATCCTGCAGGGTTTTCAGAAGCTGGAGATTCAAATAGCTGATGGATTAAAAATGCTGAAGACATCTATTTTTTTTTTTTTCTTATCTTCTAGCTGAGTTAGCAGAGCAAAATCCACTGCTATGAGCTGTTGGCTTATGCCAACAAGTGTGGAGTACATTCCTCTACAAAATGTCAAAGTATTTCTTGAGGAAATATCAAGAAAACTGCTGTCTTCAACAGTTATATATTAGTTCTTCAAAATAAGAAAAAGTTTGATTAATTGTTTGATTTGACCTGGTTTGGTTTTATTAACCTTAAATAAATTGCTGTGAAAGCAAACAAATCGTGCAAAGATTGCTCTTGGCTGATTTTTCAGTGAGAGTGTTCCTAACTGTACAATTAATGAAACAATGTAAATTTGAATTAATGTAACTGTACACTGTAAATCCAAAAAGAACTAGACAGTCTAGCCTCAGACTGGGAGCTGGTTTATAGCCCTTTCGAGATTTAATGACTGTTGCTATTGCAACATTTAAACCATTTAAGAGATAAATGGCTGAGATAAAATCCAGGTATCATTACTTTTGAGAGCTATGGGAATACTTTTATGCCTAGAGAGCAGCTTCTTACAGACAGTTTGTGGAGAGTGTTTGCTTTGAAAAATCAGAGTATCCATCCCTCTGTCTCTAATCTCATTCACCCCAAAAGATACAATAAAATTTGGTGTTCTGAAAAAACTTAGTTCTCAATTCATACCCTCTCTGTTGTGCAAACTGACTTCTGAAAGAGCTGGTTTTGAGAGTACTGTGGAGTACACAATTCATCAAATTTTCCTCCCACCATACCCCCCGTAAAAATGGGAAAATACCGCAATGGAAACTTTTTGTGATATTTCTTCTGGAAGAAGTGGTATAACAAGATAACAGGAGAGTTTGCCTCTTGCAATCTCTGCCTAAGGTCAGAGCAATCTTTGAAGCCTGGCTTGGAGACATATCACAGCATTGGAACAGGCAACTGCTATGCTGCTGTCTGCTTTCAAATATGTGAGATTCAAACAGGGGGAAAAAAGCTTTATCACTTTTATCAATGACATTTCTACAGGGGAATACCCAAGTCCAAGGTCCATGAATCTCATAGGATTTTGCATGATGAAATTGCCTAGGTGTGATATCTGAGACATGAAGGACTATAACTGAGACCAAGGGCTAAGTGCTGATCTGTGCTTTTTATTTAAACTATGTTCTACTCCCTGTCCTGGGTCTTAGCTGCTGATTCTACTCACTTGTGAGACTGTTGGTCATTGCCATTGATTGTGGTCACTGCCATTGATTCAGCAATACCAGCTAACCTTCTCCCAAAACTTTCTCATTCATGGTCTCCAGAATAAAAAAAATCATCCATGTGCCAAATGGAGAGGATTGGGAAACTTGGACTATGAGCCCATGAAAGTTGCCATTCAGACTTGCTCCTGGTGCAAAGGGGAGGGCATGACTAAGTGTTCACCTTCCCCATGGGAAGTTTTATATCAAAAACGCATTAATATCTGTCATGGTGGTTTCCACTTCTGGCTATCCAGCTGGGCATCATAGAAAAGACAAAATGCCTTCTAAGGTACCATTTAAGAGAGACAGTTTTGTCTGAGGAAAACAAAATGACAGCAACAGTTGTGTCTAAGAATCACCCTGATACAGGACTAGTTAGTGAGACAGATGCAGGCTGAAAGAGGAGGTGTAGACCAGCCACAAAGAAGATGTTCTAAAAGCCCAGAGGTACTTTTCTCCTAAGCATACAGAAGCAGAACATGGTTATATTGAGGAGTGATAGCACTTTCTGCATGATGGACAGGCTGTCCCTAACAATAATGTGCTCTTAATGGGGAAATATCTTCCATCAACCTGAAAGATGGATAGGTGGTTTTGAAGAAGAAAGAAAGAAGATGATTAATGCTGGTACAACCAAACCATAAAAGGTTATTGAGCGGAGCAAAGTGATGGTCTTGGATCTGTTTCACTGAAAACTACTCTCTAGGGTCCTTCCTCAAGCAATTCACAGCAACCTCAATGCAGATGGCCATAACTGAGTGCAGAGAAAGGGCGCTATTAACAGTAGCTGTCTTACTTTAATGAGACATACACTTTTAAGTGGCTTGGACTCTTCTGAAAATAGCGTCTGTTTAAACATAGGCATGCTCACACACGGCAGTGGGGTGAGCTGCTCCCTGCAGTGTTTAAAATGGGATTCAGCTCAGCAGCTGTGCTCCTCTGTCACTTGAGAGGGCTTCTTCTTCCTTACAGTACTTTTGCAGTGTGCCCAAAAGGTCAGCAGCTGAGGACGGGTTTGTAGTGGGGATGGTAGAGGTGTTTTGGGCTTTTTAATTATTATTTCTTTCTGTTTTCTTCCATAATACTCTGCTAGAAGCCCCATCTAGCTCGGACAAAATGTGCAGAGTTTCTGTGCTAGCTGCTGCTGTACCAGGATTATCTCTCCTATGCTGCACTGAAGAGCTCTTAGTTAAAAATGGAAATCACTCATGTTCTTTGGTTCTGAAAATGCATTTGATAAAGATCAACACACTTTGTGATTCACTAAATAGGCCAGTTATTCAAAGGTAGCATTACCGAAATAAAGTATACTAGCACTTTAATGTATAACTAGTATAATGTATAAATGCCACTCAAGCAGACAGGAAGTGTTTGTGTTGGACCCATGTACCCACATTCTTGCCAGGAGGACCGTGGGGGATGAGGCCCTTCATGGAGGTGTTGTGCAGTAGGATGGATGGGGTTCAAAACTCTTACACGCTCTTTTATTTACTTTGTTCACCTTTGAGAAAGATTTCCTTTAGTGAATAGGCAAACAATAAGAGCTAATACAGCTTCTGGATACAGGAAATTATCTGCTTCTGGTGGCTATGAGCACTGCAAATTACTCATGGGAAATTCACACTGGAAATAAAATTAGTGAGTATGCTGTGACTGTTTCTGAAGCTGTTCCAAATGACCAGAATTCCTGTGTAGTTTATTTCAGCCCAGGTTTTAAAGCATTTTGCAGACATTAATTATTTGCACTTACCATGTGGCAGGACAAGAGGAGAAATGATGATGCAAGGAAAAGTAAGAATACGATGAGACAAGTCTGCATTACTGATAGGAGGCACCTTGGCTCGGCTGAGTCTGTCTCTAATGCATTGTGGCTTTGAGGCCTTAAGTTATAGCTTCCATGTTTTTCAGATTCTGTGCTGCCTAGTTCTGAGCCTCGTATTAAATGTTAGTAAGCTCTCTTCACAGAGTAGGTAGACAAAACAAATTCTTTCCCAGATGGAGACCAAGAACAATGGTTATAAGTTTTCAGGCCCAAAAGCACAAACAATGGTGGGTTGAGAGAGAAAACAAGGAGGATGGAACTTCATAATCAGAAGCTGTAATTGGACAATTAAGCTGTAATTGGACAATTAAGCCCCAATATGCAAATGAACAAAATCTTATAAAAATGTGAGACCTTGTGATGCATCATCCATTTTGTGACCATTTTGGGTCCATGTTGGGTGTAGCCCTGGTCAGGCTCTTGTGCTGCCCAGGGTGTATCCTTTAAGTCCTTTTGAATTAATAAATACCTACTTTATTCTCTTAGCACTGTCTAGTCTCTATTCCAGATCAGCCTTCCCAAGGCATCAGCCCGGCATGAAATTATACCAACTTCCAATTATTTTCAACTGTATTCCTGAAATGATACCCACCTCAATGACACTACATACATGAGTGAGACAAATACAGGAAAAACAGTGTTCAAAAGACATCTAAATAAGAATAATTTTCTCTTGAAAAATGTGTCAACTCTGGGACCCCTTATAGACAATTAGCAAGTTTTTAAGTGTTTCATCTATATGGGAACTGCAGGTCTGAGTAGTCCTAATTGCTCTTCATTGCCCCTGACCCAATTATATAATTATCTTTAAAGAGTCATTTATCTACTCAAGTGTCTTCTCACTTTTAAAAAAACTCATATCTTAGTGAGTGAAGGGAAAGAAGGGAATATCCTCTTCACAAAGTAACAGGGGCCAAAGTCTCTGTACGGGACCTCTGGGAGACAAAATGATGTCAAATAAGACTGTCAAACATTGGGGGAACTCCCCCTGTCCAAAGGCAGAATAGTGCCATGTGCCTGGGGCATCATCCTTGTCCAGTTTCTTCTTGACCTCTAGTAACACACACTGTACAAACCCCTTGTGCAACCTGATCCCATCCTGCATTAATTTCTCATTCTGGAAAGCTTTTAGCTATTGAAAACCCCCTTGCTGTAGTTAGAGCCCATTAAATTAAGTTTTCTATACTGAGCACAGTGAAGAACATTTTCCCATCTGTGAGTGCTGATATCTGTCCCTGGGGCCACAGAATGGTTGTGGGTTTCCTTTGATGGCAAAGGTGGCTGAGAGCAGTCTTGCTCTTCTTCCTGTGGGGTATTCCCCTCTTCCTTTGCTCCTGCCAGCCCCTGCCTGCCTGAGGCTCTGCAGGCAGTTCAGCACAGTGCCTAAGAGTTTCTTCTCTTCCCTTACAGCACCTTATCTAAAGATTACCTCAGACCTGGAGCCCAGCCAAGCCCTTGAGTTATCGATACCAAACTGCTGCAGAGAGGCCCGGGGCTTCCCACTTGAGGAAAACACTACGGTGTTGATACTCTGCCTTACTCCAGCTCGATCAGTCTAGCTATGAACTCTTGGCAGCTGCATTCTCCGTGAAGCACAGAGCCCAAAGCTCAAGTACATGACTTGTCAGGTCTCATAACTCCTCAGTGAAGATTTGATTTTTCCATATGTTGACAGATAGCACATGTCTTCATACTTCCTAGCATGATCCTTGATGTGTCCTGTCTTCCACAGAAATTGTATAGACTGATTTGCTTTCACTTTGTCCTACTGTGTCTAAATATGTGTATCTTGACTACATCCCTATGTTCAGCCTAAGTGCTCCAAAGTGTACAAAATATAATTGTTCCTCTCATAACCTCTGTGCAATGGGTTTATTTGTTCCTGAAATGAAACTTGTACTCAATATTGCACTATAGGGAAAAAACTGCCCTGAAGAAAGACTGTTTGCTTTTTAACTTTTTAATATTTAAGAGACTTTAAGTCTCTTAAATATTGAAACCTGTGTAGATACTGGAAACTCTGAATAAATGTGGGGGGTTTTTTTCTGGGTTTTTTGGTTGTTTTATTTAATTTTGAGGGTTGGGTTTGGGGATCTTTTAGGTTTGTTTGTTTGTTTCTTTTAACGTGGGGACAGAATTTGACTTGGCTTAAATGCTTAGTTACAAGGTACCTGATCCATCATCATCATTCTCCTGTTGAGCTCACTTCTGGAGCTGTGAGGAGATGTTTGGATATATGCTCGAAGCCTCTGGCACAGATGTCCCCCTGGCCTGCCCCCCAGAGTGAGGACAATGATGAGATGTCACTGACAGAATGTGTTACTGCCCCGGGGTGGACAGCAGTGAACAAAAATAGTAACAGCATTTTTTGATCCAATGTCAAGGTTCATGTTTGGATGGTGGGATCTAGCTTATTGTTCTAATTTTAGTAACAGAGATATGAGCAGAAGAATTCATTCACCCTGGTCAATTCACATTGCAAAAAGAAGGGAAGTATTTAAATAGATCTACTAATATTTCTACTCTTGTGTAGAGATCTCTCCTCTGTTCTTGGAAGATTAGAAATGAAACAAAGGACCTGAATTCACAGCAGTGTTTCCTCTATGAATTTATTCAGCTGTTCCTGATCTTTCACAACAGACATGCAGTGGTCTTCCTTCTGTAAGCCTATAAACAATTTCTGTATATGTTGCTGTGAAACCTGAACTGAGCTAGGCACATTTTGCATTCTGTCAAAAAACTGAAAACCAGCAAGACATGCAAGAGAAGGTGACATCATTCATTAGGGGAAAACAGTCTGAATGAGTCTAATATCTTAAATAATTACAATTGTGAATCTCTTCAGTGAGACATTTAATATTTTGGTAGCTAATAACATTAAAATAGAGGATCATAAAGGATAAGCTATAAAGCTGGCAAGCTAAGCTTTAAGGATGCATGTGAAGTAATACAGAGAAAATATTTCTCTTCCTCTTTGAGGAATAACAAACTGATGGAAGATGGTGGCATAAACTTAATGTTTTGGGGTCAGAATGGAATACTTATATCACATGGAACATAATATTTAACTGTATTCATTCAGGGAAGGTCTTAAATCTGTTACTTAGCAGACTATGACCATGCAGAAAAAGTAATAAATCACATCTTGTATCTCTTCACAGGCATAAACCAATGAATATAATATTGAGACCTGTGGGAAAGATAGGTGCTTGTAATAATAAGCACTAATCACTAAGAACAGGGAAAAGTAATGCTCTCTTGACATGAATCAGTGAAATAAGATAGATATATGAGGTTCCTGTCAGTATAAGCTTTTGCTCTGCCAAATCTCCTGAGGCTGGCATAAGTACAGCCACTACAACGCTTCAGGAATTCATTGCTGTGTCCATCCTGTTTGCCCATTCCCTTGTCCCACAAAAGAAATTATAATAGATAAGGTATCCCATATTTCCCAGTTCTGTGTGTGAGTGTCCTTGGTTGGGCAGTTAGATGAAGTCAGTGGTTGAAGTAGTTGCTTTGATAGCAGAGAACGGCAAAGGGTGAGCTTACACCTACAACTTTCTTGCCCTAACCCACCTCTATGAAAGATCTTTTCCCAGAAACTCATAGTTCGTTTGAGTCATTATTTCTATTTATTTTTCTCAGCTACATCAATTAGGTAAATTAAACTGAAAGCTTGTATGAATAAGAGCTAAGAGGTCCATCTAAGTGTCCCTTGTCACTGGCATCCTGGGTAGCTCTGAGGAAGGGCGATTATTAGGATCAAGTCTGTGCTTCGAATTAGCCAGAGGGTCTGAGACTGCTCCCTGTGCTGACAGCCCAGTACTCAGCTACCAGCCAACCAGTACCCCAACTCTGTGCATTAGCTTTGTCTGGGTAGAATAGACCACCTTGAGCCCCACTGAAGCAGGATAGCAAAAACCATGTCTGATGTGAGAACTGAAGCAGTTCAGTACTGGAGGCTGTGCCCTGTGTGGTGAATCCCTTTCCATTTCTCACACTGAGCAGTCAAGTGGGATTTTTTATGAGACTGAGTTTCCCAAGACTCTCAAGTCCTGTGGATGTTACATAAAATGGGCTCAGAAATAAGCCTACCTCTGCTTTTTGAGAAGAGTTGGAGTGTTGTTGACTTGTGAGTGGGATCAGGAGTGGTAGGTGCTTAGTATCTACAGAATACAGCCCATCATTGAAAACTGATTGAAAGAAGGAGTAAACAGTGTTTGAGATTTGATCAGAACATGCAGTGCAAGGCCTTTACATCCTGCCTGTCTTCTCTATTTCTCTTGCATTTCTCTGACAATCTTGAACAATGTGCAACAGGGGAGTAGGGTTGACTTTTGGAGATTATCTAGAAAAGTTCTAGTATTTACAAAATTGAAGTTTAATTCTTAACTGCAGTACTTGGAATTCTTTTCCATATCTACTGGATTTCTATGAAACAGTCATACTTAAAGTTTTTAGACCAGAAAGTAATACTTGTACAGAATATGAAATGAAAAACATTTCCTAGACTTTCTATAACACTATTGCATGTGGAGTACCAGGAAAACTTGCTGTTTTGGGGAAGAAGAATGAAGCATCTCTTGTCTTTTAAGATTTTTGGAAGTGGAGCTGTACAGTTTGCTGTCATAATTACTTATGTACAAACTCTAGAAAGAAGAAAAAAAAAAGTAAAAATATTTGTGTTAAAACCTTTCAGATTGGAAATTTTACTTTCTTAGCAGTTGATTTTGGACTTGACTTCAGACAAGGTCAGTAGCCTGAATGCAGCCAATTTCAAATTCTTGTATGTCTGCTGTGTCAAACCAGCACTTCTATAAATATATTCATTTTTCTTGGAGAATCCCAAACAGACTGTTGTGTTGTTCTGGTAATGAGTAAAGCCATGCAGGTACAGATGTACTTTCCAAAAATCTGCAGTGTGGGAACATATTTATTTTGTTAAGCTTGGATGTCTGGTGGGAACGATTTAAATGCCTAAGTGTCTTAAGGGGGAATGAGATGATGGTTTTGCATGATCTGCCAGTGAAAATTTATTATCAAACTGTCCTGCAGAAATAAGAAAACCTTTTGAAAATATATAAATGTTGGTAATAAACCTATGAGGAGTTTGTTCTCCATTTGGATGCTTAAACAGGGCTTAGTTTGAGTCAGTTCTTGGAAGCCTGTTTATTATTTACCATGTTCATTCCCTTAAATGAATTTCCCATTTCCAGCTCCACTTTGAGTTGGGCTTAACCCTCCCACATACTCTGCAGCCCTGTTACCTGTTACCTCAAGGAAATGATTCTTTTAAAAACCTAAGGAGATCAAATAAAGAGCAGCATGTCTAAAGGAGGGAAGTGCAAGTTCTGCGAAGTAAAAGATGAGGAATAATGAAGGATTAAACTATAGCCAAGTCCTCTTTGACCATGCTGGTGGGATTTTTTGAGACTTGGTGCATTGAGATGTCTTGAAAGAAAAGTGTTATGGTAGGCTGACCCCAGACAGCAGCTAAGCACACCTACAGCTGCCTGCTCACCCCCCTTCCAGGTGGGATGGGGAGCAAACAGGAAGAGCAAAACTGAGAAACTTTGTGGGTCAAGATTATGAAATTTTAATAAATAGAGGAGGGAGGAAAAATAAAACAAATTATGCAAAGGCATTTATTCATCACCTCCTACAAGTAGACCCATGTACAAAGAAATGGCTTCCTTTCAAGACAAAACTCCATGTGTTTATTGCTGAGCACAGCATCAGATGGCTTGGAGTATCTGTTCAGCTGGTTTGGGTCAGCTCTCCTGTTTCTGTTTCCTCTCATCTTCTAACCTGTTCTACTCATTGATGTGGGACAAAATGAGAAACAGAGAAGGCTTTCGCCCTGTGCAAGAATTGTTCATCAATAGCCAAAACAACAGTATGTCAACACACATATGTATTTTGGTCACAAATCCCAAGCACAGAACCATATCAGCTGCAATGAATGAAGTTAAGTCTGTCCCAGCCACAGCCACTACAACAGCAGATTTGAGACTGGATACCTGATAATAAAACTTTGTTGGGCAAATTGGTAGCAGCTGGGTTGCTTGGTTTTTTTTTATTTTTTATTTTCATCAGGCAATAATTTCACATAAACTGAAGCATGTTTGCTCATCATCCATGCCTAATAGTGGACAGTATACAAACTAGATAGAAAAAATGAGGAAACTCCTATTTTTCTCTAGAATTTTCACCTTTCAAATTAACTTTTTTTTTACTGCTTTTTTTGAAAAAAAACACTAGTAGGCTTTGTCACACAGGTTACTCTAGATCTTTAAATTTTGTTTTTCTGGTTTTAAACTTTATCCTACCTCATTTACACAAGCATGCCCCCAAAGTTCCCATGAGCTCCATATAGAGTTCTGGTGGGTTGGCAAGGTAAATTGTCATGGGGTCCATTTGAGCTTTCTGTGTGTTGGGCTAAGTGTAAATTTATAACATACTTTCTTTTAGGAACAGGAATAAAGTCCCCATCTCATGGAAAATTTGCATTATTTTTGGTTGCTCTTTGTGGCTGCTTGTTTGATGTGGTAAAATTGTACAACAATTGTGGTACAATTGTTTGATTGTATTTAGTGAAATTACAGTGCTGGCCTTCAGCCCTTTCTGTAAGCCCTGGTGCAAGGAGACTTCCAGATAGTACTTTCTGCCAAGGAGTAATGAAATTAGTTCATAATGTGGTGCTCTAAAGCAGTTGGCTCCACAAAACCATTTGTCTGACCATGCTAATGTAATAAAAGCCATGAAAATTTGTCTGTATTTAAAAGTGAATTTGGAAATCAGTGATCATTGAGGTAATTCATAAAATCATAGAATGGTTTGGGTTGGAAAGGGCCTTAAAGACCATCTTCCTCAACCCCCCCTCCTATGTCAGGAGCAGCTTTCAGTAGGCAGGTTGCTCAAAGCCCCATCCAGCCTGGCCTTGAACACTTCCAGGGACTGGGCAGCCACAGCTCTGCTGTTGTGTTGAGCACATACCTGTCTTTTTGCCATCTCCAAAATTTGCGTAACTCAACACTTCCTTCTGGTCTACTGAAACCTGACAGGATGCTCAGAGGAGCTAAAGGAGGGTTGTTGACAGAGCTGTAAACCAGCTTGGAAAGGGGGAAAGGGACAAAACCAGGCTGACTAGTGATGAGCAATAGGATTAAGTGCCAAATCTTGAGAAAACAAACACTAATGGGATCTCTCAGTCCACTTCAGGAGGTGTTGGATACAATGTACCACACCTGAAATGTGCCCTGAACTGGAGGACCAGGACTGCAAAAATGATAAAATCCCAGCAGACCCTGGAACTATGCAGGATCTACTGGTTCAGGTGGATCCCTGCAAATCTCTGGGGCCAGATTTGATTCACGCAAGAATCCTCAAAGAGCTAACTGATGTTATCAAACTCTCTTGATGATTTTTGAGCAGTTTTGAGAATCTGGAGAGGTCCCAGCTGACTGGAAGCTGGCAAACATTGTCCTTTTCAAGAAGAGCAAGAAGGGCAAGAAGGATAACCCCAAAAATACAGGCCTGTGAGTTTCACTTCAGTTCCTGAGAAAGCTATGGAGATTTTTCTGGGAGGTATTGAAAAACACCCAAAGGGCAGCACAAACATTGATCACCAGCATGGCCTCATGAGAGGCATTTTCTGTTTGTCAAATTCAATTTCCTTTAATGACAAGTAAACCCACCTAGCTGACCAAGGGAAGCCAGTTAATATAATCTTTTTGTATTACAGTAAAGCTTTCAATACTGTCTCTCACAGGATCCTCCTGGACAAAATGTCCAGCACACAGCTGGATAAACACAGCATAGGATGGGTGAGCAACTGGCCAACAAGTCGGGCACAAAGGGCTTCATTGTGACATCAGACTGGTCACCTGTCACTAGTGGGGTTCACCAGGGCTCCATCCTCAGCCCTGTGCTCTTCAACATCTTCATAAATGACCAGGATGTAGGACTGGAAGGGATACTGAGCAACTTCACAGATGATACAAAACTGGGAGAAGATGTTGACTCCCTTGAAATCCTGCAGAGAGACCATGACAAATTAGAGGACTGGGAAAACATCAGCCATATGAGGTTCAACAAGGGAAAGTGCTGGATTCTGCACCTGGGATGGGGCAACCCTGGATGGACAGACAGACTGGGGCATGAGGTGCTGGGAAGCAGACCTGTGGAAAGCAATCTGGGAATCCTGGTCAGTGGCAAGTTGGACATGAGCCAGCAGTGCCCTGGCAGCCAGGAAGGCCAACCCTGTCCTGGGGACATCAGACACAGCATCGCCAGCCAGGCAAGGGAGGAGATTGTCCTGGTCAGCTGAAGTTTTGTCAGGGGAATTTTATGTTGGATATTAGAAAAAGATTTTTCAATCAGAGGGTGGCTGGGCACTGGAACAGGCTCCCCAAGGAAATAGTCACAGTACCAGGTTCCTCAACAAGCTTCTGAACAACTCTCACAGGCACATGATGTGACTCTTGGAAATGGTGCTGTGCAGGGCCAGGAGTTGGACTCAATTATCCTTGTGGGTCTCTTTGAACTCAGCATATCCTGTGATTCTGTGATAGAGTATCTAAGCTCCCACTGCCATTAATGAAGATCTAGTGAGAGCAATCAATGAATGATTCAGCTGAACAGCCACTACGTACATAGTTTATGGTGAGCAGAATTGCTCTTCAAGCTCTGGTGACTCTAATGGGAGTACAGGAATCAAGTAACTCAAAAGTACCTAAATTTAAGTCATTGTTTCACACTGATTCTTGTACTTGATGTTCCCTAGTCAACCAAGACCATCAGACAATTTTAAAGAGCATTTTGTTTGACCCATTTTAGAAATCTGCCTTAGGGGATGCATTAATTTCCATTTATCTAACATGAAAATAGGTCTATAGCTTTAAGATAACTATAAAGTTTAGCAATCCTAAAACTCTCCAGTTGATTCAATCCCCATATGATTATGACCAGAACCTAAACCAAGATAACAGTTTGAATATACGTTATCTACTGCTTAAAAAAAGACCTGGAAGAAACTACCATATGTATGTGCAATTTCAGGCTCAATCAAGGGCAGAAAATTTTTTTGCTTTTCTTCTATATCCATGTTTAAAATTAATTGTGGTTTTCAAAAAATACGTAATCAATGCTGTGCTCATTCCTGTAAGATGTTGTCCAGGCTAACAGTTTAGCAAAACACAAATGGTTGGCTTTCTATGTGTCCTGTACGTATAGAGTTAAAATGTATATCTCACCTGTGTATTATTAATCAGAAATGCCAGGTTTAATTTTAGTTGTATCAATCTACAGTTCCCAGCAGGAAGGCAGGTCACCACTCAACTTAAAGTGAGGCCAGCATAGTACTCTGGGTGTTGTTAGAAGATGAAGGACTAACAGGTTCTGTGGCTCTGTCTCAAAAAGGCACTGTAAAAAGCCAGGATAGTGGCCTCTTCTGTAACTCTAAAAAATAGTCTTCGTTATTCTGAAATTATGAGTGATTGAGCAAAAGGTCTGTGATCAGTAGTGATGCCTTGAGAAGGCTGACCTGGAACAGAGATTAGACAGGGCTAAGATAATAAAGTAGGTATTTATTAAAAGGCCTTTAAGGATACACCTTGGGCAGCACTAGAACCTGACCACGGCTACACCCAACATGGACCCAAAATGGTCACAAAATGGATGACCCGTAATGAGGTCTCACACTTCTGTAAGTTTTGGTTCATTTGCACGTTGCAGTAAATTGTCCAATTACAGCTTCAGATGATGAAGTTCTGTCCTTCCTGTTTTCTCTCTTCAGTCCACCATTGTTTATGCTTTTGGGCCTGAGAACTTGTAACCATTGTCCTTGGCCTTCAGCAGGAAAAGGATTTGTTTTTCTACCTACTCTCTGAAGAGAGCTCACTAACAATTAACATGAGGCTCAGAACTACATCCCTAGGCAGCACAGAATGTGACAAACATGAAAGCTAAAACTCAGGGCCTCAGCAGGACTTTTGTAAGGCAGTCAATATTATCAAAAGTGTTTTTCATTTAATGTAAAGCATGTGTCTATATAAAGCGATGCAATGGAAATCAAGCAACCTAGAGAAGTAAAAATACTTCACGATCTATCACTGGTGTTCACTCACAGGACTTCAGTCACTGTGGAAATGATGATAAAGATCCTTTTATGCTCCAATTAAAATTAATGACATTCACCTGACATTACTATCCAGTAAATGCATGATTCATTTTATTGCTAGGCCTTATAGTATAATCATTTACTCTGGAATGCACATCAGAAAAAATCAATCAGTGCTGGAAATTAATTAGCTTTACAGGAGCTTAGATTCAATGGAACAGAAGGTGGATCCACTGGTAGCTGTTTCTCACTGAAGGCACCGAAGTTTGTGTGAACTGGGTGAAGTAGATAACTGAGCTAGAGATATTCAGTTATTTACTTACAGAAATTTCCCTGGGCTGGCAGAGCTCCCAAAACTGATCAGCTGCAGAACTGATCAGCTTCTAACTTCTACTGAAAACTGCCTAAGGAATAACCAGGCTTCTCAAGAAGGAAAACATGTATTG
Organism: Sylvia atricapilla; assembly: GCF_009819655.1. Lineage (NCBI taxonomy): Eukaryota > Metazoa > Chordata > Aves > Passeriformes > Sylviidae > Sylvia > Sylvia atricapilla. The sequence goes on from NC_089142.1 coordinate 14,208,590, forward strand.
GTTACCTTCCAAAACCATTGTGTTTTACATTATAGTCTTCTCTAGATCATGTCTCTGGCCACCTTGTAACTAGTGATAGGGTGTAGACACATCTAAATCTTGAAGGTCTTAGGCATTCACCAAGAGGTGCGGCGCTATCACTTGCTCTGTCCTAATTTTCATCTTCTATAACACCCTTCTGAATATAAAATCTCATTTAAAATTATATGTTATCTCACGCCTGACTATTCTGTATTTTAGGACCTCTTAAAAATAGTTATTTTGGCTTTATGTTTGCAATGGTAGACTTTGTTCTTAGAGAAATACTTCAACAATGTCACTGTTCTTTTTTTCTTCTCCAAATAGAAGGAAAGTGCAAGAGAGTATACTTTGGTGCTTGTTTTTTCGTTTGGGTCTTTTTCTATATTAATTCAATTTAAACAGACTTGCATATTTGTATATTATGCATGCACACACACAAATGTATATTGGTACGAAAGCAAGTCCCTGCTAAACATTTTTAAGTGTTTCTGTTTAGCTTAGATTCTATTTATATAGCAATGACAATTTAAAGAAAAGCCTCAAAGACAAAATGAGACTTCCAGCAGAATAAATAGTTTCCTTGGAACAGCAGGCAAACCACTCAGTAAGAGGGTGTAAAAGGGTTGTAAACTTCAGGCCTGCAAAGTAAACCAAAATCTTCTCATGCTGGCTAAACTGGTGAGCCACCACTCTTCAGTTCTGCTTGTAATTTGGATGACTCACCAATATTTTGCAGTACCACTACTTATTTGTCTACAATTACTTCATAACTCTTCAATTATGTAGGACTTCTTGGATTCCAAAATCTGCTTTAGGAGGGCTGTGATAGCAGGATCTTTTTATAGACCTGGGTTTGCAGTGAGCAGTCTCTGTTATCAGATGAAGATTTTCTCAGTGGCTGTGCTCCTCAGGTGGGCAGTGTCACCAGCACTGAGCTGTGCTGTGGCTGAGCTGGGCTTTCAGAGGTGGAGAATTCCACTAAGACAAGGTTTCTATGACATAAGGTTGGCAGAGTAGGGAGAGCTCTGTGAACATGTGCATGTGTGTGCACAGAAATTTGGTTGAACATGGAACTGGTGAAGGTGAAAATAGTCAGTCTTTTCATAAGCTTAGGTGAGGTAACACTGTGTGATGCCTACATTAATTCCACTGGCTCATTGTGATTTTTAATTTGAAGATAAGACTAGAAAACAATAAAGAACTCAGCTCTGTGCTTTGGACCACTGCCTGTATGCTCCTGTCAGAGATTAGCCAGATAATTGTTCAAGTGCAGCAAAATATTTTAGAATAACTCTGTTCTAATTGTTAATAATGATATTTTGTCTCAGCAAATGTGCCAGAGATCAGTGCCAAGATTTTAGATGTTAACTTGCAGTCAATGAACAAGCACTGATTAAAGAAATCGCTTATTCAAATAATGCATGGATTTATATCATGTGGAAAGGCTAATATTTTATTTCTCTGGTTATAGTAACACCTGCCTTAAATTCTGGTTTTATAGGCTGTATTTAGCAAATCACTTTCGCTCATGAATAAAATTTGCTTCTCACAAAATGCTAGCTGCTTCAGAATAACATGTGATGCCTGGTCTCCTTCATACTTCATCTTAACAGTCACACACAAAGCAGGAGAGCTGATGGTTGTGTTTCTTTATTCCTGACAGGAGATGTGAGTCTGCCTGGAGTCACAGTGCTTCACACACAGAGTGGCTGGAAGAAAATCTTATTAATAAAATTGCTGAGAGCTCTGTAGCTAAACTTTGCTATGAGGATTATTACAGCAGCTTCATTTTGGCAATAAAAGGACAATTCTTTTATGGAATGACCTTTTTCTTTCTCCAAGGAGCTCTATATCTAGAAATTACTTAGTCTTTTAATTTCTGAGGTGTGTTAATATGTACACAGAAATCTTTGTGTATTGAAGCCCAAGCTCAAGCCAGTAATGCATATGTATAACTTGGAACAATCCAGTGTGGAGAAAACAACCTGCAACTCCTATTCACACCAATAATGAAATTGAATTCAAAAACACCAGCCTGCTGAGCTTAGGGAGAGCAGAGACTCAAATACCAAGCAGCTGTAACTTCACCTAGCTGCAGCTCTTGGCAGATTATCACCCAGGGACCGGGGAAGGAGTGGGCAGCCCTCCCTATCTGCCACCTCCAAAAATCCATGTGGCAGTGCAGTGAATTGGTGGGAGGTGGCCCTGTCCCCATATCACACTTCATCACCTTGTTTTGCTGTGTTACCCAGCCAGGCAAACCTCTGCCAGCTCTGGGCACTGAGCACTGAGGGGAGGTCACCAGGTACTTCAGGGATGAGGGCAGTTCCTGCTGCACAACTGGTGCAGCACCTGGGAATAGGAACAAATGGGACAAGAGCCCCATGTGCTGGTACTGCTGCAGGAAAGAATGAAATGTGGAGATAAACTTGAAGCTTTGGAAATGCATTCTCATGGGCTGTGTTTCCAGCTGAGCGGGAACTTCTTGTGGGCAAGAACAAAGGACTTTTGGCAACTTCCCATGGCTCTGGCAGGATGATAGATTCAGGGATGTAGCATGTTGGTGAATCCTGCCCAAGGAGCAGCACATAAGAAGCAGCATCTTTTCCACGAGCCCTGGATTTCTGCAGTCTTACTTTCTATTCTGCCTATCCAGTCTAGCCTGTGCCACATGCTCTAGGATGGTCCTGCTGAGCAGGGAGAGTCAACCAGATGACCTGTGTGGTTACTGTGGTCCCTCCAACCAGTCCAGTTCCATGGTATTCTGTGATTCCCTGCAGGAAAGCTGTGAACCCAAAGCGTGGAACAACTTGGCTGGGACTTTGGGACCCCCTGGCTGAGCACAGTGAAGAAAGATTGTATCCATGACAACTTCTGGGGCTGGTCGTTGCCTTTGGTGGGATTTTTTCTATCCCTCTAAGACCATCCTGAGTCATAAACACGGCACTACCCCTGGCTGGTGCTGCTGGAGTTGCATCAGCCCCAAGTGTGGAGCTGCTCTTGTAACAAGGCAAGGGCAAGAGCCTGTGAATTATAGTGAGCAACACATCGCTGCAGACTGTTTGGAATCAATCCAAAGCCCATTAAAGGCAATGGAAAGACTCCAAATTTCCACTCTGCTTTAAAAACTATTATCCTTTATTTCTGTCAGGAGTCTTGTTTTGCAGTAGATGGAATGCACTGTCACAAATCACTCAGAAGAAGCAGCAAGCACTTACTTAATATAGGGTATCTAGAGGTGCATATTCAAATGTTTCTTATTTGGCCAAAGAACATGAAACTATTTCTGGACAAATTTTTCTGCAGAATACTGCCTCTGTGTTTCTCCCATCAGTTTGCAGCCTCTCCTTCTGAAGTCAAAATCTCAGACTTAGGGTTTATTTGCACTCTGAAAAATGTCTGTTATGCTATTGATGCGTATCTTCTAATAAAATGATGACCAGAGGGCTGGAAAATACTTTAATGTAAAGGTATTTCATGTAGGTCCCAAGTTAATCAAAGCAGTTTTGACTCTCAGGTGTATGAGTTGTTGCTGGTACGTACCTCTCAGCTAACAAAGATCACAGCTGTGTGGGGTTTTAGTTGAATAAAGTTGCCTCTTGCAATATGTCTAAATCCCAAATACAAGGATAAATTCAACTCTGTGCATACTAACCAGCTCCTTTCCTGTTACCATTAAAATGCTTTGTACCATAAAGGTGCAAATGCTACCTTACCTATAAAGATGTTTAAAAGATGTGTGAAAGATATGTAAAAGAGACCTTTTGGGTCTCTTCAGGTCGTATTTTAAAGGTTATAGAAAAGTCCAGCTACCTTCAGTACCAACTATTTTTGAATAGAAATCTATGACTAATCAACCCATCAGATGATACTTTTAGCTAGAAGGGAATGTATAAAGCAGGAGCAGTAAGAGAAGAATCTGTCCCTGCTGCAGTGAGCTGTGGGATTTCCAGCAGTCCTGTATAACCCCCCAAAAATTGTCTACTGGCCTAGTCCTCCATAAGAGCGTTAATATTCCCTTTTTCCAACTGCCCTGTAGAAAATCAACAAGACAGATGCCCTTCCTCAAGCAGGTCATGCCACCAGTGCTCAGTCAGGATTATATCTCCCTCAGAAAAAAGCTTCTCTTGGTTAAGTAATAATCCTGCTAGCTTTGTTGTTAGAGCAGGAAGGACAACTCTTCTCTGCACCACCGACACTTTCCTCCTGGTGAGGACAAAAATTAATCCTGAGGGACAGCTGAGGATGCTGTGCCAATAGCAGAAGAAAAAATGTACGTGCCATTTCAGCCAGTGAGACCAAGTTCCAAACTGGAATTTAAGCCTCAAGTCAACTTTCTGTTTGGTCTCCAGGGTACCCACTGCCAGATACCCACATGCCCTCCAGAGCTGCAGTGTTCCCTCACCTCTGACCAGGCAAAAAATATCGGCACAAAATTTGGCACAGAAATGGAGAATAAAGAAAGAACACAAAAGCTGCTAGGAAAGGAAGGACCACCAGGGGCTGACCAAAATCTTGCAAGAGCAGTGCCCTTCCTGTCGCTCTTTGTGGGCATGAGAGAAGGGTAGAGACCCAGCTTTCTCATTACATCTGTGCTGGTCCCTTTATGTGGGAAGATGTTGTTCAAGTGTATGTCAGACTGCAGGATCAGACCTGAAATGAGCAAGAAGTGGTGGCCACTCAGGCTGTTGGAAGTGACTGGAATTTAATGAGCATCTTTCTCTAAGCCTGTGAGCTGTATGGGGTGTGTTTCTGCCTGTTGAGCACAGATGAGACACAAAGCCTTCTTCACACCACAAATTCACATAATCCAGAAAGATGGTCTTGAATAGTTTACTTTTGTATCTTAGGCTAACAATTTCCCACCACACAAACGCAAAGAAGACAGAAGACCCTTGTACCGCTTATTGCCATAAATGCAGTTTTTACTTTTTTTCTCATGAAAACAATAGGTTTTGGACTTTAGTTTTCTTCACAGTCCTTCTGGCTTTCTCACATGCACTGAGGACCTCTCCTCCCTGCCACTCAGACATGAACACAGGTCTGCATAAGGTCAAATAGATTAGCTGAACAAATTAGATTAGGAAATGAAGAATCATCACTTTTCAAAGCTGGATTGTGACAGAAAAAAAGCATTTTTCTTCATTATTTAATTTTCATAATCAAATACACAAAATTATATTCTTGAAAGAAGGAATCAATCACCTAGAAGTCAAGCTAAGTTGCTGCTGCTATTTTGCTAAAAGTACTTGCATAGGCAGGATACATGTGGCTTTGAGCATTTACCTAACTGCAGAGATGATGGGTGGGTCTCCAGGGCACGGAGAGATGTCACAGGTACTTGTGGTACCTTCTGAAAGAGCAGTGTGTTGGCACAGAGCTCTCCATTTGAACTGAAGGCTGTTTCCAAGTGACTCCCATTCCTCTGAGAGACAGAGCTGATGCCTTTCACAACCCCTGGATGCAAAACATAAACAAGTGATCAGCTCTGGGATTTGTGCTGCCTGCCGTGCAGAGGTGGGAGGAGAGGCAGTAGCTCTCATCCACCTCAATGCAGGAGCCACAGGGTCTGGATTTTCCATTTCTCTGTAAATTGAAGCTGTAGAGCTGTCTTGACTCAAATAATTACAGCTTTAAATTGACAAGGTAAAATTGTCAGAAAGCCGAATGCAAAATGTTAGAAAATACGTTCTTGTTCATAGCCTGGGCAAAGGTTTGGTTTCACCCTTCTCAGATATGTGACTGGTTATACAACTTTATATGATAAGTCAGAGATAGTTCCCCTAGCAAGAAGCTTCCAATTTAATTTGACAGAACAGGAAATAATTAGAAACAAATAAATTAGAAAATAATTAGAAACAAGAGAGATTCCCTTGTAAAGATCTGCAGATTTTACTTACCTGAAACCTGATGTCAAGAAGCACTGTTCACTGCCATGGATTCAGTTCCTGGGTGCAGAAAGCAGATCTGAGGAACCTAGGGGAAAGAGAAGGGGGCATTTTCTTGCACAGGTATTAAATGTCAAGATGTTTGGCAGGTATAAGGAAAATGTATCTGCTCTCAGGGTTTCAATACATATAAAATTTTCTGCGCTAAAATGCTTGGGGTTGGAAACTAATACTATTTGGAGTTGTGAGCTGTATCATCATAGTGCCATGAAGTTAAACTGCTTTTATTCTGTGAAATGCAGAAAACATGGAGAAAAATATGCTTACTTGAAACAATTTATTTGAACTTCATAAAATAATTCACAACGTGTTTATTCTTAAGCATGGTATATAACTTTTTCAAATCTAAAAAGAAAAAACTGGAACAAGTGGCTTCAAAGAGAGCTGGTCATTTGCCTTTCTCTCACCAGAAAACCTGAACAAAATGGGAAGCATTTGCCCAAAAATCAAGGCTAAAAATGAAAATTAGCAGGGTAAATTTTCAAAGCTTTGGGCAGGAGGGAAAGGAAAAGTACACTGCCCAAGAGGTGAATTTGCAAGAACAAGCTACGTATTCAGCCTTTATTTCCTGATGCATAAACTTACAGTACGGAAAAATTCTACAGTGCAAGTGATGTCAGCTCAGTTGTCTTCTGTACAGCTCATCTGTATGTAAGTCAAGGCTGTTCCTGGTATTCACAGCCAGGTGCTAAAGTTGGCTAATGAGGAAACCTATTGATCTGTAGCGTTTTCTTTCAAAAGTTTAAAAGCAAAGGAGAACTGTGAAAATGAAGTGATCACTCTCCTCTAACATGACAGCTTTCTCATCTGCTCTCCTCTGTTTGCCATTATTCTGGTGCTCCTGGCACACTGCACGCTGGAGATTGTGAACAAGAAGTGGAAGAAGTTCCACTTTTATTCACCCTACATGCAAATATTGGCTTTCACCTTTCTTAGCATGTGACCAGTTGTACAACATTAATTAATGGATAGGTTTGTAACTTCTTGTTGTCTTCTGAAGCTGAAATTTGATTTCTGTATTTCAACAGAAAGTTGAAAATCTTGCCTGTGGGAACTGCTTACAGAAGAATCCTTCCGTACCCAGCAGCAATTCTCACTGCATGGTAATATTAATCATTTAGTTAGATTTTGGGAAGACTATAGAGAGGGGGCCTGACTCTGCCTGCCTTTGCAACAGCCTGGGAAGGGTGTAGTCCTTACTGTTCCTGTGCTGTTCCAGATCTGCCTTTTCTGAAGGAGTGAGTGGTACTGATCAGAAGAGCTGCTGCTATTCAGCAATTGAAATATATGCTCATGATATAGGGGATTTCAACTGAAAAAATTATTCATTACAATAAGGGAAGCATGAGAAATATTTACTTCATTAACTATTGATTAATAATGCTGATTTTTCATTAGAGTTACAGAACAGGTATTGAGATGTAAAACTCATTACTTCCATTTGACCATTTTGTTGTTTTATGCTTACAAAACACATGTAGCCCGAAGCTGTGAAAATATGAATGTTTAAGTGATGAACTTGATTCATGCTTTTTGTTTATGGCATGAAGATAAAGCATGTTGATATGCACAGGAAAGCAAGAATTGACTGCTTGGTCTAGTTCTCTTTCATTGTGAACAGAAGGAGGACAGGCAGCTAAAAAATTCCTACTTATTTTTTTTACTGCAGTGCTTGCATAAAAGTGACAGGACACAACAGACTAATTGAAACCCACCAGATTATACCTCTTGTATAATAAGCATATTCTTTTTTTTGATAGTTTGACTCAGATGTCTCAAAACTGTCATCCACAATCTAGAATAATGATGACTTCCCCCTCCCCAAAGCATCAGCACTTTGGAAACACTCTCCAGGTGTTGTTTCCAGAGTGTCAATCCTATTTTCAGTGGGCTTTTTTTGGAAATAACTCCCAGAGACTTCAGGACAGGGCTTTGCAAAAAGAATTTAATCCAAATTCCCTCTTCCCTGGCACTGACAACCCCTCTGTTAGGACCTTAGAACCCTGTCTCTTAGAAATAGTCTTTGGACCCTCAAGATTCTGTGTGCTGTGGACTAGAAGCACTAGCCCTTGGGTGCCCTTAGCAAACAGTGGCTCCTAAAGAGCAGAAATGCAGTGTGTTGGTATAGTACAACCCATCCTCTTTGACGCATTATTAGGTAATATTAAACATTCTTCATTGTGCCATTTGTGCTAACAGTAATTTTACCATCTGTCTTTATAGTTTCCCTTTGATTTTTTGCTAAATGATAGAAGCTGGGGCATTTCATATGGACTTGCCTCTTTTTCATTATCAAACTAATGATCTGTTCAAGTTTAACTGCGCAACTTCTTATTATGTGAGACTATTCGTGAAAGGACTCTGAGGCAGAAACCCTGAGTGCCCTTACTTTGTATCCATCACTACTCTGGTATGTTCTCTTTCTCCAGGGAGCAGTAATGTGCATTCTTGTGGGGTGGCTGGAAAATGAAGTTAGCCAGCAATACAGGAGCTCACCTAAAGGGATAATAATTTTTTTCAATGTTAGGTACTAATTAAAAACTTTCCCTAGACTGCAACTAAGACAAAATTTTTCTTGACTTTTTCTTGATTTACTGCTAAAAGTTGATCTTAAGCTCCTGTTTTCACTTTCTTTAGTCTTATCTCATTCTGAGTAATCAAATTTCAGAGGCTACAAGTTTTTACTTGCTCAAGTGCTCTGTGCCAACATACATTGGTGAGTTGGTGTCAGTATCACAAAGCTGCCAAACCATGCAGAAAAGCTGTATTCTATGAGCACTCCTAGGCAGTGCAGCTTTGGTCCCAATGATGACAAGTGACATATTGAGTATTAAAGATAATATCTTGCCAGCTCCCATCCCTCAATCCTTTTTTGTTCTGCAGTTTCAGAGCTAGCGAAACCATGCTTGTCTGTACCTAGTCAAACTTTTTGTTTATTTGTTTGGGTTTTATTAATTTGCATATCAGAAAATTTGCATAAGTTTAGTACAGAGTGTGGAACCCTGTCAGAGGTGAGGACTTATAGCTGAGAATACTTATTAATTTTAAAGTCTTTCTAGCAATAACATCTGCTTTTTCATACTTGCATCATGAAGTTGAAGGCCTGGGTTCAGTTTCTACTTCTTCCTGTCTTGGAGGAGATCCCCATTCCCTTCCCTCCTTCCAGCTGAGCACCCTGAAAACCAGGCAGCTATGTCAGCATCCACCTTCCTTGCTTCTGAAGCAAGATGCCTGTGTACAGATCACAGCAGGGGAGCCTAAGGAGAGGGAGGTGACACCACACCATAGAGCTTCAGAGCACTAGGCTGATGGTGTGGAGGGCAGGAAATGCAGGAATCTGCTCCCCTGGCCCAGCTTCCAGGAATGAAAACTCCCACTTACTGTGGTTTCTTTGGGCTGTGACCATGCAGTGTCTGGGGTGAAGTAACTCTTGCATCATTCCCAGATCACAACAAACTTCTGTTGTTTTCTGTTGTTTCTGACTCCTGAACTTGTACACTGTGGGATGCATAGATCAATGCCTAGGCTAGGTGGCCACTTTATTTTCCAGGTTACACTGCAAAGGGCACCCAATTTGCCTCTAAAGTGTTATGCCATGGCCATTAGAAAAATCCTCTGCACTATGTATGTGCAAACATTATGGGTTTTCTGAGTGTTGCCAGGAAGCAAATGAGAACTTTTTCCACAAATGTAGAAATCATTTTGCATAGATAAGCTCAAACAGAACACTAAATGTCAGCAAAGCAAAGAGCCCTAGAACTCACTGAACCTTGTTTTTATGCTGTGCAGGTCTCTGGCTACTTCTAACATTAATATCTTTGCAGTAAAATGTTGAGCTGCTGTTATGATTATTCTTTTAACTTTGGGTTGGGAGAGACTTATTTGCAGCTATTTCTACTTCTTATTGTTGACATTTTGAAATAAAGGGATGTATTCTTAATTTGTGCAATTTTTATTAGTTCAACAGCTTGCCTATGAAAGACACTACTGAGACTATAAAACTGAGTTCCACAAAAGCCATTTGGGAATTAGCTAATGAACTAAAAGAGATTCTACCAAAACAAATTGAAAAATGCAGAAATGTTTGTCAAAGCTGAAAGTCAGGACTTAATAT